>NW_012149618.1:3904985-3962284 GCF_000956105.1 Propithecus coquereli | reverse complement strand
CACAGTATAAAGAAAATGAAAAGGCAAGCCACAGACCGGGAGACAATACTCATGACACATATATCTAACAAATATATAAAAAGCTCCTATATAAAACTCATTAATAAAAAGACTAAAAACCAAATTAAAAATAGGCAAGATTTGAACACACACTTCACAAAAGAAGATAAACCAATAACTACATGAAAAGGTGCTCAACATCATTAGTCATCAGGAAATGCAAATTAAGAACGTGAGATATCACTTCATCCCCTCTAGAATGGCTAAAATTACAAAGACTGACAATACCACGTGGTGGTGAGGATGTGGAACAACCAGAGCCCCAGCATATTGCTGGGTGGAGTATAAACCCATACAACAACTTTGGGGAAAGTTTGTTAGTTTCTTAGAAAGTTAATCATATACACACTCCACTCCCAGGTATTTACCCAAAGAAAGGAAAACATGTGTCTATATAAAGGCTTTGTCAGAGCAGTTCTTTTCATAAAATTTCCAAAAACAACACAAATATCCATATACAGGTAAATGGATTAATAAATTATACTATAATCATATAATGGAATATTACTCAGCAGTAAGAAAGGAATGCTATGACAGGTGAATCTTTAAAAATTACATTGAATGAAAGCAGGACACAAAAAGGTAAGAAGTACCTAAAAGAGGAAAAACTAAGAAACAATGATAGAAATCAGAACAGCGTTGCCTTGGGGGTGAAAAGACTTATTTGGAAAGCGGTATAGGTAACTTTGTCAATACTTTTCGAAAGGTATACTTAAAATCTGTCTACTCCATTGTATGTAAATTACACTGCAATAACACAAAATATATATGCAAAGCCCTTGCCTTCAGAGAACTTATAATAGTTAAGGAAACAGGACATATATGAAGATGTGAAAAACCAAAAAAATAATACAAAAGAGATTCTAAAGCAGTATGTGACCACAGTCAAACAAGACTGGGAAGAAGAGGGGAAACACCTGCCTGTGAGTTAGAGTGGATGGGAAACCCCATTTGGAAGGAGGATGAAAGATGAGTAGATCTGAGGGGGCAGAAGCTAAACCCCAGGGTCTTCCATATGCTAACTCACTGACTGACTCTTCACAGCAAGTCCATCCAACAGGGAGGAGCACAATCCTGTTTTACAGAGTGAAGTTCAGAGAGGCTAAGAGCTCTGCCCAAGGCTTCAAAGCTTACAGGATTAGACTTTGCCATAGGAATTGGGGCAAGCGTGAACCCAAATCTTATGCTCGCCCAGTAAAGGGTATTTCACTTAGAAGGGACAGAATTTGCTAGACAGCTGCGAGCAAGATGCACATGTGGTAGGAAAAGCCCTGGTTAGTGCCAGGAAGTGTCGTTTCTGGGTTCACATGTTTAGAATTTTGCTCTACAGGAGGGAATAAACAGCTGATTCTACTCAAAGGGCTGTACTGCTATTCATAAACCGTGAGAGTGTTTATGTCAGGGGCAGAGCTCCCCAAGTGAATTATAGCCTTTTACACACTGTGTACATACAGCATTTTCACAGAACAAAGAAACAGGGCGTGTAAGGAATGCTACAGTTGACCTTTCTCTCTTCCCATCTTTCTCTTCAGACTTTTCCACCAATCTCAGACCTATACGGTGTAGGACATGTTGTTTTTTTTTTTTTTTGGTTCTGTTTATCCATTACCTGGCCTTCTGACACAGCCCAGAGTAGTGAGTTCAATTTAAGAATGGAACCTTTGAACTATTTCTTCTTGCTAGCATGAGCTGCTGGCTTTCTCTTTTATTACATTTAAAATGGATCCATCTTAGCTATAGTAGAAAGCAGATTTTTTAACGTTACTTCAGATGTTTTCTTTAGACTGGTGTTAACATAAAGCAAATGTCTCTTCAAGCTCTGAACCAATCTGTTAAGATAAACAGGCTTCACTTACGATATTCCTACACTGAAATCATGGGCTTGTGGTCTGCAACTTCTTAAAGAATCAATTCATACATGCTAAAATGTCCACTTAAGAAAAATGCGCGCGCGCGCGCACACACACGCACACACACACACACACACCAAGATAACTTTGCCATGGAAACCTCAAAGACATGTCTGGTTCAGACTCCATAACACATACCACAAATAACGGCCCATCTTCTAAGACCAGATCCGGTATACACACAGGGAAAGCCCAGAAAATTAAACAACTGCAATACTTCAAACATAAAAGTTACTTTATAAATCCTTTTTTTCAATTGTATTTCAAGATATGTAAGTCTTAATCATTGTTACCAGTTATATTTGCATATGTTTGTTTCTTCCTTAAATAGAATTTCAGACTTGGGTGTCATAGATAAAAAGGGAAAATACATGGCACCCTGAAGTTTCAGATAACAACTCTGGATTCCACATATGAATCTGGTGCGGTCTGCATTTCCGGAAAAAGCCACTCTGTCATTATTTAAAAGAGTCCTGACCCTTCTATAAGTGACGGTCTTGTACTACAGAAAAACATAGTAGAGGCCAGGAGGCCCCCTGGGAAGGAAAGGGATCTTGGGGAGGGGGAGGCAAGAGCAAGAAGTCCTACTAATTGAGAACATTCCAGGTCTAGAACGCCAGGCTTTGTTAGTAAGTACTTTAAAACTGTCAGAAGTTTGATATGATAAAGGCTTTCTCTGCTGGGCTACAAATCCCATGAAGACATGGATACTTTCCAGTTTATTTATCATTATATCCCTAGCGTAGGGCACGATGCCTGGAACATGGTAGATGCTTACTAAATATTGGATGAGCAAATGAAGAGGATACTTAATAGTCTTCATTCGTGTGATTCTCTGGATTTGATCATCCTTCAGCTGGGATCACAGGTGTGAAGCATATGGCTGTTCCGAGTGATAAAGTAATAACCACATGCCACTCTGTAATTTATTTTTGGAAACTATGATTTTGATCCACTGCTACTTCAGTCTAGGAGCCCATGGTTCATAAAGACTGATGTTCCAGACACTAAAGTCTTACCTATAAAAAACACTCAGCCTATTTCCGAATTTACCTGTCCTGTATGACTAAGGTGAGAGCTCTCCACACTGAGAGGTCTGTGAACAACAGTTGTATCCCTAAACTCCAGATTCTAGCTAATCAAGAATGAGAGGTTTGTGAGCAATAACTGTACCTCTAAATTCCAAATTCTAGCTAACTTCAACCTCTATGAAATCCCCAGCCTACCTCCATAATAATTTTAATTGTTCTAAGCTATTTGCGTAGCCATTTATTTAATCAAGGAACACGCAGTCCTACTTTGGGCAATGGCTGTGGTATATACTGCAGAGATGCAATGAGGTGTATAATTCAAAGAGATTCAATTCCATATGAGAAAGTAGCTACTGGATCCATGTATTGACTACTAAGCAAAAATTCTATTTGCTTACCGTCACCTGACATTTTTCATTTTTTAAAAAAATATAAAAGTAGTTGCCAACATTTTCATCACTGACACCATTTATCCACAACTCAGGATTCCTGTTTAGTACTTCTTCTCTAATCTAAATAGAGACGTGGATTTCTGATAAATCCTACATTCTATTTTTTAAAAAATCAGTAAGCAGTCATGGCTAATTTTAGAGACCAACAGAAATAGTAGGAAAAGGAAACACTTTCAGATATAGGTCAGCTTCTTCCTGATTAGGCTACAAAGGCCCAAATAGTAAATATTTTTGGTTTTGACGCCCATATGGTCTCTGTTGCAACTACACACTATGTTACTGTAGTGTGAAAGCATCCATAGATAAGTAAAGAAATGGGCATTGCTTTGTTTCAATAAAACTTTATTTACAAAAATAGGCAAAAGGCAGGATTAAGCCTGTGGGCAGTAGCTTGCCAACCCCTGGACTAGATAAACCCAATGTTCCTATCTGTAGGAAATAACAATGGATTCACTTACTTTGCTCTTTTGGCCATTTCATTTCCATCCCATCTGGGGCTGTATGGATAATTTTTTTGGGCCTGGGAGTAAAGTTGTCCGCTGTTGGTAAAGTGATAGACGGATTGAAATGTTAGAGTTGGCTGGTCTCGAGGAAAAAACAGGGGCAGGTCAACTGCAAAGACAGAAGAAAGGAAAACAAAGTTAGTGTGCAAACACATCTTAAGACACTTTTTCGGCTAAATCAGAATGTTGAGCACAAAACCACAAAGACTGGTTGAGGCTTGGAATAAAGGTATAGTGTGGAGAGAAAGGCCAAGAAATACAAGGTGTCTTCCCTGCCTTCAAGGAGTTTATAATCTAGTCAGAGAGGCAAACCACAAGTGACAGGAAAGGTAATCAATATGAGGCATGATGTGTAGGTGCTGGAAGCAGTCTATGAAATGGTCACAAAAACTTAGGGCAACAGTATGACCGGACATGGCAGCCATCTGACCTTCTCCTCTGGCACCTACTCTGTCCAATGTTCCATAGCAGAGTTAATTGTTACATCTGTTTTTAGTCTCTATTATAGCATAAACTCTTCAAGGGTTGGGCAGCATCTTCCTCAACTCTAACACTACAGAGGAAGTCGGAGGGAGGCTGTTTTCAAGAATGGATTTGAAAAAGGAATAAAGAGGGCAGGTGATTATCTTTCTACTTTACAGAATATGGCAACTGGACTGTCAGAAAAAATAAAGTTACTACTCTGCTTCCAATCAAGCAGTGAATTTTGATACTCAGCAGTTTCAATTTTTTCCATATGCATTACCACATATATTTATATCTCCTAAATCAGCAGGAGTTCCTTAATGGAATGCATCAGAGACTAATCTGAGCACCAACTATGTCTGATGTGATAGTACAGGCTGACTCTAATCCTTGTTGTTAATGTGTATTATGTGCTTTCTCTTTTCATTTTGGGTTTTTTTTTTTAACTCAATTTTAAAAAATAAAAGGACTTGTTATTTTTAATTGAGCAAACCATCATTAAAAACACATTGTTTCAATAGCACATTCTTAAAGGTATATAACTTGTGTTTGTGTGAATGTTATCCACTTCTAGGACAAAGAACAGGAACATTATCAAAAATAACAAGAAAAACGTGTACAGAATTTCCTAGCTTTACAGAATAACTTTTACATACTTTATCTAATTTGTTACTTATAACTCCATGAAAGAGACGTTATTTTTTAACTTTGCATTTAACAGATGAGTGAAGCTGAGACTCCAAGAGATTAACAACTTGCTCATGCCATAGATAGGCAGGGGCAAGATTCAAATCTAGTCCCATGACTTAAATGCTGGGCTCCTACTATGCCATATTGCCTCCCCCTGCTTTAATGTACACTGGTATAACCTGCTTAGAACTCACTTACTATGTCATAATTACAATTTAGTAAGCTAAAGTTTCCATTGTGAAGGATGTACGAGGTTCATTTTTTTTGGCTAAATGAAGTGAGTATATTAAAAATATACATACTAGATAGTTATATGTCTATACCATCCTGGTCTGGGGTGATGTTCAACTTGAACTAGGATCTCTAAACACCCAATATGATTTCTTGAAGGAAAAGTTAGGTTCCTAGCAAACTTTAAAAAAGAAAAACCAATAAAAAACCCCCAAGGCACAAAAACCTGTCCAGTTGGTAGGGCCTCTTAGACCACTGAGTACACTTGACTCTGATGATGTCTGACTCAGTGCTGTAGGGGGTTTCTACAAATGAATCACACTACAACCAAAGAAAAGGGCAAGATTTTGAATGTCCACTCTTTAGTCATATTTCTCAAGCACCACAATAAGGCAGCCTCAATACATGTCTATTTGTGCCAAAGCAGAAATTTCATAACATATAGGCACAATAAAAAATAAGAAAAAGACCAATTCAAATTATAAACAATTCAATTCAAAAGACCCTTTTGAATTCATTCATATTACAAACCGCATGATCTGTACTATCTTTAGTCACTTTGAACAAATATTGCTTTCTAAAATTAAGTTTATATCTTTTCTGATTACTCATTTCATTTCCTCTGATTGATTTTAGAAAAAATTGCCTATTCACATATACTTTAATCTGACTTCAGTTCTTTTCATGTTATGTACAAGTTTCCAAATATAAAACAACATTCAGATTAACCTCCAAAACGACCATTCCAGTGGAAAAGTATTTAACATGCAAGCTTCCCTACAAAAAAGAAACAGACTTAAATAATAAAATCAAATGGCAATAATTTATAAATGTAAAGTAAATATAGTCATTGCTTAGTATCAAAAGTAATGCAGATAATACCACAGGCTATGTGATTCTCAAGCTACTGGGTTTTTTTGGGCTTTGGAATGCATTATATTTTTTGCTCTTGTTATTTAGTTTTGTAGAAAATGAGTTGTTGGTATTAGTATTTTGATATGCTGAAAAATGATTTTCCCTCCTATTTTTGAACTGTCTTCTTTGACCCCCTAAATGCCCAATTAGCATGAGAAACAATTCAAAATGTGAACGTAATTTATTTACTTAGGCAAGTGAGTTGTTCCAATTAAAAAAAAAAAAGGCAGCAAGCTACATCCTGATATACCATGATCCCCGAAAAGCACTAATTACATGATTATTTCTGCACGGAGATTTGTCTAACGAAGTGGAACTGAAGCCAATATTAAACTTTGAATACTTTCTCTATGTACACAATAACTGGATTATTAGGGGAACAGGAATGGTCAGAGTACTGAAGAGATAAAATCGGTAATTCACATGTTAATTCATATATGAGGAAGTAAAATTTTAAAAATACAAATGTCTTGTTTAACTTAACTAAGTTGTACCCTGTCTTTATCAGTCAATAGTTGACAAAAGGATGGCTTCTTTAAAAATGTTCTATGCATAAGAATGAGTTAATAACTAAAATATTTATAAGAAATACTTTGCATTTTTCTTATAAGAATGATTTGAACGGTACAAATTAGTCAAGATTTAAAAAAACAAAAACTTGTTTTCCTCATCCCCAAATGTTACTGTCACTTAAGTTTTGCCTACAGGTTAACTCACGATTTTCTGATGCATAGTAAAATAATTACTTTTAGTCTTCAAACAGCTAACTTGCTCTGAAGGAATCTCTTGGGTTCTAAGCAATTTAGGCTCATAATTTCAGCTATATCAAAACTGAACACTTTAACCATTTGTTTTCTTAGAATGTACTGGCTCAGGATTGATTCCCGGAGCAAAATCATTCCATTTGGTTCAGTTACGTATTGCCAGTATTGTTTTGACAACTGCTTCTTATTTCCTTCTTCCTGTATACAGAGACTGAATTTTGGTCAGCTCTCTATCCACAGAAGGGATGGTCCTCACTTATTTAGTAGAACTTCAATAACCATTTCTGAAGCATTACTTTCTTCAAGAACTTGTTGAGGCCAGGCAAGGTGTGCTCATGTCTGTAATCCTAGCACTTTGGGAGGCTGAGGCAGGAGGATTGCTTAAGGCCAGTAGTTTGAGACCAGCCTGGGCAACATAGCAAGACCCTATCTCTACAAAAAATTTTTTAAAAATTAGCCAGGTGTGGTGGCATGCACCTGTAGTCCCAGCTACTCAGGAAGCTGAGGTGGGAGGATTACTTGAGTCCAAGAGTTCGAGGCTGCAGTGAGCTATGAAGACATCACTGTACTCCAGCCTGGGTGACAGAGCAAGATCCTGTCTCTTAAAAAAAAAAAAAAGAACTTGTTGAAACAAGTTAAATAAAACACTTCTAATTCTGCAAAAACCAGGCAGTTCACAAGACTCATTCACAGGGCTCTCAACTTGTGGGAGAAGGCAGGAATAATTAAGTTCCACACCAGTTTGCCTCATTCTGGACAGTCACTGCAGTGACCAGTTCCAGTAGGCACAGTCCCAGAGCCAGTGGTGCTCTCCAGGCAACAGCCAACCATGCAGCTTTGGGAGGAAGCTGAACACTGAACCATGCTGCCTCCCTCTGATCCACGGTGAGGTTCCTTCCAGGGGATGGCTGCAGTTTTACCCTTCCTAGCAAACAAGTTTACCTGCCCTTAAATGCTCACCTTTCACCACAGGAAGACTCCAGTAAAGTAGTATGTTAAGTTCATAGGACTCTAAAAATGCCTCACTCCTCCAAAAACCTCAACAATGAAAAAATGACATTGAAACAGCCAAAAGAAATGCCACACTGTACATGGGATTCACAGGACAGCTTATCAGACCCTCAGAACATTTCAGGCAGAGTTCTAACAACTTAGATTATATGACTTTTCCAGAAAAAACAAAACATATCTATTAATAATTACAGCAAGGTGAGTACAAGGCACATTAACAGCAAGCAGTGATAACTAGCAGTCTGGCACAAAGGAAGGGGGCAGTATAATAAATAAAAGCAGAATTAGGAGGGCTGAAAGAATCCCACTCTGGGGCCATTCAGTGTAGGAACAAAACATTTCTACACATCTGAATCATCTCTCAAGCGATCACCATACAGTAAGTGACGTTCACCTCCAATCTTGCTAGCTGCGGCAGACACTCTTGGCTGCCCACCCAACAGCCATTCTCCTCCGTTCTTTATTATGGGCACAGCCCTCCTCCCACTCCAGAGTCTGAAGGTGCTGGATATTTACTCTCTTAGCCTTCCATAAAACCAAGACATGGAAATGTGACTCAGTCCTGCCAATGGGACCTGAGAGGAAGTCGGCTAGGGGTCTTCTGAGAAGTATTTTCCTCTCTGATTAAAGACACGTGTCAAGAGAAGCCCCCATTTCATTCTTGCCTTAGATCTTATCATGTGAGGTCTCGAGGCTTGCAGTGGTGGCACCCATCTTGTGACCATGAGGGAAGGTCAGCCTGGTATTACCAAGCTGCACTGATCATCACTGGAACTGCCCAGCTCTGGTTTTCTTGTGTAATGCGAGATGATTACAATTCTCTATTAATTGCAAGTCTTTACTATTTAAACCTCTTCCAGTCAGGTCTTCTCATACCTGCAGCCAAGGACATCTAAGGAAATGTTATTAATATTCCTTGAAGCTTCTGTTCAAGAAGGCAGGATAATTGTATAATCTATTTCAGAAATATTTCCACTAAGCATGGTTAAAAAACATTCAAGGCACATAAATGGGAAAGTTTTGGTTGTCTGGAAAATTCAGTTTTGTGGGACAGTTCGAGCCTTGAAAATGCCAAACAAATGAGGGGCTAACTATAACTGCTTCCCTACGAGTCACATCATCAAATATTTTCATCATTATTCACAAGTCGGCCATTATTTCATTTCTTCAAACCTTCCGAGCTATGTATTTCTGTGCTTCTCCCCTTGTGCTCATGGGTTGGCAGGGAAGCTGCTCAGGGTTCACTTTGCGGTGGTTATGGTGCAACCCCCATTTCCAGTCTTCTCAGGCCTCTCCAGTTCCTCAAGCCTCATTATGGAACAGTTTTAACCCCTCGTTAACTTGCTGCCAACTCACCCTCCAATGATGATTCCATTTGAGGTTGATTACTCCCAAGAGCAGTTTGTACACATCTCATTCCCAGGCCACCCCCACAACCAATGTGAGAAGACTGCCGTTTATTTACTGACCGTCCACATCTTACTAACTAGACACTAAACCTTTGAGACACATGGATTCCAACCACTGGGAAATTAACAATGCATATCCAAAATACTCACCTACAAGAAATATAAAAGTAATGTTTTCCAGTTCAGAAGTATGCCTATTTAAGGCATTAAAAATCAAATGGTATCTCCTTTTATCACTGCCTTTCATTTAAGTAACAGGGGAGACTAAATATTAACCAGATTTTGTTAAACTGGTTTCACTTTTCACTGGTTTAAACTGGTTTCACATTTTCACTATCTTTTGTGTGATTTGATCATGTAAACAGGTTACCTTTGGGGTTTTATTATAACCAAACTGAAGCCTGAAGTTTCTTGAATTTTGCTATGTATACTAAAAAATCCTGTTATGGAAGGAGACAGCACGTTATGCCCCTGGAGTCACATAAAAATGGGTCAAATCCTGGCCCCACCATTAATTAGTGGTGACATCACAGGCAAAATATTTCATTCTTTGAATGTGATTTTCTCATCTGCAAAATAAGGATAATAATTCATATCTCACAGCATTTGTTGAAAGTGTTAAACAAAAACTGAGCCGGTACTTAATAAATGTTCATTCCTTTCTCCCCCACTCCCCTTTTTCCTTAGTTCTTTTTCCATCTAGCTTTATACACTGCTCCATATAAAATGTAAAATTTCTGGTACCTATAGTATAAGACTTCAGGTGCTTAAATTTTAACTATTTTGATGAAAATCTTTCTAAACTTTGTACTTATCTTCACATCTCAGCAAATAGGACACAGTGAAAATACATTAGCCTTTTCTTGATAACAGAGGACACATTAAAAATCATAATACATGAAGGCCTCAAGTGTTAAGGAAGATTTAGCTTGTTATTTCACAAACGCCTCCTACTTAAGAGTCCACGAACCTCTGATTTCTGAAAATGCACCTCAAGTGATTTTGATGTGCCTCCCAGGTAGGAAATACTGCAGAGAACTGTGAGCTCCTTAAGTGCAGGGGCTGTGAATTAGTTATTTCAGTATTCCTAGTACTTAGCACAGTGCATAACCCATGAGAGACGCTGAATATAAATGCTGTTGAACTGCAGGAAAGGAAGGTATAAGGGAAATACGAATTAAAACCTCAATGAGATTCCATTTCATACCTGTTAGATGGAAAAAAATTTAAAAACCAGACAATACCCAGTGTTGTCAAAGCTTTGGAACACTGGGAATTTCCATTACCTGATGAAGGGAATGCAAATCGCTATAACCTCTTATGCAGTAAGAGTGAAGAGGCACATATTCCATGACTCAGCAATTCCACGCCTAAGAAACCGCCACAGGTGCATGAGAAGATGGTAGGAGAAGGATTGTTGTGGCATTGTTTGTGATAACAAAAATTAGAAACATCTTACATGTCCATCAACAAGAGATTGGATAAATACATTGTGGCATATTCTTTCAATGAAAATACCTTATAGCCGTTTAAATGAACGAGGGCTACATGTACCGACATACGTGACTCTCGAAGACATAATGTTCAGTGAAAAAAGCAAGTTACAGGTGAACACTGTTCAATATATACATATAAATTTCAAAACCATGCATATATCATTACATATTATTTATGAATATCTGTGTACTGAGAGCATAAAAACATGCATGGGGAAGATATATACCAAAATAAGGCTAGTGGTTACCTCTGCAGGTTAGGGAGAAGGAGAGAAGGATGGGAATACATCAGTTAGGGGCACTCGGAAGGCTTCGACTGAATTGATAGTGTGCTCTCTTTCTTTAAGAAACTCAGAAGCAATTACTGCAAAGCATTAAGAGTTGATTAAGGTGGGTACATAAGTATTTGTTTTTATACTCTCTGTACACTGTGTAAGCTTTAAATAGTCATAATTTTAAAAAGTTTTAAAAAGCAAGGACATTAATATTCATAGCAGCAGAAAACAGTATGATTCCATTTATATAAAGTTCAAAAATAGAAAAAATAAGTGATGTATTGTTTATGGATAAATAGTAGGTGGTAAAGCTATCAAGAAAGTCAAGGGGGTGGTTAACATAAAGTTCAGGGTAGTGGTTACTTCTGGGAGAGACTCACAGAGTTTCTAAGATACTGGCACTATTCCTATTTCTTAAGTTGGGTGGTGTTTTATTAGTCTTTAAAGTATGTGGGAGTGTTTTAAATGATCTTTGTGTGTGTATATTCAAATAAATATTAATTTAAAAAATGGGAGCATTTATAAAACTAAGAGGTTCAGGAAAGCTGAATAGTATTCAGGAAAAAAAAAAGTGGTAGAATGACAGGAAGAATGAAGGTGTCCATGCCCTTGGACATGGTCTCGAGAAGAGACCTGGAAAGGTAAAGAAGCCACTACAGCCGAGCACACTAAGGCGACGGCTGAGGCACGCACATGGTGTATGTGCAAAGGAAAAGGGGACCCTGCCTGAGGTTCAAGCTTTGCAGAGGAGACAGACTTTGAGTTGGTTCTGGAAGGTTAAAAGTTGAATTAGAACTGGAGTCTGGGGACTATTCCATAGAAAGGGAATGTGATACTGTGTAGACATAACAATTTTCCACTTTTTATTTGGCTTTTTTGGTATCATATATAGTCAATGCAGAGAAAGCCAAAACCTGCCCTATTCTACCAATCCTGTTCTCCTTCCCACTACTCTACTGACCTTTGCATATGTGAAGAGAAATGGGTGACACAAAGATGAAAGCCGCCTATGCTCGCCTCGGGAAGCTCACAGGCCAAGTTGTTCTCCCTACTAAGAGGGCCCTTCTTGCTTTTGTGGGTTTGCTCTCCTCAAGGCTCAGTTTGTCAGGAAATGCCTCTGTCCTAGAACTCTGCATGCTTCCAACTTGTGCTCCCACGTGGAGCTTGCTCAGGGCTGGCCCTCACGAGGATGAAAGGAGGACATCACTGGCTGAGGCTGGGACCTAGGGGCCCTCAGCATGGGAAGCCTTCCTTGCTTGCCCCAAGTGCTTCTCTGTCTTCTTGCTTCGCCCATTCCCTCATACATCACACATTTAGGGAGCATATTCCCTGTTCCAGGCCCCACACTAGAACTGAGGGGCCACACTTCCTGGAGACAGACCGTCTCTGCGCCTCTGGCCTTGTACGCCATCTGGGTTCTGCGTCCTCTGGATGTGCTTGCTGCGTGGCTCCTGGCCCCTTGCTGCCCTGACACTCTCATTTCCTCAGGCCTGGCTCCTTCACCCTGTTATTGCTTCCAACTCTGTGATGCAGTTCAAGCCCCAGTCTCTTCCCAGAAGCCTCCCTTGCATGCTCCATCACTCAATGATTTCTCCATCCTCTGTGTCCACGTGATCCGCTCTTCAGCTGGACTGCTAACAGTTTCAGTGTACTTATCTTTGTGTTCTGTCCTCCACATGTGTACCACTGGGCTAGACACAGAGTAGCTACTTGATGCATATCTAGTGACTGACTGGTACAGATCATAAAAGTGAGGAAATGGTGATTGTACTAGACATATTAAGAAGAAACATACTTTTATGAGATGCAGAAAGAAATCTAGCAAGAAAGAACACCATTAATAGCACTTAGAACTGTTTTAACTTCTATTTTTAAAATAATTTAGTCACAATAAATAAACTGGCCTGGGAGGATTAAAAAAGAAATCTGGCTAAATTAGGGAAGAGTTTGATTAAAAGAATCCTTAAATAAATTAAAACATATTCAAATGCAAAATGTTTGGCATTTATAAACTGGGCAAAGTCTTTAAAAAGTCATAAGCTTTTAATTTCAAAAAACTTATGGACAACGTACCAAATGCAGATGATTAGAAGGACAAAGACAAATGCAGCGTCTCTGGTTAAAGCAGGGGGATTGATATTGGTCAGTTTAAATTCTAATCTTGAAAAAGTAGAACAAACCAGCTAGATACAAATTTGCAAGTACTGTGACTACTCCAATGTGAAGAATGACTAATGTGGCTTTATGAAGAAAGAAAAATTCCTCACACTAATCTAGTTTTTTTAAAAGGAACTGGTTATGACCTTTATAGTCTAGAGAAAACAACAGGTAACCAATGTGATGAACATTCCCTAAGCATCTACCACATGCCAGCTCTGGGGAAGCCACCCTGACTAAGGCCAGGTCCTTCCAGCACTAGCACATGCTTAACCTTCACTGTTCTCAGGAAGGGAGATGGTGGTGAG
This sequence comes from Propithecus coquereli, assembly GCF_000956105.1. Lineage (NCBI taxonomy): Eukaryota > Metazoa > Chordata > Mammalia > Primates > Indriidae > Propithecus > Propithecus coquereli. The sequence goes on along the minus strand of NW_012149618.1, from coordinate 3,948,607 downwards.
GGTTGTAGTAGAGGTGCTGACCACCATGGAATATGAATGGGAAGATATTCCATCTAAGGGCCTCTAAGAGACTTATTAGATGAGACGGCTTTGAGCAGAGCCTTGAAAGACAACTGAGATTGAGCCAGGCAGTTGCAGTAGGAGGATTAGGACAGGTGAGGGAGGAAGAAAGGCAAGGGGATCCAGGCAGACAGAACAGCATTGAGTAGTCACAGCAGAGGAAGAGCGAGGGAGTGAGGGGTGTCCAGGGTAGATGGAATAAGGGTTGGAGGATAGCGGGCTGGTGCAGAAAACGTACCACTGTTGAGTGTTCTGAACACAAAGCAAAGGAGTATGGACATTTTTCTATAAGCAGTGTTACTCTTGAACATTTCTAGGGAAAATATCCTGTACCACTCACTCTGGTGGGTCAGACTTTTTCCTGTGATTTAAATACCCCCAGCACAGAATATATCCTCCAGACCGGAGAATGCTTTGGAAAGTATAACACACAAATAAAAAATAAGTTATTATTTATTAGTAGATGGTTACACTCATTTACTTCTCAGAATAGGAACCAGTTCCTCTTTGCAAAACATCTCTTAAGACTTACTTGTGTGTCCCTTATGTTTAGGGGAGGCTCTCAGTGGAAAAACCTGATAAGGTGCTGTTAACAGTTTCTATGAGTCCTCCATTTTCTCTCCAACAACTCTGACTTCCTATCTCAACAATCCATGCAGTCAGGCCTGAGGTTTGGGATTGGGTATAAGACTTGGAGGGGAGACACAGTCTGAGTCAAATATCTGGCAGATGATTACATGTTTCCTCATAAGACAGGGTTAGAAGCCCTGCTCCCCATGTCATTGCCCTATGCAGAAACCTTCATTAGCCTATTTTTAAGTTGTGCATTGTACTTTCCAAGCACTCTCCATTCTGGATTTATACTGTGCTGGGATATTGAAATTATAGGAAAATGTCTGACCCACTAGAACAGGTGGTGTGGAATACTTTCTCTAGAAATGTTCAAAGACAAACCGCTCCATTTTTTTGGTTGCTTGAGGTTCAGTTCAGTCTGTGAGCTGTATGGGGAACAGCTTACCCAGGTGCTCTGGAGGGGTGAGCTCTGGCTGGTTAACTGATCTCTCTGCACCTCTTTTCCCATTCCTAGAAAAACTCTAAACTCAGGATTGAAAACAAGCCATATAAAACATGCCATACAGCATCTCACAAACACAATGTGCTTGGTAAAGGCTGCGACCTAAGGGATGGAGGAATAGGATGGTATACTGGAAAGAGTATGGCTTTCGGAATTTGACAGGACTGGGCTTGATTCCTACTCTGCCAGTTGCTACCTGGGTGACCTCAAGCAATTTACTAAACTCTCTGAGTCTAGGTTTTCTCATCTTTAAAATGGGATAATACCTACCTTGCAAGGCTGTTGGATGGTTTACATAACATAATGAATACATGTGTAGAACACTTGGCACTTAGCAGGTATTCATAAATGATACCTATTATTATTCACTTTTCTCTTAGAAGCAATTAAAACAAACAAACAAACCTGAGTCTGTATAATTTCTTTTTCCAACTTGACTTCCGGCTGAGCAAATACAACCCAAAGATCAAAAGTAGCCATGTTCTTACAGTTAACCTTTCAACTTAGTTTTGTTCACCTTTTTATTTGAGACAAATTCAGGAGTCCTTAGGAACTCTTTACTTTTAATTCTACAGTCTTCTTCCTTCAAATAAAAAATCATAGCTGAGAAACCCTATGGTCAAATGCAGCAAAAGCTGACCACAAACCAGAAGAGATGTGAAGGAAGCCTGATGAGAAGCTCGCCAGACAGTTTTCGTTTGTGCTTTGATAATGCAATATTCTCCCCATCCTCATAGGGGCTTCCTTTAAGGTAAAGCCTTTTTCTTTGTTTGCTAAACTACTTATTTATGAGTGGTTTTGTCATTTCAAAAAAGACCAACAATATAATCAATCTTTGTATATTTAAGGATAACCTACTTGGCCTGTGAATTACCCAGGCTTTCATTTTGTTTTGTTGTTATTTTTTGGCCAGCTCCTTGGTCATTATTTCTTCTATAAGAATGGCTGGGGGAGTCCATAGGGGAATGGAAATTAATTAATGTTCTTCTTTATAGTAATTTCAGTTGAAAATTTTATTTGAGATAAAGGCATGATTGCTGCCTAAAACAATGTTTTTAAACTGGCATATTATTCTTACCTCGTAACTAACTCAAATCGAAAAGAATAAACTATGGAAACATAAAGTGATCATGTTGAGGCAAACACTTGACTTAAATGAGTTGCCTGACTTATACATCCAAATTTAAAGGAATAAGATAATCTTCAACTGAAGGCGTTGACTCAGTGTTATCCTAAGAAAACCTTATTCATACTCCTCAGTAAACCATTCCTGATGGTGGTGCTTTCCAGATAACTGAGAGTTCTTTCATGAAAGCTCCAAAACTCTTTTCTTTTTTACTATTTTTGGTAAAAACCTTTATGAAATAGACTTCACATTTACTTTTCCCTTAATCCTTTTCTAAATGACCCCAAGTCAGAATTATACATATCAATTCTCAGAGTGGGTCACACAGTCATGACATCAAGGGCCAATAACACATGCCAGCTCCTAAACTGAGTGTCTAGCATCTACTGTTTGTAGTTTCTTGGCTCCCTCCATCCCTACCCTCCTGGGCCCAGGCTATTAGGTTCTCCTCCTTGAGTTCTCACAACGGTTAGTATAGCTACAAACCACAGGCCTCCTCTGGGTGGTTAAACTGCTAGGGACTTGAAGCAAATGAAACACAAAATGTTCCAAGGGACTTGGGAACTAGCGCACCAAGCTTATTAGAAGGTGTCAGAGTAAGGCCTGGAGGGCTCCCTGTGAAGACAACGCATAGACTTTGTGACACTCTTGACTCCACTTCCTCCCAGCTGCCTTTGGACAGGTATGTTTACAGAGCTCAGGTGCACTGTAGAGAGGTAAAACATTTGCTTAAAAATCTCCATGTCTCATCACAACAGAGGATACACTCGCTACACCACAGTTCAGCAAGGGGCCTTGGAAATCATCTCTCCATTTGACAAATGAGATTGTGGCACAGAGTGGTGAACTGCCTCAACTGCTTCAGCAGCTGCAGAGCTCTAGAACCCCAGGGTCCTGACCCAAGTGCAGGGAGCTACATTATACCAGGCCACTTACAGCCTTATATTTACACAGTAAATCTTCCTAGGGGAACAAAATGACCACCACCACAACAGCTGTATGACTTTGGGTTTTTCATTAATCCACATCTGAAAAGTCTCAGTAGAAACAATAGTTAGGCATGATGGTTTTTTTGTTTTGTTTTTCATTCTAATAACATTTTATTTTAATGCTAAGGAAAAGGAAGAAAATCAACATTTACTGAATACCTACAATGTGCTGGGTGCTTTCTGCCATAGGATTCTCTCCCGCTCATTTCTACCAGGGAGTGTGCCTGTCCCTGGGGCAAGCCAGAGAACTTACCAGAGCCCATGCTCTCTTTACCACAAGTGCTACAAATTTGATTTACTGCTTGTTTCTGACATTCTGGAAGGAGCTTCTACTTGGGCATTTTGGCTCATTTACCATCTCAGCCAGCAGTTGCTACAGGCAAGCAAATTCTCTGGCCATTGACGAAGGAAGCACAAAAGTATGAGAGACTGACACACACAGTCATAACAGACAGGGAGCAGGGATAGGATGTGTTTGTCTTTCAGACCAAATTAAGCTCAAGGGTACAATGATCTTGGACTTTTAAGAATTTTTATTTTTGACGTTTTGATTTCCTTGTTTTCTTTCTTTTGATTGGGAAAACATTTTCTGGTCATATCTATGGGGTTTTAATGGCATTTGACACTATTGCTCACTTCTGTTCTTCTCCTGTGGTTTCCATAACACTGTATCGATCTGCTACTTCCCTTCCTGTTAACATTTTTACTGCCTCCTTTTCTCCATCTGCTTAACATCCCCTCACCCCCAAAGCTCAGTTGAGGGACTTGTTCACCCCAAAGGTGTGGCCATTCAGCTTTCTTCCTTCAGAAAGTCCTATCTGTCAATACGCTCTGATGACTTCAAACTCTCCACATCCTTCCCTGACTGCTCACCTGTGCTCCCGTCTGGTAGCTCTAGAGGCCTGGCGAATGTTACAACGTAAACAGTATGGCTTAAATATGTTTTCACATATCTTGTCTCATTTGTAACCTTCAAGGTGGGCATGCCACCCTATTTACAGATAAAAACACTGAAACTTAGGAGCACCAAGTAGCTTGTTTAGAATGAGTTACGTGACAGAGCTGGCCTTGCATTCAGGTCTTCAGATTTTAAATCCAGTGGTTCTGATGCCACTTGAATATTCTGCTGTCGACTGAGGAAGAATCACGCTTCGTTTGAAATAAAAGCTATAGCCTGACCCCCATTCACCACACATCGGATTGGGCCTAATGTTCTGCCAAGTGCAAGTCCTGTGAGTCACCTTGGACGCTCTTCATTCTGCTGTTTCCATCTCTGTGAAGGCTCACGTCCCGGAGGGGACACCCACAGGGCACCATCCTTGCTGGGAGTGAACTGGTGCGGCTGCGGGGTCACGTTTACTTTCACCGTGGATAAACAGAAGTGGGACTATACGTTTTTAAAAATATTGACCTACTTCATGCAGCTGAAAATGCTTTTGGTTAAACCGGAGCACAACTGGTAAGGCCTCCCACACTCACCATTTTAGGTCAGCTCCAAATACTAATCGGTTTGCACCGGAAGTAATTCAGTAAGTTTTCTTTGCCTTCAGGAACTTTCTATCTGTCCTACACATTGAGGCCAGCTTAATTACATAAATTCTACCCTTTGTTCTAGTCCACAGGGACTAACCAAGATCTCCTAGATACAAATACAATCCTTGAATGCTGGTGGGGCAGCTCCGGGGAGGCCTAACTAGCTTTGCCCTCTAAGAAAGCCATGGTACAGCCCATCAAGCTGAGGTTAAAAGGCTAAGGCTTGAATACAGAAGTTGAAGTTCATATATACAGACCATTTAAGGACAGATGAAAAGGATAAGATTAGAAATAAAAAAGAGAGGCAAGTTCTGAAGGGCTTTCGAATAAAGTACCTTAAACCTGGTCACACCTCAGCAGAGCCTAATATGGGTTCAACAGCTAACTCCTCATCCAGCCTGCCTGCTGCTCTTACAGCAAAACAGCCATTCTCAGCGCCCCACCTTGCTTGCAACCCCTTACCAATACTCTGTGATGGAAATCTCTTTGTTTCCAGAGGCCAAATGGTTCATTCTAGATATATTATTAATTGGTTCCATGGAAAAACAGGTTTGGTTCTTTGAATGTTCATCTTGCTAAGTCATCACTCAGCCTTAGCTCACAGAAAAATTAAACTGAAATCTACAAAGTAGTGCCTGAGCAGGCAAGAGCGTGGATCAGGAGAGGTGTATGAACCGTGGGGCTAGAGGGATTCTTTATTAAAGGGTGCCACACTTTTATATGCACACACATCTGTATCCAAATATACATATGTGTGTGTGTTTATTCGGTTTAAGGGGCCGAGCAGTTTAAGACTTGTACAAAAACAGAGAGTTGTCTGAAATTCAAAGGAAGTATCCATGAGCATTCTTGACCATGGGACTCTTGACTAGTTAGAGTTAAAGCAACTTTTAGCATAGCAAAGAATGACCTATGCGATTTTAACTGCTTAAAAATCAGTTATGATTTGGTATGAGAGTAGGGCCAAATGTGTTATTACAAGTCAAATAAGACAAAACTATGTGAGTTTGTGCATTCATTTAATAAGTCTTTGTGTTGCCCTGTCCGTACTGACCCTGGTGCTAAGGGCAGGGCATTTTGTGATGAAGCAAAAATGAACTCTGTCTTGAAGGGCTCATCACTGGGGAAAGTGAGTAAACAAAGTAATCTCAGTAGAGTGCGAGAAGCACTAAAGCAGGAGGCTGCATTAAATGCTGCTGGGGTTCGGAGGAAGAGACTAGCTACTACTTGGGCTGGTTTTCTTGTCTTTTGTTTCACAGTGTGCCATCTTTATTTAGTAGCTAATCAAAGTGGAGATAATAAATTAGACAGTGAATCAATGGCCTTGCTCTGCTGACGTGCATCACTGCCGAACTGCCCGAGGTTTCCGGCTGACTAAACCTCACCTCCAGGGAGAACTCTTCGCCTCCCAAGCTGCCTATTCACTTGATGGTGGCAGAGAAAGCAAAATGCAAACTCCTCTGTAGCTCTGAGGGGCAGCTCAGGGCAGACCAGGTAGTGGCACCAGCTATGTGTTCACTCTCTTCTGTGATCTTTGCTCAGGAGGAGCTGAACTCTATGCCAAGAAATTTCAAACCGCCCTCCACGGGTTCCTGCTCAGTGTGCTGGAGACTCTCTCACTCCAAAGAGCATCCCTCTTCACCATCGCCCTGCTATCTACTGCCCATTCACTCTTCCTTTATTTCCCCAAACTCTTGAAAGAGGATCAGTTCAACATCTTCATTGTCAATTAATTCTGTAACCCGTTTCCACCAGGCTTCCACCTTCTCTGATGCATGGGAGTTTCTTTTATTACTCCATCAATGAGAGTCACTACCATCACCCAGGCAAAGGCTTTTCACTCTCCTCTTCCTGCCATTTGTGCCTCCTCAGGTCCTGTCCTCTCCTGCCTTCCTAGTGCCCTCTCCCAGCTCCAGTCTTACCCCTCTGCTGCTTCTTAGTATCCATCAGGAATCTTCTCCTGCCCACCACCAGCTGTCTGCCTTCTCCAGAGAAGTTTTCAGTCCCCTCATATCACAGATCCATCCTGTGGGAATTCTACCAGCTCTGTGGCTCCAAGTGTCACCACCACATGGGTCATGAAGCTTCAGTCTCACAATTTTGGCTACTTACTATCTCCACCTGTTTACCACGTAAACACCTCAAACTCAGTACATTCCTACTCATTTACTTTCCTCTAAATTCTGCTACTCTTCTTCAATTTCCACTCTCTCCTTAGATACCCTAGCTAAGAATTACACAGTAATCTGTAATTCCTCCCTCTTCCTCACTCCCAAAACCTGAGTGTTCACAAAGTCCTTTTGATTCTACTCTGAAGTATTTCTGGAATATGTCCTTTCCTCTCCCTCTCTACTCCCACTGTTTTAGTACCTCATATTCTCTTGCCTGAACCAGTTTCCCCAAGTGGTTTATCTACCCCCAGCTTCTTCCCACTTGAATTCATCCTCCCCTCTGTCATCCTTATAGTATAATGGAGAAAATGCCATGTCCCTGTTCAAAATACTTCCCAGCCTCTCCATCAGTAATGGGGTATATTTTGAACACTGTACATACAAGGCCCTTCATAACCAGGCACGCTTCTTTCCTGCCTCATCTCCCCATTACTCCCTTAACTCACAAATTCTAAAAATTCGATTTTATAAATTGTTCCCAATCTTCAGAATGCATTGCATCAGCCCACAGGTATACTGTTCTTTCTGCCAGGGACATTCTTTCCTCTTTACCTACCTAGAAAATTTCTGTTTGTATTTGAAAGACTGAGCACTAGGACATTTCTGTAGAAACCCTCAGGAGGGCATTTCTACACCTGTATTACGGCATTTTCCACACAGTATTTGCACCCCCCCTACCTGAGTGCAAACGCCTGAGTGTACCTATCCATTTCTGTGACCACAGGGCCCGGCACAGGGCTTGGTCCATAGCAGATACTCAAATGTTTGCTTTTCTCCTTAACAACAGGACTGAACTTTAACCTCTGCATGCCCTAATGTTCTTAGTAAGAGTGCTACAGACACAGCAGGTGAGGAATGAAACAGGCAGCTGGTTACAGAGGCAACCACCAAGCAACGGAAGTGGTTAAAAGTGGCTGTCAATGAGCAGGTGTAGGGCAGGGTACTCACGCTTTTCATTATGTCTTCATGGAGTATTTGCTTTTAGAACTATCTTCCTGTTGTTTTGATAAATATAATAAGTAAAATTCTTTGTTGGTTATAAATAATCGATTGATATGTCTGCAGACTACAAGGGACCACTTTCTGTATATTTGAAAGGACAGGTTATGTTCCAAGAGCTTCACTGTGCACAGGCTGCGCAGTTCGTGTGTGCCAATGACGAGAGAGCGATCCTAGCGTGAGGCTGCGTGGTGAGGGTCACTTAGCTAGCAGAGCTCTGTGCCTGAGAACAAAGCAACAGCCCTGCACAGAGAACATGCATTGCTCTGCCAAGTCTGCTTATGTATACAGACAATTCTTATAATCCTTGTGTTTGTGTGTATGGTTTTCTAAAAAACATAAGAAAATATGATTTTACTATTTCTAACCCCTGACACAGGTAAAGTGTGAAAGGGAGGAAGCCTTTGAAAGCTATTTCTACCAGCTTATGTAAACTAGAATTTTAATATCTTAGGCTGAAGATTTTCATACGTACAAACATATATATGCACATGTATTTGGTTAAAGGAAGTGGGCCTTAATGCTGGACACGTTAGTATAGAAATGGGGAGGCTGAGATTTCTACCGAGAACAATGGAGCACTTGGGTCATGAGCCAAACATGAAAAGGTGGCACTGCAACGTGTGCCAGCAGACTGAATGGGTGTGTGACCCAGCACAACCACAAAGAGAGTCTTTCAAAGGCCAGAGATGAAGATAATTCAATCTTTGCTCAAAACATCCGATAGCTGCTTCGTACAAAGGCGCATTTTGCTTTGGTATGTAATTTCCTCACTACTTAAGTGCAAAGTGTATCAGAATTGAATTCTAGTGCTCTTTCTAAATGGGAGCTGAGTCACAGGTACCTCGATCTGTGTCTGCAGACTAAAGTGGATGACTCACATCTGTAAAATTCTGAGAGAAAGTACCAACCGACCCTTGCTTAGTCATCTTTTGCATGGATGCTGGGTTCATGAGCTCTGTAAACTATAATGAGCGATCTAGCCTTTTACCATCTCTTTATTCTTTTCTAAACAGTACAAATTACACCTCTAAAAATAACTTCATCTATGCCAGTGAGTCACTTCGACCTAACAAGCTTCCACAAGTTACCCAGCTAAATTGTAATATTGACTTGCGAAGGTACAAATCTTATTGTCATATTAGCACCCCCCCCCTTTTCTGAGATCAAGATTTGGTAGACCTGGGAAGAGAATTTCATCTGACGTTTTAAAGAAAATATGGATTACTCCTAACCTTTGACATGGGCAGGGGTTGAGATGTGGGTGGAGGAAGGAATTCTTTGAAAGCTATTTCTAACAGTTTATGAAAACTAGAATTTTAATATTTCAGGCTGAAGATCAATCAAAGACTCTGCACTTTTCTTTAGCGAGGGGTGCTTATGGCTGTTGAAAAAGAAGTATCAGGAATTCTATTTACTTTAAAATCCTGAACTGTGAATTTATGACATTTTAGACAAAATACCAGACCATACTAATAAAGGCATATGTATTAAATATTAATCTTTGCTCTCCCAGGAGCTGATCATTCACCACACCCTGAATTCTCTAGACACACAACTAAGCTTTGATACTCCACCCATTTACTGTGTAGCTTTCCAAACCTCAGGCCTGCCCTCTGGTCTTTAGCTTGCCTTTCTGGGCCTGGCGTTGCCAGCTCTCACCAGCCCCACCCCAGGCCTGTCCCAGTTAGGCAGTAAGTACAATGAACTCAACTGGAAGGAAGAACAGGTTACCTACATGGGGCTTATACCTTCGTAAATTAGGCAGCAATACTGAAATGTCAAAGCACTGTTAATCTACACTCTGGCTTTGGTTAGAGAAGACCAGAAGGATTTATCATCCATGTTTGGCCAGGAATGGAGTTACCAGTACCACTAGGCCTAGACAGTTTCCACTGCTGTTTCACCTTCTCCTTTAAAAGATCAGACTCTTTGGCTTCATCCAGATGGCCACATGAACAATCTCTCCCAGTGCATGGGGGTGCTTGAGAAGAAAAAGATGAAATCATTGGCTCATCTGAAAATTCCCCGGGAAATGGGCTGCGAAGCCTACTTCCTGGCTCCAACCACGGGCAGAGGCTGAGTCACCTAAATCCCTCCTGACTGCTATTCACTTGACTTCCACCATGTAGGTCAGCTGAAGTCACCTGAATTCTGCTTTTCATCCTCACGGGCAGCCACCCGCTACAGTGGCGCCCACTGCCACAGCATGCAGAGTTTGGTCTCTTCCGTGAGGTCTCCACTAACTCAGCCTCAGCCCCAAGCCCCAGCCATGACTTGTGCGCTCCACTCCCCTGCAGGCTCTGCCACACTCTGGCTCCTCTCTGGGGCACACAGCTCCCTTGTCACCCTGTCATACCCACAAGCTGGACATTATGTAACCTCTCTAAGCTTCTCTTTTCTCATTTGCAAAATGAGGAAACTAACACTATCTACCTCTCAGGGTTGTGATGACGAAAAGAAACTCTATTAAATGCAAGCGTTACATAGACTGCAAGGTGCTCTGACCACCCAGCTCTCCCACTTCAACAACTGCTTGCTGAGCCCTGCCAAGTGCCCAACATTACGCAAGGCACTGACTGCACAAAATAATTTAAAACATGGGTCAGGCGTGGGCTGATGCCCTGTAATCCCAGAACTTTGGGAAGTCGAGGTGGGAGGATTGCTTGAGCCTAGGAGGTTGAGATCGGCCTGGTTAACATAGATAGACCCCATCTCTACAAAAAAAAATTTTTAATAGTTAGCCAGGTGTGGTGGTGCACACCTATAGTCCCAGCTACTCAGGAGGCTGAGGTGCAAGGATCCCTTAAGCCCAGGAGTTCGAGGTTACAGTGAGCTATGATCGCACCACTGTACTCCAGCCTGGGCGACAGAGCAAGACCCTGTCTCTCTAAAAAGAAAAGAAATAACAAAATTAAAACATAGTGTAGACTTAGTCTTAGACTGTGGTAAACAAATTAACCAGAATAATGAAGTAAATACACGTGGCAATTAAAGAAGATATTAATAACTTATGTTACAGCATCATAATTCATTATTCAGATCAAGTGTTACAGGCGTGGGAGTGCTCAGGTTAGAGAGCAAACAAAACTGGAGACAGGTTTGAAGAAATGGTGCAAGAAAGATGAGGAGGTCAAGGAGACAGCAAGAAAGGCCAAGAAAGAGGCCAAGGCTGAGTGGGAGAAAGCCGGACAGGCAAGGCCAGCCTGTCTGCTGAGAGAGGCCCCTGGATAAAAGCAGTGTCTTGACATGATTGATGTGGGGGAAGGGCACAAGAGCCAGAGACAAGCCAGTAGGCAGTGAGATAGTCCTGGGGTGAGGTGACTGGTTGTAAGTGAGGGTGGGGGCAGGGGGAGTGGCCAACCCAGGAACAACGAACACCTTGCATTTCCATAGCATAGCGCTTCCCATTTCACAGATGAGGAAGCTAAGTCTCAGTACGTACGTGGTAAGGCTGAGACGTTAACCAGGGTTTTCTGACCGTGAGACGAATGCTCTTTCGACTCGCTGTGTAGTGCTCCAGACTAGCTGTGCATCAGGCTTCACTGTGAAGCTGGTTTTTTTTTTTTTTTTTTTTTGAGACAGAGTCTTCACTTTTGTCGCTGAAGCTGTTTTTAAAACAATTCAGCAACCAACCCTCCCCCCACCCCTTTTTGGTTCAACAATGGAGGGGGTGGTGGGGAGAGGAGAAAGATGGGAGGTGCTCGGGCATCAGAATCTGTCAAGGCTCTGAGGGCTTCGGATGTACAGTCAAGGCAGGAACCACTGCACCGCACTGCCCTGCACAATGTGGTGCCTGAGTGGGCAAACGGCAGAAAAGAGGAGAAATGACGCACTGTTCCAAGGTTTGGAGCCTTACTTCATGGGGCCTGGTCCTGCCACTAAAAGCTGCGTGGAGCAGAAGACGTTCAGTCCAGTGTATTGGGTAAGAACTGTCTGCTAAGCAGGGATGTTGTATCAGCTCCACGTGGCTGTGTTAGCTCTTATCTTTTATCCTCAGCAGCCAGAGTAAAAAAGTTCCCTGGCATTCCAGAAGACTGGCTGTGTGCAGTGTGGCCGTGGACGACTCCCTGAGCTCGGCCAGCTCCAAGCGAGGACAGGTGCTGCTGGGCATCTCCAGCAGCTTCATCTCTCCACCTGACGCCCCAGCCGTGTCAGCCCCCCGTTCAGTGGGGTCTCGGTGAAGCCTTTAGGGAAAGGCTTCCTCCCTCAGACGGGGGAAGTGCTCCCTTCTGATTTCCACAAACCCTGGATGTGTCCCCATCCTACCCTGGGCTTGTTGGTCTCACAGACTTCCCCGCCAGACAATGAGCAACTTGAGAGCAGGCACCGTCTTGCATCATCCTGTACCTCTGACACGGGAAAGGCTCAATAACTATTTGTTTACTCTGTGGAGCTCCCGAGTCTGCAAACTGAAAAAGTCTCTGTCCAATTCTCGACTTTTTGCTACATTCCTACCGCCCTCTGAAGCAAATGCAAACGTCTGCCAAACCATCCCCTCATTTGACTGTAAATCTGAATCCCTGAGTTAAGCCAAGTCCACCTTCCTCTATCTTTGAGCCTTTGCCTAAGCGGTAGGTTGCCCCTTTTATTACATGGGGTTCTACCCCCTACTCTACTTCCCTCCCCAAAGCTACAAGTTTTAAAGGATTTTGCCTTAATGACCATTTTCCCATGAAATATACAAATTACTAAACCCAGCTGACACATTTCTAAACCTAAAACAAAAAACTTGATATTTCATTTAACTTTTACAACTTTATCATGGATAAGTGTTTGAATTCTATTAGTCTTTTGAATTTCAGTTCTGAACGCTACTGCTTTTGTGAACAGTAAACTGGTCTAAATACTATTAACAGACTCTCTTATCTCCTGTTCATCATGCCATACCCCACCTTCAAAGTAGAATCTTAAAACCATCTCCTCTTGGATGCTTTTTCAAAAGAATCGTCCCAATTCTCTATCAGCCAACGGAACTCTCCCTTCCCCTCCCCTGTCAAAATGTATTTGCATCTATCCTATCTGTACTCTCTTCCTCTCTACATATATAACAACTGAAAGTTAACACCCTTCAAAGTAGGAACCACCTCTGAATTCCACCATGTGCCTAGCACTGACTGAGGGATCATCTGGGATAATTAAATAATACTAATTAATATAAATGCCACAAGCTCAGGATAATTACCAAGCATCAGCATAAATACATACATACAATAAAACTTGAGAATCCATTTTAAACCTACCATTTTGAAATTAACATGCAGTCTTCCGATATTATTATATCGTAAAGTAAACCTGCCTGGTTGACCCTTTCTCTTTTAACAAATGACTCCATAAAAGATGGATTTGGGGTGATACATGCCTTCCGTATTTATCCAAACCTTTCAAAACCATAGGATTGCTTCTGGTTTGATGTGTCAAGGGAATGCTCACTGTAAAGGGTATGGATATTTAAGAGGCTTGTTTCCTTCATGATGTGTTGACAATTTGATCTCCCAGAATTTCTTTCTTTGAGAAAGAAAACTAGAAATTATTTGAAGACTGTGACCAAGTCGTGTCACTCTGGTTGGAGGCACAGCTGTCCCTGTGAGGGCCCAGGTCATGAGGGGAGATCATGCTGGGTCACTGCCTGCGTGGGGAGACCCTGAAGGAATAATCCTGAGGCAGCAGGAAGTTGCCTGGTGGTAGGTGGTGAGTGTGGTCCAGTTTGAGGCCTAACCAAACCACCTTGCACTTACAAAAATCTCTATTTGGGATGATGGGTGAAAATCCTAAGATCTTAAGTCAGTGTTCTTCTGAAGAAGTCCATGTATGTGAAGCAGTTGCCTCCCTTTATCTCAAATAGTGTCAGACAGTTAAGCATTCCATTGAGCTCCAGCTGTGTGCTTACAGATAGCCATCTTGGAAACTGGGAAAAACCAAGTAAGATACTCCATATACTCTTTTGCTCCCAAGGCTCTGGAACATAATCTGTACATGTCAACTCAGTGTGTCTGTATCCCCTGCAGAACTGTCTCCCCAATCCCAGAGAGAGAGGGCAAGATCTTATCACTGTAACGATTGAGAAACAACAGCATTCCATCATTGTGTGGGTAAGATAAAGCAAGGTGGAACAGAAAGAGCTGAGTTCGAATGTAGACATTTAAGAATTAGTTTAAATTTAGTTTTGCATTTAGCACCTGTGGGATTTAGAAGTTACTAAACTTCTCTGTTTTCTACCTTTTCAGTTGTAGATTGGCAGTCATGATTTTTATCTTGCAGTGTTTCACAAATGACAGCTATTAGTGTGATTTGGATTGAGGGCTTAGACTTTTTCTCTTCTGTAGGAACAGCAGAAAATATCAACAGACTGAAGGAACAGTCACACCATCTGGGTGAACAGCAGGTTGATTCTTGGTTTGGGAAAGACAAGGTTGGTAACTGTTTTAGGTACAATCAAATACATGACCAATAGCAGCAGTGGCCATAACTCTCTCCAAAGCATAAAGACCACACAGAGTGTGCATATAGGTGCCAGATACCACCACTTAAAGAGCTTGTTCCTAGATCTGGTCCTTTTTAAAGAAATAATTTAGATATTACTAATATTTTCTTGTATGGTGAGATATGATGATTTTAAGTTTTATGAGGGAGGGATCATATCTTATTCATGTACTTGATACAGTGCCTGGCCTAAGACAGGTGGATTATTTTATTTCAATAAAATAATTTCTAACTAAATTCTAATAGTGGACTTAACACTGTTTCCCAGCATAGAGTAATGGAAAATAGCACACACGCTATAAATAATACCAAGGCAATATCCCTTCCAGCATTTTCATAATATGTATTGTTAGCCAAGTACTACTAAGTACTATTAGTCAAATATTATTAGAGCCCCTGATGTGATCTTCAATGTAAAAAATATAACAATAAAAAAAAATTCAAAATATCTCAAAGATTATTTTTACGGAATAGCCTAGGTTTGTTTTTAATCTTTCCACATCCCATGTTCACATCTGTGGCCTCCCTTTTATGGGCTCTGGAGCTATAAATCTGAAAGAAGACAGATAAGGCAGGAACCTTGTTAAACAAAATCCCCACCAAAATGACAAACATTCAAACAGGAGTGGCCTGCCTTTATCTCGTCACCACCCAGTTTTGACAGAGTCTGTTTCCCTTTTACAAAGGGTTTGCTGTCTGAGAAGTGACCATTTTACCCAGGAGACCAAAAGTCACTCCCCAGCTAGGTATTTCCCAAAGGAGTTGTACTGTATGTTCTAGAATGTGGCTGCTAATCTAACTGCGTTACAATAAAATGCCTTGATTTTATCTCTGGTTGGACAGATTGTGTTTTTTGATAACCTCAGTCCTGGAAATATGGGTATGCAGCCATATGCTGACTCATTCTGGGTGCAGAGAGCACAGAATCCCTTACAGAAGGTAGAGACTGCAAAGGCTAAAACGTCCAAGATGGAGAAGAGAAGGGGGAAGGGAGAGAGTAAGAGAAAAGAACCACCTGATCGATTATTTACAGACAGTTTGCCAGCAACAGATAGAGGATGCATCACTGGGCTGGCAACGATTTCTGTGGTGATAAGTTTTGGTCTCTCATTTTAAGATAAAAGAGATTTGACACGTTTATTAAGTAATGGGTTACCCTGGAAGTTGGGCATGTACCTCTGGTGATAAATGCATGGCAATTATTTCTGTTTGTTACAAGTCTCAGGTTTTGTTTGCTGAAATATTGGATTTGGTTACATCTCCTAAAGGGATAAGATTTAGATATGTAAAACTTGCCTTTCACAGGGAAGGATCACGATATAGCTTTGCAGGATTTCTCTGTAGGAAATAATCTCCACAGTAGACATCAGGACATACTGCACCCTAAGATTCTGAAGATGACTGCATCAATAGACGAGTGTAACTGGCTTACAGAAACTGCAGAGAAACTTAAGGCAATTGCAGGAGAAGCAGAAAAGATTATGGCCAGGGCACTGGGGTTGATCCAAACAATGGGGGCCAGTATTTGTGATCTTAAGTAGACCTAGCCCCAAAGTGGGTCACACCCACAGTGTTAGGAAAACCAATTAATAAGAATTACCTTTGCTAGTGATGGGTCTGTTCCTTGTTACATTCTTATAACTAATAAAGATTCATTTTTATTACTATTAATTATAATGTTTCAGTTCATTCTTTTAAAAATTATTATGCAATGTTTGATACATACCAAAGAATACTTGTAACACACATTTATGTTCTGAAACATAGTGAAGAAACAGAACATGCCTGAATCTACACTCCCTCTCAGAACAGACACAAGCCACAGGCTGAAGCGACCTTGAGCTCCCTCTCTCCATAATCCCCCTACCTCTCTCAGAGATAACCACTGTCCTGAAATGCCTGTTTATTACTCCACTTTTTTAGAAACACGGCCTTAAAGCAGACTTCTGTATCTCCAAATAATAAATTGTCTGGTTTTGCTTGTTTTTGAGCTTTTTACATAAAAGTTCTATCATATTGTATGTTTTCTATAACTTTCTTTTTTCAGTCAACATTAGATTTCATCTTTATTGTGTGTAGATATAGTTTATCATTTTTACAGTTGTATAATAATGTGAGTTTAACACTATTAATCCATTCTATCAACGAACATTTGGGTTTTTCAGTTTCTTCCAGTTTTTGCCACAACTTACCATGCCACCATGACTATTCTTATACATGTGCTCATCAACATTTCTTCCTTTTCCTCCTTGGCATAGCCAAACACATTTCCCAGCCTTCCTGCAGTGAAGTGGAGCCAAATGACTGAATTCTGGCCATGGACTGTATGTGGGAGGGATAAATGCCACTTCCTGACCTGACCCTTACGACACCTGACATGCTGAAGCAGAGAGTGCAGTGGAGGATGCTGAGGCCACAGGGAATGGTGGAGCCACCAGACAGAAGCAGCTGGTCCCAGAATGCCTGCATGAAGCACAGTCCTCCCTCACCCCTCGTGAACACCACTGAACTGGTATCACTAGAAATAAACCTTGGCTGTATTAGCCGCAGAGATTGGGGGTTGCCCGGTATAGCTGTTAGGCTTTCCTGACTAATACAAACTCTACTTCAAAATACATTAGAGTACATGGGTGTGTGTATGTGTGTGCATAAGATGGGGTCGGGGCTGGGATGGGAAAGCCTCTGCCTCCCACATTTATGAGGGTGGTAAGGAAGCTGTGGTGATAAAATGGCACCATGAGGGATCCTTGTAGTGATGGAGTTGTTCTGCTTTTTGATCGTGGCAGTGTCAATACCCTGGTTGTTGATACTGTACTATAGTTGTTCAAGATGTTACCACTGGGGGAAAGGGGGCAAGGGGTACACAGGATCTCTCTGTATTACTTCTTATACCTACATGTGCATCTACAATCATCTCAAAATAAAAAGTTTTTAAAAACCATGAAAGACTGTATGGTAAGTATGGAGAAGTATTAACAAAACCATGGAAGGTGGTTTCTCCCCTGTTTTTGGAAAACAGAGAAATAAAGTGTAATCAGGTACAGAAGACAGACAGCTCTTAGACCCAGATGTGTGACTCAATATCGACCCTTTACCCTTGGTTTTCTCACCTTAAAACAAGGACAATTATTGCCCTACTCTCACCAATTTCATGGGGTTTTGGGAGGATCAAATTAAATGAGATGATAACTGGGAAAGTACTTTGAAACAGAAGAGGCAATTGTATAATAACTGGGGAATGACAGACGCATAATAAAAATCCCACTTACATTTATTAGTGAGGAGCTGCCATGCTGCAGGTGCCGAGCCCTTGTGCAGACTCAGTGGCCCGGACTGAGGGGCGGTTAGGAATTGCACGCCTATGATAACATCGAAAGTACTTGCTCCTGGTACAGACAGGGTGTGTAATATGCTACTTTTCATGTAAGAAAGAAGAAAATTAAGAATATATACTTGTATTTACTTTATTTACATAAAGAAACTCTGAAAGGCTGAGTTTAGAAAACAAAAGTGACAAGAAGAAGAATAGGGTGGATTGAGTAGGGGTGAGGGTGGGACTTTTCATCCTGTGAATTTTTAAAAATTAGGTGAATATATTGCCTATTCACACAACAAAATAAAAAAATTTTGAAAGGTACGTTCTTAGGGAGGGCCCTATATTTTGTATGTGGGGTGGGGAGGGAAGCTACTTTTTGTTTTACTCAAAGCCTTAGTTCCAGGATTGTGAAATTAGCTGAGCGCTATCACTAGGGTGTGTGCACACGTGCATATATGTCTGCATGTGTCTGAACAAGCCTGCACATGCCAGAGAATTCTGGCCAATCCCTACTTCTTTCCTGTCCCCCAAAGCTGGAAATGCCCAGGAGTCGTGAAGAAGGGACCACTGCAGCAGCTACCCTTGCCTTTCAGTTTTCAGGTCACTTTTGAAGAACACCCATTGATTTAATTGTATTATTACCTTATACAGGGAAACTGAGGCTGGCCTAACACACTTTACAGGACAAAACGAGATCAGAAACAAAAGCTGAGGTCCCGCTCTTCACTATATCCACCTGTCAGTACATCCTTGGGTCACATGTGGCTTTAAAAACTAACGCTATGTCTCCAAGTACCAAAGTTAAATCTGGGTTGTTTCAAGGGACTTTCTAGTTGTTAAAAGAATCAAACCTGAAAAACTAAAATGAAGAAGTAATTCTTTCTGATTGTATTGGTTTTCTGTAGCCCCCATGATCTCCAGAAAAATGGAAACAATGAACAATGTTGGAGTAAACTGCCTTTGAACGTTAGAGTCTTTTTGTTTACTCTGTGGAGTCCACTGAGTCTGTGATCTTGGGCTGTTCACCTCCCAGAAGAATGGGTCTTTTGAAGTATTCTGTCCCCTTGGTTAGAGGCCAGCTGAGCATGTTTTCATCTTCTTGTAAATACAGTGTTCAAGCAACATCCCATTGGAATGGGTTCTACCTTCTCATTGACTGGTTGTGGTGGAACAGTTTGAACTGAGGGTTTTGGCCCACACCATTCTTCCAGCATAAAACAAAGGCTATGCCATTTGGAGATGGTTTTGTTGAGACCACAATTCATTTTTGAGGTCTCAATCAAACAAGGGCTTAAGGATAAACTTTGCAAATTATTTTAATTTGTCTGACATAGGAGACAGTTTACAATACATATGAGGTTTCCAAGTATATAGCCAAATAAAAAATGAGAAGTATTAGCTTAGCCAATGAGATTAAAAAAATAAAATATAATGTTCATTGGGAAAAGCCTCAAGGAATCTGACTATATAAGCCTTGTGAGATCCTCTAGGAAAAGTGTCCCATTCAGCCCTAAATCTTTAGTATTCAGTGTGGTACCTGGCATAAAGAATATGCTTAAATTCACTTCTTACCCAGGAATACAAAAAAGATAAGCCCCATCTCTAAAAATATTAAGGACTGTAAAGCTAAGTAAGATTCCATGTCTAACCTGAAAGACTAGCTGGAAAGATGCATGGAACTAAATTTGGATCTTTACTGGGAAACAAAGCTGAGCAGAGACAATGGTTTAGATCAGATTGCGGGGTGGCTGGCATTTAAAGTGTGAATGCAATTGCTAGTTCCCTGGCCTCAATCACACTGATAGATTCCTTCTTGCAATTATCTTCACTAGGCTCACCTGTATGCAAAGTTTGCTGATTACTGGCAGGTACTATAGTTTCCCTGGAGACGAGGAATCCTTAATCCACCTTTTCAACACTAGGGAGAGTTCAAAAGACACAATACAAAGAGCTTCACAGTTGGGAACATCGCAGGTAACACTGGGAAAGCCTGTGTCATCTCATTTGCGAAAAGGAACTAGAAATTCGAATGCCTACCCACCATGTGCACTGAGGTTGGAATTCTTCTGACCATAAACATAGCTAGGGCCCTCTGTTACAGAAAAGGTAGTATAGTTGACTGTGCTCTCCAGCCCTTTTCAAATCATCGCACTTACCTGGAAAATGGTACTATTTTATGGCACTCTGGGAAAAATGCGTGAGGCTGGCAGAGGTCACTGACTGGGCTCCAGCTCCCCCAAGGCCTGAGGAGGTCAGAAGCCTCCTCCTAGTCAGTAGCCTATTCCTAGTCCAGCACATGGACTCGGAAGCTTTAGTAAACTGAAAGAGATCTGAAATCAGAAGGTCTTGGTTGAAATGCTGAGTCCTTCAACTACTAGCTATGAGACTTCTGGCAAGTTACTTTATCTCTAGGTGCTTTTGTTTCCTCTTCTGTCAAATGAGGATAGTAAGTAGCCTGACTGCATAAAGCTGTTAATTACATGGAATTATGAATGTAAAGTACTTAGCACAGTTCTTTGCATATAGTGAGCACTCAATAAATTACATTTTTATATATAACAATGGTATTAGTATTATTATTACATATATTAGTGGTCACCTCTTATCTCAGCAACCTCTGGTTGAGAATGGATTAGGTGAACAAAAAACATCAGGTTGACTGAGACTGAAGAAATTTTGCCAATACGATGCCTACCAATGAAGTATGCTTTTTTACTTTTTCATTTTTAAATTGTGGTAAAACATACATAATATAAAATTTACCATTTTAACCATTTCGAAGTACAGAACAGTGGCATTAAGAACATACACATTGTTGTGCAACGATCACCACTACCCATCTCCAGAACTTTTTCATCACCCCAAACTGAAAAGCTATATCCATTAAACACAATTTCCCATTCTCCTTCTCCACTAGCCCCGATGACCACTATTCTACTTTCTATTCCTATGAATTTGACAACTCTAGTTACCTCATATAAGTACAATACACAGTGTTTGTCTTTTTTGTGAGATGAATTGTGTTTTCACATCCCTTTTACCCTTCCCCCACTGGAGGGCAAGGGTTTAAGTTTAGCCCAAGGTCATTCTCAGTTTGGAAGTCACTCCCAAAAGCCTCTTTCAATACATTCTAGGTCAGGCCATCTCAAGAATATGAACCACCCCTTTGGAAGGTTTCCAGTTCCAAACCAGATCCCATCCAGTGTGAAGTATGACTGGAAAAAAGGATTCAGTCAGGCCAAATATAGTTCAGAATCATGTGGACTGGAGATGCCAGGGGTTTCTAGGTCGGAATGGAGTCTAGGTTAAGCTGGTGAGAGCCTCCACCACAGATCTGTCCTATGTGAAGGTTCACTCATTCATTCTTCACCTGGATGTCCACAGGCTCCTAAAACTCAACATATCCCAAACTGGGCTCAACCTCTCTAAATCTGCTCCTCCTGATACAATCCTTGTTTCAGCTGATGGCATCATCAGCTACTTAGATGCCCAAAGAAGAAACCTGGGAATCACCCTAATCCTTGTTAGTCCCTTGTTTTCTACTCGGGACCAATCACTAAGATTTGCCAGTTTTACTTCCAAAATATTTCTTGAAACATTTTTCTTCCCCTCCATCTCTATTATGACTGCTCTAGTTCAGATCTAATCATCTTTGGTCTGGACTATTGTTTTAGGTCTCCTGGTCCCCATTCCAAATCATCTCTTACATAATAATACCAGATAATCTATTTTTAAAAAGAAAATATATGTCACTTCTCTACTGAGCACTCTTCAAAAACTCCTTGCTATCCTCAGCATAGTCAAATCCGTCAGCCTGCTATACAATGCTATCTGTGTTGAGGCCTCTGACCACCTCATCAGCTTAATCTCTCACCACTCCCTGGGATCCACCAAACATTTGAGAAATCCTAAACCACTTAGAGTTCTTCACATACACTTTACGATTTCTTCCCTTGGTGCCTTTGTTTATGCTAGCCCCTCTGTCGGGAATGCTCTTGTAGCCCTCCTGCCCTACTGAGTTGGGTGTCCTTTCTCTGTGATTCCATAGCATCTGGTGTATGCGCAGTATTGCACTCTATAAATAATGTTTCATTTTGTATCTTCCACACTAGACAGTGAGCCATTTCAGAGCATGTATCACTCATCCCGGTGGTATCCTTGAGTCTTGACAGTGCCTGAACCAGAGCAGGTGCTCAATACATGGTGAATGAAGGAATAAATCAACACACAAATGGATAAACTGTTGCATAGGTCAGGTCTGGAGGCCACGGGAAAGAAGGAAAAAAGGGAGGGAGGGAGGAAAGAAGGAAGGAAGGACAATATTCACATTGGAAAGGAAGAAGTAAAACTGTCAATATTTGCAGATGATATAATCATGCACATAAAAATTCTGAGAAATTTACTAAAGGTCAATATACAAAAATCAATTTATAATTCTATATATTAACATGAGCAATTAGAAATTGAAAATTTAAAGAAAACTCCATTTGCAATAGTATAAAAATATATTTAGGAATTAATTTAACAAAAGCTGTGCAAGACCCATATACTGAAAACTATAAAACATTGTTATGGGAAATTAAAGAAGGGCAAAATAAATGGAAACATGTACTATGTTCATGAATTGGAAACTCAGTATTTCTAAGATGGCAATTCTCCCCAAATTCAAGTACAGATTCAACGCAATCCCAGTCATGCTTTTTGTGAAGAAACTGACAAGCTGATTCTAAAATGTATATGAAAAGGCAAAATATATAAACAGCCTAAATAATTTTGAGCATAGAAATACAAAGTTAGGCTGGGCGTGGTGACTCATGCCTATAATCCCAGCACTTTAGGAGGCCAAGGCAGAAAGATCACTTGAGGCCATGAGTTCGAGAGCAGCCTGAGCAACATAGTGAGACCCTGTTCCTACCAAAAATATAAAAATGAGCCAAGCATGGTGGCATGTGTCTGTAGTCCCAGCTACTCAGGAGGCTGAGGAAGGAGGATCACTTGAGCCCAGGAGTTTGGGGTTGCAGTGAGCTATAACGACACCACTGCACTGCAGCCTGGACAACAGAGTAAGACCCTGTCTCAAAAACAAAAACAAAGTTAAAGAATTTACAATACCTGATTTCAAGACTTACTATAAAGTGAAAGCATAGATATATATTAATAGATCAATGAAACAGAATAGAGAGTATAGAAATAGATCTATACTTAGAGTTCACTGATTTTTGACAAAGGTGTCAAGATAATTCAATGGGGAAACGACAGTTTTTTCAACAAACGGTGCTGGAACAATTAAATATTAGTATGAAAACGAACAAAAAAGGAACCATGTCTTTTACCTCATACCATACATAAAAATTATCTTGAAATGAAACGTAGACCTGCATTTAAGAGCTAAAACTATAAACCTTCTAAAAGAAAACAATTTATAAATTATTTGTGAACTTGATTAGGCAAGAATTTCTTAAGCAGGACACAAAAAGCATGGCCCATAAAATTAAAAAGTGATAAAATGGACTTTATTGAAATGAAAATTTTTTGCTTTTTGAAAGACACAGTTAAGAAAATGAAAAAGCTCTGCAAATATCTGCAGAACACCTGACTGACAAAGGGCTTGTATTCAAATGTAAAAAGTACTCTTAACTAAAAAATAAGAAGGTAACAACCCAATTAAAAATAGGGAAAACATGTGAAGAGACACTTCACAAATTAATGTACTTCAATGGCAAGTATTAGGGAACTGTAAATTAAAATGAGATTCTAATGTATACCCTATAATGGCTAAAATTAAAAAGACTGACAATAGCAATAGTTATTAATAGAAAGGATGTGGAAGAACTGGAACTCTTATGAACTGTGGAACTCACGGTTAATAAGAATGTAAAAAGTGACAGCCCTTCGGAAAACAGTTTGGCAGCGTATTACCGAGTTATGCCTACATCTACCATGTGACCCAGCATTCCCAGTCCCAGGTTCTTACCCAAGATAAATAAAAACATATGTCCACACAAAGACTTGAACTTGAATTATATTCAAAGAACATTATACTTAAAATAGCCAAAAACTGGAAACAAATAAAATATTCATCATCTAGTAAATGGATAAATAATGGAATGGAAAAATGGAATACTACTTAGCAATAAATAAGAATGAAACATTGACACACACAGCAACATGGATAGATCTCAAAAACATGCTAAGTAAAAGAAGTCCAATGCAAAAGACTATATACTGTATGGTTCCATCTTTAACAAATTCTACAAATTCTAAAACAGAATAAACTATTGTAACAGAAAGTGGTACTGGTTACCTAGGGCTGGAAGTCAGGCAAGGAGATGAACTGCAAAGCCACAGGAGGACACTTTTTAAGGTAATGGAAATGTTTTTTGTCTTGATTGAGCTTTTGCACAAGCTCACTGCTTTCCTTGGAATCTCCTCCCTTGGCTCTCTCAATGGCTCATTAAGGTGTCAGCTGAAATGTCATCTTCTACAAGAGGTCTCCCCTAATCACACTAACAACAACCTCCTCTTAGTTTATCACAGCCATCTGCTTTGTTCCATCATGGTTGTTGTCACCATTTGAAATTTACACATTTAGTTGACCTCTTCATTGTCTGTCTCTCTCATTAGACTCTAAGAGGGAGGGTTTCTCTCGGTTTCTCTCTCTCCCTTTCTCTCTCATATATTTAACATATGAGGGTCTCACTCTATTCTCTCAAACATCACTTTATGCCTTGCCTATAGTAAGCAAGTCACAAAATATCATCTGATCTCTTTGCTCATCAACTAGACCAGAGGTTGACAAACTTTCTGTAAAGGGTCAAATAGTAAATATTTTAGGCTTTATAATCCATACACTGCTTCTGTTGCATACTCTTTTGCTTCTTTGTTTTTTTTTCTAACAACCTTTAAAAATATAAAAACAATTCTTAGCTTGAGGGCCATATAAAAATAGGCTGAGGGTGGGATTTGGCCCACAGGCTGTAGTTTTCCAACTTCTGTGCTATACTACTAGAAGTGTCTTAAGGTCAAGTCTGAGTTATTTACTTACATTCGCTAATACCTAGCACCGTACTGAGCATGTAGCAGGTTCTCACTAAACTCAGCTCTCAGTTAAATTGAGTTAAATTAATTAGGGGTGGAGGCGGAAAAGAGAAAAAAATGGTCAGATTCAGTCTAATAGGCATTCTACCAGGGAGATAGTGCTTAGGGTCCAGGCTGGATGACTCAAGGGGTCACTTACCAAGGATTTAATGAGAAGACAGCTTCTCATACAGTCAAAGATTCCCTGATATTGCCTTGGAAATCACAGATCTCAATACTCTCCTCTTCCAAGCAGCAACTCTGCTACCGCAGGCAGCTGCCTCCTCCCACATCTACTTACAGCGCAGCTGACTGGGGCCCAGGAAATAAGAGCATATCTTTCCCCCAGTGGTTGCTTTTGTTCTGTGCTACTGTGCCTTGCTAACCAGTTCTGTTGCCATCCAACATTCCGAAAAGCTGCTGGCTTAAAGTAAAACATCTACCTCCAGAGGAAGAACAATTTGGCAAATATGGAATTACCTACACAACTGCTATGAATAATTCTTAGATGATGGCCAAGAAACATTCCTGAGAACAGTTTCTGGATGGGAGCAAGTTTCTGATCCTACTACGGTTACAAGTCTTGAGACATGTTGATAACGAATGATGGCAGGAAGGAATAAATGGGTGAAAAAGCTCCATGGCCAAAATTATGGCCATAGTCCCCACCCCTGGAATTGTCAGAATGTCAGGATGTCGTAGTATCTCCTGAGAGATCCCAGAATATGTGCAATGCTTCCCCTAAGGCATTCTTGCTTCCGTTCACTTTGGCCTAAGTCTGAGGTCAGAGCTGTCTACCTCAAGAGAGGAGGGCCTCTTTCCTCTAGCGTCCAACATGCTCAGAGTTATTGCCAGCACCTGCCCTATCGATAGCTGTCCTCCTATTCCTGGGCCTGGGAGAATAGAGAGAGGGGAGAACAGAGATGTTATTTCACATTCTGCTAGGTCTTCAACCTCCATGAAGTAGTGGAGCCAGCCACAGGGGACTGGATCTATCTCCAGGCACTTCCTTCCTCCTTTTTCATGACTTGAGATCTCAGAATAATTCACTGCAATGTTCTTCTTTGTTAGGTCTCTGCAACCCCACATTCACCTCCCCACTTCGTGGAAGGAAAAAAAGGAACAAGTGGTCTCTTGGGCGTTGTAACCAAGCAAGCAGATGCTTCCAAAGGAAGGTAAGTGTCAGATGCTTAACTGCATGACTAAGTAAAACACATTATCTAACCAAGCTTCATTCCGATGTAGCAAGTCCTACATTTTAGATAAGAAAGAAGAAAAAGGGTGGAAATTATTTAAAGACAGGCTGTGAGCTAGTGACGGAGCAGGAAACGGCATCAAAGTCGCTTGATTCACAGACAAGGTCTTATCTGCCAGAAGAACAAGAGTGTGGGCAGTGATGCTGAGACAAGGAGCAAACAGCCTGGAGAGGAAAGGAATATGAGCCTGAGGAAATACTTTGGAAAAAGCAAATTAAACAAATCCCAAGGTCCCTTATATCTGTTCTAAGGAGTGCCTGGGGGTTCTGTGTTTCTGAAGAAGGTAATTCAAGATGAAGTGAAAATTTAACTTTGGCACTCAATTTTGCACATCTGATTTGGAAAAGCTAAGACAGTAAGGTGGAGCAGGAGCTGTAAGAAATACTGGACACATGGTACTAAGGAGAAAATATTCTGTGGGGAATAGACTTTCAAAAGCTACAGCAATTGCTGTAACGCTGAATGAACTCACCAAAGAGTCGGCGGGAGGTGAGAGGGGAATGTTTTTTTTATCCCTGAACATCACTGCAAGTAACAATTTCCCCTTACTAGCCACCACCAGAATAGTCCTCTTTAAGTCACATGTGGAAAACATGGTTAAATTGAGCAATGTCATGAATGTGTTCTTTTCCTCACGTCTGATATGATCAGACATCAACTGAAAGTAAACCATGGCTAGGAGAAGAAAGCAAATTTCAGGAAAAAGACTTGGCCTGTCATGCCACTTTGAGATGAAGGAACTGGCTGAAGCATTCGTCTAACATAATATTTGTAATTGTCCCATTGTGATGAGGTTGTCCATGGCCACTCTGGAGGCATCTGACCCTCACCACCATCCTGAGACAGGTTACATACCCCTCTTGTTTGAGCTGAGCTAGGGGAATCCCACCAGGCAACTGTCCTGAGTCAAAAAGATAAATGGAGGATGCAGTCTGGATCAGGGGCTGGGTTACCAGGTTAGAAAAAGAATCACTGGGACCAAGGCAGTGTGCTAATGTGAATAAGGCAAACAGGAAGTGAGGTCTCCCAAAGGAATTAAGACTCAGAATGCAAAACCAAAGCAAGGACACATAAGGTCAGAATCAAAAGTGGTGGCTGGAAGCGCCAGTGTTCAGCACAGATGAGTAGAGCCACAGAAGACAGGAAGCAAAGAGGAGGCTGCCAGGAGGTCTTGACTGCGAGGCTTCCCTCCTCCGCCTGCCCCATACTGCAGGTTATGGTGGTGACATGGTATGTGACACCTCGACAAGCTGGTGATTGTTGGGCAACACCTAAAGAGCAGAGAGGTCCAACTCCTTCCAAGGACAGCCAGCTCTCAATTATCTCTACGTGGATTATACCATGATAGCGTTTTACTTAGAGACTTTCCTCCTTCTGCCACTATGTACATTTTTGGGTTTCCTCCCTTATTAACCATTGGTGTGAGATCAGATGAAAAAAAAAAAGAATTTGAAAACTATTTTAACCTAGGCAAATCACAACCAAGAAGGTAAATCTACTGGGGAAGAAAAATCCCCCGAAGTCAGTATCTTCATGCTGTTGGATGCCTTGGCTAAATACGGCCAAAGTTTTTCTTGCTGAAATATTTTATTAAGGCGTAGGGTAAGTTCTACATACTGAGTGAAGCCAACTCAAACCCACTCTTCTCTCTAATTCAAGCTGGGAAAGCTAGAACTCCTTTGCCATTGGCTTGAAGACTAGGAATTTTGCATACCAAATTACTACAGAACGAAGGTCTCAGTTGACTTGCAACTGAAACCTGACACCATGGGTCACTGGTTCTTATATAACCAGGAAATAAACAAAAGAGACTCTAAATTATCCACCAAGAAAAAGCTGGGCCAATGTTTACTGACTGATTGAATGATACAACACAACCACCATTTAAGTTTGCCTGCTCTGTGCGAGAACCCCGAGAAGCGATGTTGTGGACCCACTGAGATAGATGCTGCCCCACCTTTAAGTTATGCACTGCGTATTATCAAAGCTGGAGACCTTGCACTTAATAAGGATGATAACCAAATGTTTTGAGTAATTCTGAAAGTTTTGAGGCTTGATACTGGAAAGATACTTTGAAACAGAAATCTGTTTAGGGTAGGGTGTCCTCAGCCTGGCAATACTGACATTTTGGACTCAATATTTTTGTGAGGGGCTGTCTTGTGCATTGTAGGATGTTTAGCTGCATCATTGACCTCTACCCACCAGAGGCAAGTAGCCAAGTAGCCATCCCCCACCCCCGCTGCCAATCGTGACAACCAAAAATGTCTCCGGACATTGCCAAACCTCACCTAAGGGGCAAAATTGCTCCAGTGGTTGAGAACCACTGGTCTGGAGATATTTTTCTCTTCAAGATCACACAATAAATATACATATACTAAAGTAAAAGGAAACAAGTCAGGTCACTAAAGGTTCTTGGAGCGATTATTACATGTGGTTCAGAACATTTTTAAATGTATGCTGACATGCTGATAGCAAAAGTATACTCACTGTGTACAAGAAAACAAAAATCTTTCCACATCAGCAGCAGAGTGAGTTTTGTAAAGCCTTCTGCATCATATTCCACGACACCTCTAAGTAACAAAACATACACACACAAACAAAAAACCCTCATAAAAATAAGGTATAAAAGGGATGACACCAAGTAAAGAATATAATCATGAAGTCAGGGTTATCGAATCTCAGATGCATTTAAGGCAAGCGAGGATTACTGTAGGAAGGGCCGGGGATTTGGAATGAGGGAATAGGGTCAAGTCACAGCTTTGCCGTTTACTATCTATTACGGCCTCATGCAAATCACTTAACCTTTGCAGCCTCAGTTTCCTCATCTGCAAACTTCATTGCAGAGGTATAAGAAACAAATAAGATAAACCATAAAATGCTGTACAAATGTTAGCTACTAATTATGAGTAAAAGGACAAATTAAGAAATCAGATCAGCAATGACACTATAACATCAAACAGCAGCATACTATCCATACAGTGAGTGTTAAGCCTCACCTTCACTGGGCATTAAACAGTAATGAGCAATGACAGTATTATTAAATTCAGGATTATATATTACTTTTCTTCCAAAGTACATGGAATCCTTTCACTTGTGTCCCCTCATTCTCCCCACTGGGCTCAAGACAAAGTAGCAACACGAGATGTGTGGGTGCTGGGCTCAGATGCGAGACGCACAGCTCACGGATCAAGGGAGAATAGCCCCTGGCCACTGTTGGGGCTGGGTAGGATTCTGGTAGGCTCACCTCACTCATTTCCCTCAAGAGCTGAGTGCCTGGGGGAGTGCTGCCAAGATGTGACAATACCAACCACACACTGAGGACAGAAGTGATTTTCTCTCTCATTCATACAAGGAGGTCTTTCATATCCTTAGAGATGCCTTCTCCTGGCTGAACCAGGTCATTGAATTTGATGACCACCCAGTATAAGCAGAAAGGAACAGCTGCCCTCTTTGTAAAGGCAAAGGAACTAAGATACTAAAGGCTAAGGGATCTGCTCAAAGATGGTTGGTTTATCATTCAGATTTCAAGTCACCAATTCCACTCACCAATTCATATTTCTCTCCATGAACTTATAATTAACATAATGTTATAACACTACTGATACTTAAACCTTTTAGATTCTATATCCTATAGGTAAAAACAAGTACATAATCCTTTTTAGTACGCATATAGTACAGTAATAAGTACTATTACTGTATTATATACGTAATAAAACACAAAAATGTACATTTAAAAAGAATGAGATTTGAAAACAAATATAAATATAAATTTCATGTTTTTCTTGTATTCCAATGGGGTGAGTTGTGTAACCTCTGGGGTGTGTGTACCCCACTTTGGAGGTCACTGTGCTAGCTTCCTCATTTTCAGTTATATATACTAAAGACAATCTTACTTGAAGATCAGAAGACCAGTGGTATCATTGATTAACCACTGTATCAAAAGTACTTTTTAAAAATGTTCATATACGAAACCAAAAACAATCTTAAGTATTAAAGATTCATCTGAGAGAGAGTCCTACTGTTTGGATATTGACACTTCTATTTTGGAGGAATGAAAAATTCCACTATGGGTATTGAGGAAATTTCTCAAAATTGTTTTGAGGAGTGATAGATTTTGCTGACTTTGCCACACTTTGAAAATTATACCCTAGAGAATGGCCAGCCATATTCTTGGTTTCATTTTCTCTTTCCTACTCCCAATTTCCTTTTGTCCTAATTTCTTCATTTACTTATTTAAAATTTTCATTTTGTGTTACTGTATACATAATTATATATTTATAAACCTTCTCTGGAATAAGGTGGGCTACAACCAGACCACTAAAACCCTTAGTGCCTAGTTTCCCCCATGGGTAGAATGCTCCCATCTCCTTAATGAGCATGAGGAAAATGCATTCCCCGGAGCTAACTCCAGGAGAAGCTTAATAAGGCCTCTGACGTCATTTAAGGAAACAGGCTACAGAGCAGCACAGCCACTGGCCAGAAGGAAAGGGGAAATGCACAGGGACAGAGCAGGAGGAGTTGCCCACTCGGTGACTGCAGTCACACGCTTCCCTTTCCTCTCTTGGTGCCATCTTCAACTCCTAATTTCAAATGTGAGTCACCGCTTTTGCATCTAATGTTAGATTTCCTTCCCAAGTCTCTCTCAGGAGACCTGAGTCCTGGAGAAATGGGGTTCCTGTCCTGGCTCCACCACTTCTAGGTGTGTGACTGCCATTGGGTTACTGAGCTTAGCACAGTTTCAGGGCTTTCCTCAATAAAATGTGTCACAAGGCCCACCTGGTTCACCTCGTGGCTTCTGTGAGGTGGGGGAAGTGAAGGTGCTTTGCAAACTGCAAAGAGCTCTACAACGAGCAGGTGTTACCGCCATTATTACTGCTGTGTTTGGGCTAGCCATGCTGCTGCTCCAGATAGATATTGGATTCTATTATTTGCCAAAGAATACTAAACATCCTCCTAGGAGCTTTCATATAAACAGCACACCAAGAAGAAAGTGGCATTGAAAAGGTATCATATGTAAGAACCAAGAGCTATTTTCTTAATCAAGTCCCTATGTTAGGGTCGTCAGCAAGTGAGGGCAGGGTTGGTGCATAGTTTAAACAGAGCAGAACTTACGTGCCAAAGTGGCTGAGGAAAGCAGCAATATACTCTCTTCTTTTGTGATATCCCTGAATCACATACTGCACCTGGAATAGGAACCCAGAGCTGGTAAGTGGAGTAGGAAATTTTAAATGCTTTTTATAAAAAAAATTTCAAAGATTCCAAGAAGTAGAAAGATTAATAAAATGAACACCATATTCCAACCACCTATACTCACCAACTGTGACTACTTTGCCTCATTGGTTCCTCCAGCATCTATCCAGCATCCATCCATCTACCTACCTACCAACCTATCCATCAACATTTCAAAGGAAATTAGAGACATCATGACATTTCACCCCTAAATACTTCAGTACGCAACTCTAAAAAATATGACATTATCTTACATAACCACAATACCATTATCATACCCAACAAATCCAGTGATCAGTCTCTGAATTCTAGTACCCTGTCCATTTTCAAAATTTCCCAATTGTCCCCAAAATGTTTTTTAAAAAGCAGTATACAATTAAGGATTAGGCATCTTGCTTTTTATGCCTTTTAAGTGTCTTAATCTAGAATAATAGCACCTCCTTTAGTGTAGATGTGTGTGTATGTGTGTGTCCCTGCACATGAATATACTGACTTTTCAAAGAAACTGGGCTAGTTGTCTTACAGAATGTCTCGAGTCTCTGATTGTTTCTTTTCTTTTTCCTTTACCCCCTGTATGTCTTATAAATTGGAAGTTAGAGCTAAAGGTGTGATTGGGCCCAAGTTAAACATTTTTAGCAAGAAAACTTCATAGGTGATATTAGCCTTGATCACTTGGTAAAGGTGACAACAGCCAGTCCAATCTAGTGTAAAGGGACGTTTCCCTTTGCCACAGTGAGTATTCTATGGCTGTACCTCTTGAAGCATGTGAAAACCTAGTTCCTCATCAACCTTTCAACTCATGGTTTTAGTATTGTTGGAGATCCTTGTCTGAATCAATTATTTCATTAGGGAATGCAAAATGGTGATTTATGAATTGTATCATTCCTTTTGCATTTATCAGCTCTCATTCTCTATAAAGAAAAGCTTTCTCTCATCAAATGGGGTTATTTTGTTATCTTGAACTCCTATTAAAAAGGCAGAACAATGCTTAATTCTTTCTTTTTAAAATCCTAATATTCAGAATAAGGAGTGTTACAATAGGCGATTTTACTTTGCTGTGCCTTTTTATATTTCCTTGTTACCCTAATGACAGTTTCTGTAAAAAAAAAAATAATTGTGAACTCATTAAGCTAGGCATCTGAAAGTTAGTCATTTACCCATCAACTTCTAACATGAAAACACATTCCTTATAATGTCCTCTTAATGGCTGAAAGAAACAGTGGGAAGGAGAGACCCCCAAAATTGTTTATATTGGCTACAGTCATACTGAGTTTCCATGGCTAATAAAAGCTCAAGATAAAGTGCTTGAAATAACCTTGACACAATTGGTACTGACAGTCATGTTGTACCCTTTAAATGTAAAACAATTCTATTTATGTAATAGGGGTTTATGTCAATTTATAAAAACAGTGCTTACTTTGCAGGCTCGATACAGGATCAGAAATGAATGTTATTTTGGGAAAAGAAAAACAGATGATAAGTTTGCTTAAGTGGCTTTGTTTAAAAAGGGGATGAAAACAGTTCTGTATACTTGATTTTAAAAACAGAAAACCATTTTAACAGAAACCCACAACAAAACTGGCTATAAAGATAGATTCCAATGTAATTATGGAAATTCATTTGAAGAGATTGTTTCTAAAAGCAGCCCATACTGTCCTCATTTGTAGCAAACAGAAGAACACCAATTTTAAAAGACAAGTAAAATTAATGAAAGGGAACCAGATAAGAAAAATTGACTGATTCTTATATTTCTGGGAAAACGGTATTATAATTTTTTTGAGGAAAATGTATGACTGAAATTAATCTCAATTGGAGAGCTTTAAAAAGGCTTTTCTTCTCAGTTCTGGAAGACCAAATTTGCATTTTTCTCCATAATTCTGGGACACAGATTTGAAGGCAGTGCAAAGTCCCAGAATGTAAATAAGAATTCTGCCCTCCGATCAGTTTTGTGGGAGGGCAGAGGCTGGGGGAATTTGGTCTGATGAGAAATAACCATTCTGGGAGAGTTAAATGCCCTGGAATCTGTACCAGGCCCATAGACTGCAGAGTTGCCAGATTTTAGTTTCTCTGACATTTGAAAAATAATACTGAAGCCTTTGAAATATTATTGTACTTTTAAAATATTTTCTATATAGACATGAGCTATCTTTTGAATGAAAGAGACAAACAAAAGATCTATTTTCCAAGCCAATGTGAACAAGTCAAAAGGAGCGAAGAAAACTGTACTTTGGCAATTAAGCAAACTGAGTCACCATCCATGTGGGAGAGGAAAGAGAGTTAGTGTTGCTTGTACATTAATATCTCTAGTTTTCAGCTAAATAAATACACTGGCTGGACATTAACAAGTATATTCTTACACTTTTTGGAAATATCTGACACCAACCATTAGAGTAAACTTAGCTACTTGCCAATGTAATGGCTCGTTAATGTAGCTAAGAGTAAGCTTTAGATAATCTGATACTCCTTGGTATAAGACCAGCTGACTTAGAAATCTTGCCTCTAGGAGAAGGACTCTAGCAAAATGCTCCCAGACATGACAGGAAGAATCAAAAGCCGACTCTTAAAAAGTGAGGTACAGAAAAGCAGAAAGAGATGAAGGTAGTTTTAAAGAAATACGCTGATATCAACCAGTGGCAAACATACACACACACACACACTAGATCGTTGGGAAGCAAAGGGGTTCAAAAATTTAAAACTGTAAGAAGGTGCAAGATCTAGCAAAAACTTAGGGAATAAAGGAAATTCAAGAAAAAGGTGACTTAAATCTGCAGATATAAAATTAAGAGATGAAGGTAAGACTGGAACAGGAGGTCAGAATCCTCAGAAAAGGAAGGAGGGCAAAGAAATAAGAAGAGAAACAGAAGAACTGTAATACAAAGTAGGAAATGCAGATGTCAGCTGGAGGCTGAAACCAAGAAGATGGCCGGAGGAGGATGGTACATGCGTGAAGATTCTGGTATGTGGTGTACCAGAGGAGGGCGTCTCACAAGACGGAGTAAGGGGACTCGCTTTACCTTATTGGTGAGCAGGTGGCACACTTGAGGAACATAATCAATGAGACATCCTCCTCCTGGAAAAGCTGGGATATGAAGAGCTGAGGAGCCGCCAAGTGCACTGAAAGGACAAGAGTACAATGGACACTTCTCTTAGGGCTCAAGCAACTTAAGAAGTGATATCCCCAAACAGACTTGGCTTCTCTCATCGAAGTCTGGCCACCAACTGCCTGGATTAATGATGATGGGAATACGGCCTTCACTTTCTGATTAAATTTCTGTATTTCAATACATTTTGTTAAACTAGCCTTATACGTCATTGATAACAACTAAGGATCTTACCAAACAACAGTACAAATTAGCAAATTTTCATGAGTATGGGTAATGTCTTACCAACGTTAGTGGGCTGTATGTATTATCAAAACAGACACTTTTATACTCTTCATTATGCCCAAGTCATTGCTGGGCAAAGATAATTTATTCATTAAACACCTGAACTTAAATGAACTAATAAAACATTGTAACAGACAACATTACATCTTATCAGCTCTGTTAACCTTGAATTCTAAAAGGTACACAAGAAGAAGGTACAGTCTTAACAAGAGGTATGGTCAATAACTGATCTAAGCATTAATTCAATGATGATTCAGAAATAGTTTTCAGAACTTCCATAGATTCCCTTTTTAGTTTAAATTAACCAGCATACAATCATTAAAAGAAATTGTTCAGAGCTTCACAGCATGCGTTTCATTTATCACTCTTAATCTTGACTACGTCTTCTTTCCTATTCTTACTTTTCTTTTGCCCTAGTTTGTTTTTCTAATTTTATTTTAATGTATATATTTCTATAACTCCCTTAAACTCTCTCTGTAATATGATAGGATATTTAAAAAAAAAACACCTAAAATCCCTTAATATGGTGGTTATTCATTATCCAAGTCACCACAGTTACAAGGTTGTAAGTGGAAGAAAAAGGTAACACCAAAACTGCCTAGAAAATCATTCCTGAAGAGTTTAGGGCAGACTCACTCAGTCTGAGGTTTGTGATACAGGGAACATATATAACTACTAAAAGGACTTCAGACCCATCCTGCCTCCCTATTGACTATAGATTTCAGAAATTAATTTTTCTGGTAAAAATAAATTTTATGTTTATTTGCTTATGGGAATGAAAAATCTCAATGAACAAAATCTCAGGTCATGTGAGGAAGTCAATGTGGAGTGGAAATACTCAACATTAACTTTTTCTGCTCAGATAATACCTAAAAGCACAACTCTGACAACTAAGAAAATCCTAAGGCAGCATTTGACTAAGCATGACATTCATGAGTCACCTGCACTCAGCAACTGCACAGAATCGGCAAGACCATAGTTGCCTTTTGACACTCTTAAGAGTAGACAATGGATTAGGTTTGGCCTAAACTCTGAAGAGGCTAGGAAAATTTCTATGAATTCCTGTGAACCAGAGGAAGGCTTTTTGTGTCCTCTTTTGTACGTACAAATTACACAGAAGGCATACATCTAACAAGAAGATTCTAATGATTCCATTAGGATGGAAAACTGATTACGAAGAAAATTTTATAGTACAAGAAAAATAAATCCAATATTTGTATCCTTATTGGTCAAGTATCTGTATAACATAAAGAATGCCAGGATCCAAGCTACTCATATAACTTACTTAGAGGAATAATCCTTGGCATAATAAAATATCAAAACAAAAAAGAAAATAATTTAGATAGTTCCCTGGAATTGAATTTTATGGGTTTTGACTTATATAAAATATTACAAGATACGTTCTTAATCATTCACTAAATTGCACACAAGGAAAGAAAATAGTTTGTGTGTAATCCTCTAAACTTGAAACTTTCTCTGCTTTAATTGTGTCATTCTGAAATACAGCCATTTAACAAAAATTGCCTGTAACAATGGAATGAAGCAGAGAGGTGAAAAAATCCCAAGGCCAGCTGTTCTGCTGCCAGGCCCATGCTTCTGTACCCTGCTTCTGTCACTATCAAGAACACTTGTTGCTAGGTACTTTATCACATTATCTAATTTAATCCTCCCCAAAATTCAACAAGGTGGGAATTATCATTGCAATTTTACAGGTGAAGAAGTTGAGGCTCAAAGAGAAAAAACTGCTTCAGATTCATACAACTAGACATAGGTAAAAGCAAGATCTGAACGCAGGTCTGCCTGTCACCAGAGTCCAGGCTGTTTCTGCTGAAATAGTTGACTGCCTGAGTGGAGGGGGATTTTAGTCATGAAGACTACACGCACAGGAAGAAACAGTGGGTCTGGCTGCAAGTCAGCTGGGTGGGGAGCCTGGTGATGACGAAAGGCTCCTGGAGACACTCAGACCACCACTGAGGCAGACACTGTGATGCGCAGCTCATCCCCCTCTACAATTTTCCACACAGCGACAAGGCAAGCATTCCTCTTACTTTTGTTCCTACTCAGTACTCCCCCACTCCAACCATCAAACAATCTGATTCACTTGATCGGGAATGTGACGAACCAACCACTCGGCATGTCTAATTCTAAATAACGCAGTTGCCTGTGCAGGACGAATCTCCGTGTGGGAAGTACTTCAGGTACGACAAAGGACAGTTTTAACTAAGTGCTTATTTTTTAAAAGATGCTTATTTTACCCTTTGTTTCACTCAGTAGTTTCTTAGCTTGTAAGGGTATAAAACCTAACATCCAGAGTCACACACTGATAAGTGCTGCTGATTCCTGCATAAAGATCTGCCTCACCGGTAAATGTTTAACAGGCTCACTATAGCTAAATGCTGCCCTGATCATGCTGAATAAACAAAATCAAGTGCCATGAAATAAAAGAGCTATTATGTTTTTAAAGGGTGCATGATGGAGGTAAGGTCTTGTGATCTCTACTTACTTAATATTCATGAATCAAAAAATATCAGGCTGAGCGTGTACAGCAGCAAACTCACACTGTGCAGAGATTCCGGGGTTCACCCAGATATTCCCAGGAATGCAAGGCTGGCTGGAAAGAAGGCAGGGCCTGATTAACCCACTAAATGGCTGAGGACAGAATGAGAAGGAGATGAAAGGGACTCCTTGATGCTGATTCTTCTGATCTCTAGAGCGGTGCAGTGAGGAAGCAGGGGTAAAAAGGCGAGGAAAAAGTGAATCACTGTGGCAGGGGCTCAGGCTGAACTTGGGAAGAGGAAAGGGTGAAAAGGATAGTTCTGATGAAAAAGTACCTTCTACTTCATGGACTAAAATGAAATATGAAATTAGTTGATAATTCTTAGAATTGAAACTAAATCTGTAGATATAAATTAGAAGGACAAGGCCAGAGTTTGAAAAACCTTTCCAACAATGGGGATAATTAAATAGACCAAAAGGTAATCAGAAGAACATTTCCAGGTCTGTCTTGTTGGCTCTAAAAGTCAAACGTAAGAGTTGTCTATACTGAATGTATTAATACTATTTTTTTCCCTGCAAATGAAATTAATAGAGCCCTTTGTGAACTTTGCTCTGTCTGCAAATATCCAGAGTGTCTCTAATACAGTCATGTGCCACATACAATGTTTTGGTCAATGTGGTTCCATAAGATTATAATATCATATTTTTATTATACCTTTTCTATGTTTAGATATACACAGATACACAAATACTTACCATTGTGTTACAGATGCCTACATTATTCAATATAGGTACATGCTGTACAGGTTTGTAGCCTAGGAGCAGTAGGCTATACCACATAGCCTAGGTGTGTAGTAGGCTATGCCATCTAGGTTTGCGTAAGCACACTCTATCACGTTCGCACAACAATTAAATTGCCCGATGCATTTCTCAGAAGGGGTCCCTGTCGTTAAGCAATGCATGACTTAATTGAAGATTTAACTTGGCTGCAGTATGATCAGCATAAAGAAATTATTTTTGAGTATTTTGACATGGAAAAATGCAGGGAGTTAGCCTATCTGAAAGCTTGACTTGAGACAATAGGTTTTTGATTTTGACCTATATGGAACAGCAACTCCCTTTCCCCCCATGTGGGGTTTTATCTTAGTGGACAAGTAAAATGAGCAAAACATAATTTAGCACTGGAGAAAACCAGAAGGGCCAGTGATTCTCAATCATAATTCTTGCTTCTGTCAATTTTTTTCTCTTTGGTTCTACCCAACTTCCTTATCAGTGCAGTGGGGATAACACTACTCTCAAAAAGACTCATCTCTCTTAAAGCATTAAAAGGGTTAGACTACTAATTAGAGTTACACTGACCTTAAAATAGCACCAAGCATTCCAAGAGAGACTTTATTCTAGTTCGAATGTTCTCTGTCCAAGGGTCATGACAGGGAACTGTCAGAGACACTTGGGTCAGCCTTAGTGTCCTGCTATTCTTTGCCCTTGAACAGGGTTCGGAGGGAGAGGAAGTTGACCTGGCTGCCTCCTCCACAGTATGATTCATGGGAGTATTGGAGGCTGAAGCATAGAAATGGGGAACTTCTAGGATAACAAAGCTGCCTTCAGCCTCCAACCTAACAGAAATCCTAAGAAAAGTTATGCCGTCGTCAATTCAGTTCAACAAGCACTAGCCTAACTATGTTTAAGAACTTGACTTTCCCATTCTGGATGTGTGATTAGAGCACTACTGATAAGTCTCTTCAAGGTAGAGGAATGCCAGGGACCTCAAGAATCTGAGCCAGATTATGTTTCCTGGTGGCCTGCCAGGAAAGCCATTATAATAAAACAAGTCACTGTTATTTATTGAGTACCCACTTTTGCCAGGTACTCTACTGGGCACTTCATGATCTCTAAACCTCACAATAACCCTGCCATGTAGACCTAATTAGCCCGATTTATAGATGAGAAAACTAAGGGTCTAAGAGTAAAAAGTATCCTGTCCAAGATAATCCACCAAGAAATTTACAGAGATGAGCTTGAACCCAGGTCTTTCTGGTTCCAAAGCCTATGTCCTTTTTCATTAGGAATTTTTTCATAGCAAGACAGTGTAAAATTTTTAAAAGTCTAATCCCTACCTATATATTGAAACAGTGGTATAAATGATTCAAATTGTCCTCAAAGCTTTTATCTGTAAAATTTGTCACATTGCCATCTCACTTTTTCTCATTTTAAGATATCACGTGTCACAAGTTAACCTGGTGGGATTAAAAATCATTTATAGATTCCGAAAATCCAGAAGAACATAAATACTAAATTAAGGAGAGGCTCTGGTTTTGTTGTTTTCTAACTAGAATTTTTTTCCCAGTAAAGCATTTTCTAGACCTGTTGTTAGCCCTCATCTTATATTATAGATTCAACTTGAGACCCATCTCAAGAGTTTCTCAATCCTTCAGTTAAACAAAATCAGGGTGTAATTCAATATGGCAGAGTCTCGATGAGTTCAACAGGACAAGAACATAAAAGATATGAGATCAGAAAGATGAGTTAAGTACACAGGTAGAAGAAAATCTGGGGAGTCTCACTGAGTGAGAGGCTCACTGACGCATCGATGCAGCCTGGCTACGTTACATTTGTGACTAATCTAGTATTTCCACTAAACACACTTCACAGCATAAGGCCTCCGTTAGAGTACTGGATTCCATTTCTTGTTTCCCATTTTTAGAGGGACAAATAAAAATAGAAATGTTCTGAGACAATGACACTATGATTAACCACTCAGAAAAACTTCCCTGTTAGAGAAAAGTCTAAACAAGTTGAAATTGCTAAATTAAATTACTTAGAAGATTATGGAATCATTAA
Source organism: Propithecus coquereli (assembly GCF_000956105.1). Classification (NCBI taxonomy): domain Eukaryota; kingdom Metazoa; phylum Chordata; class Mammalia; order Primates; family Indriidae; genus Propithecus; species Propithecus coquereli. The sequence continues at coordinate 3,908,570 of NW_012149618.1, read as the reverse complement.
ATAGAGTAATTAAAAAATATGAAGGTATACTACTATACTGGATAATTTTGATCAGCTGTTCTCTGCTTAGGTACAGTATAAACAAAAAGAGTATAAAAGACAATAAAAGGGATTTGCTTGGTAAATGAATTCTCTGCATAACGGAGTAGTGAATACTCCATTTGCTAAGCACTAAGTATGCATCAGGCACTATAACAAGTGCTTTTCCTCTATGATACCTCTTCTTCACACCAACCTATGAGAGAGGTGTTAGTGTTATCCCATCTTATAGATTAGAGCACTGGAGCTTTAGAGAAGCTAACTAACCTCTCTAAGGTCATATAGGTGGTACACAGCAAAGAGGCATCTAATCTAGGTCTCTCTGACCTAAATCTACCCCACTCTGGGTCTTTGTTATCACTTTTGTGACTTCTAAGTCCTTACTTGCCAACCTGACATCTGGTTCCACACATGGCTTGGGTGTTTCAGCCCATGCTTGGGCTAAACAAGCCCTTGAGGCTGTTTCCAGGAACATTTATTAAACTTATTTAGGTACCTGAACTAAAGTGATTAGGGCCTTTTTCATTCTAGGAAAAGCAACTCCTGGAAACCTGGATGAACTCTGAGGGCCAGAGGACTTGATAGAAAGAAGGTGGAGTGCAAGAAAACTTTACATTTAAAGAAATGCAAAAGATAGGACTATTGTAATTGCAAACAGAATGTCTAATGACATGAACACTAACCAAGTCTTTGTTCAGAAATGTGTTTAAGTTTGTTAACATCTCAAAAAAGCGTTTAAGGGGCAGTAATCTTAACAGATGTCCACCATAAGGATTTTGTTAGCATGTAGGAAAGCATTTTAAGTAAGCCCCCCAAAACAATAATGGACTTAGCAGATGTTTTTCTACTAGGATTTGGTATGAACTATTTATAATGATACCCAGTTACTCAAGACACAAACAGGCTAGGAGAGAGAAAAAGCTTTTTTTCTCTTGTTGCAACTTAATCCCAGGCCTATTACCTACAGTTGACGCCCTCATAGTTTCTCTAACAAGTTGGAACTATTTTCAAATAATCAGTGGTCAGGAATGAGTGAATTTACTCTGATCTTGTTACAAATTTACAACTTTGAAACTCCAATGAACGGCTTTACCACTCTGCTATCATACAGGTACAGGTTACTTTTCTTAGGAATTACCTTTAAAACATTTTTATTGGCAGAAAAAAAAATCAATGCATACAATAGTTATCCTAGACTAAAATTACAAACATTTTTCTAACTCCCTCCCTCTCATTGCACACAGTTTTTTTTAAAAAAAATAATTTTTATTTCAAAATATTAGTGGGTACAAGTGTTCTTGTTACATGGATGAACTGTATAATGCTGAAGTCAGGGCTTTTAGTCATTGCAAATAGGTTTTAATGATGGTCAAAGGAAGACTCAGAGAATAAGAAGATAATCCTTCTGCCTCACCAGGGCACAGGAAGGGTATCCACCCGATTCCTGTTAACTGGTATTTACTAAAGGCTTAGGCACATAAACAGGACTAGGTAACTTCATGTACACATCACTGGTCTACATGTTCAAAAAGAGCTCATCTGTAGGTAGCTAGAGCTTAGCTTGTGCACAAAAACAAAAAGACACTACAAGATAATATTAGCCAGGGTACTGCTACATAGCACTTCACAATTTGTTTCTAAGTGCTCATTGTTTGAGTTTCCACAACAGCCTTACAAAGTAGGTAGCAAGTGTTAACATACTCATTGCAGAGAGGTAAAAGAAAACTGAGGCCTGAGATGGATGACTTGCCCAAACTGGAAACAGTGAAACTGGGACTGTAATCTTTCTCTACACCAAGAGTTTTCATGTTTGCTTAAGAATAGTCTGCAGAGCTTGTTACAAACTCAGATATCAAGGCCCCACCCCAGAGATGCTAATTTATTAGGCTCAGCAGGTCTGAGATAGGACCAGGGAATCTTCATGTTAACCCATTCCCTACTGGATGCAGAGGCAGGTGGTCCTCACAACACATCTTGAAGAGCTACTGCTGTATACCTCACTCTGACGACATACAACCAGGATGGGGAATGGGGAGGTGTGGTAAATGCATATCTGACTGCCATCCCTGAGGCATCAGTCACTGACAATGTGAAAAGTACTGTGGACAACAGGAAGATAAAGAAAACATAGACATGCTCTTAAAGTCTAGTACAGGAGGTAAGATATTTATGGAAACAAATAGAAAGAAGGTGATTTTGGCTAAGTGTACACATGGGCAAAATAAAGTGTGGTTACATTCAAGTAAACAGAAGGCAAGGCAAGGGAGCAGTCCAATCGAGACCAGGGCCGGAAGTAAGCAGGACACAGCCACTACTTAACCAGGCAGGGCTGTGGATCAAAGGCCAGGACCTCAATGTGGACTGCAGAGCACGGGTCCTAGACCACACTGAGCACTTCTGCTCCGGGAAAGGCACATTTCATGCTTCCCAGGATGCCTACTGGTGAGAGGGCATCTGCCCAGAGAGGGAGCAAGAATAGTGGGAGATCCTGAAGCAATGCCAATGGTGAACTGAAAAGAAAAGAAAATTTGAGGTTAAAAAAAATTCTGTTTAGTCATCGAGTGAGAGATGTCCTGGAGATAAAAAAAAGTCTGGGCTTTGAAATTGAATCTCAGCCAGACTCACTGCTTAAAATTTCTCCTTTATACTGACAACTTCCAAATTTACATCTCTGCCTCAGACCTTTCCTGAACTCAGGACGTGTATAGCCAACTGCCTGCTCAGCACCACCAGTTGGATATTTGAAACACACCTCAAACTTAACCTGCTCATGAGCAAACCTGCCCACAAAACCTACACTCCCACATTCATCCCATCTCAGCAAATGGCAGCTTCTACCTCTTGGTTCCCAGACCAAAAACCTCAGTCATCCTTGACTCCTCTCTCTCACGCCCCTGGTCAACCTACCCTAACCTCTCATCTGGATTACTGCCACCTCAGGCCACTGGCCCAGTTCTTTTGCTGTTCCCTCTGCATGGAACTCTCTTCCCAGCCATCGGTGGGGCTGGATTCCTCACCTGCTTCAGGTCTTACTCAAATGTCACCTTCTTAGTGTGGCTTCCTGAACAAGCTATTTAACAAAACCATCTTCTACCTCTGGTACCCAGTCTTCTTGGTTATACTTTTCTCCATGGCATAAGACATTCCAGGTACTGTGTTCATTTATCATCTCCCCCCATGACTCCTCACTAGAATGTAACCTCCTCCAGAATGAGGAACTTAGACTGTTTTGTTCACTTTTAAGGTCCCACTATTCTTGGCAAGAATAATGTCCAACATATTATGCAATCGTTAAGTATTTATAGTATTAAAGTCCAGTGAATACAAATATGGAAATCAAATTTCCAAACTGACATTAAAAGCCAATAAATGTATCTATGTTTTCTGGAATAGTCATTGTGGAACAACAAACTTTTTCAGTAAAAGCCACATGGTAAACATTGTCCGCTTTGCAGCCAGAATGTCTCTTACAATACTCAGCTCTGCTGCTGTCGAACAAAAGCAGGCACAGACAATATGTAAAGAAAAATGACATATTTGAAACAC
>NW_012149618.1:3896329-3904365 GCF_000956105.1 Propithecus coquereli | reverse complement strand
AAAGCAGTGAGTACACTTTGTGCTTCAACACACTTAAGAAAGCAGGAGTTGTTTCATTATAAATATGAAACGTATTTCGCCCAAATCGGGTACAGGTATAAATGCATGTATTCTCTCAGAGAAAGCATCTAGACTTTGTCCAATTTACACAATAGCGCAACTTTGGGGAAGAAAGCAGTGGGTACAGTTTGTACTAAAACACAGCTAAAAATCAGTAAGAAGACAACTAAATAGAAAAATGATTCCTTGACCCATCTCCCATAAAAAAGTAAATAAAAAAAAAAAAAAAAGAAAAATGAGCATGCCTGTGTTCCAATAAAGTTTTGTTTATAGATACTGAAATTTGAATTTCATATAATTTTTATGAGTAACAAAACATTATTCTTCAAATGTTTTTCTAACCATTTAAAAAATGAAAAATCATTTGTAGCTTGAGGGCCACATAAAATAGGGTATGAGCTGAATTTGGCTGGTGGGCCTTAGTTTGTTGACTGTCGATTTAGAATTATAGGATTATTTGACAGTTCTATAGATGTTGATAGAAGGAAAAATACCCAGGGAAGAAATATAGGCAAAAAGACCTAGACCAGGTTATTAGCAAAAATGAAAAGAAGTCCTTTGGTCAAACCTCCTAGCAACTATATTTGATCAGCAGGAAGACCACAAGCATTAGCCTTTTTCAGGCAAGGGAGGGGTGAACATTAGGCAGTTCGTGGACTGTGGGAGTTCTCACAATGATACGGGATTGTAACTGTGCAAGAGATAGCTATTTATATGATTCTGAACGAAGCCTGAGGCATATTCTGGTGCTTTTTACTTCTATGTTAGGTGAAAAAGCTGCCTACAAAAGCCTTCTTCCCACCCAAAATACTAGCTGTTAGTTGGTGACTGATCCTCAGAAATATTAAGATGAATCATATATGCTCTTTTCACAGTGCAAAAAGAGATAATTTTAAAACTCAGAAAATGTCACAAACCACACAATAGAAAACCTATCCAGCCTTAAAATTGTAAATAAATAAGATCCTGTTCCTGTGTGAAAACCTTTTTCCTCATTTGGATTCTCAAGCTTCCTTAGGACCTGCCTCCAAGGCTGGCTGGTGTTTAATGGAGTTCGGTCTGATGCTGGCAGGCAGCTCTGCTCTGCGCCCCTCTTCCTTGCAGCCCACCCGTGTTAACCACACTGCGCTTGGGAAGCCACAGCACTGAGCCTTGCTCTTTCTCTCAAGTCATTGTTCTTCTCACCTACAGGCAGCTTGTGGCCTTCCTGTCTCTACTGTGCTCGGTCTGGGTTGGCCCGAGAGGCGCCAGCTGACAGCAGAGCTCAGCCTTTACCCAAGCATGGAGAAAGGACTCCTGTGTTAACTTTCTTTTTCTTCCTTGGAGAAACAGGTATTTTTGTCTTTGATCCCTAAGCTCTGTTTTCTTTCTCTTGTTACTAAACAGTTCACTCCCTATCCACCACCCCCACCCTTTTTTGCAACTTTATCATTTTTCCACATTGCACCGTTTGGCACAGGAGAAGGAGCAACCACATCAAATAAAGGAATGCAACCGCAAAAGCTGCCTTGAGAAGCAAAGCCCCAGATTTTTTTTTTTTTTTTGGTCGATTTACCGTTTTTGGACTTGTTCTCCCATAATCAAATCCTCCCTATCGTGTTAACAATGTGGTGGTGTGTCAAAACATTGGAATTCTGCTTCAATCAGCAACCCAGAGCTTAATAGGAAAATGAAGCAACAAAATGTTGCTCTTACTGTCAACCTTAGGCTAGGCCTGTCCTTAGGATAGGAATGTTTGCTTCTTTATGGTAAATGGGTCAAACCCTGAAGTTTTGAGAGAGCTCAGGTTGTTAGTAGAGGCCGAGAGCACTATCTTGAGCATTGTTTAAGCACACTTCTAAAGCAAGAAGGACATTCACTCCAAGCACCACAAACCGAAGCACGAAGCATCCCAAAATTTAGTCAGCCAGAGAAGAGTGTAGACTGAATTTGCTTGCAAAAATTTTAAAGACACAGGCATCTTACTGGCAGCATTCTGGGGTCTGGCTTTGTGACACTCACATCTGCAGTTACCACTACAGGGCTTGTGTAAAGTTAAAGTGGTTGTTTGTCTTTTTGTTTTTAAATTAAAAACATGTGTCCAACAGATAAACCATGTAGGGACAACAATATGATGCCACAATTCTAAATCCAAATGTTTGCAAGTCGCTATTCTATGTTCTCAGGATACACATGTTATTAATGGTTAACAACAGCTGGCTAATATTCATCATCAATGAAAACACCAGTTAGAGGTGAGCACTTTTGATTTAATGATTTTATCTTTTGTGATTAACTTAGTAAATTAAACTGTTCGTAACAGGAAGGTAAGTATTTTTGTTGGTTTTGGTTTGGTTTACACAGAGTAGTCACATGCCATTTTGGTTAATGTTGTAAAACCTTGTTCCTGAACATCACCTGTAGCGCATGTAAGAGTCGACAGAACTGTATCTGCCCCCACACACCCAAGTAATGTGATCTCCCTCCAGAGATTCTCTTGGGGAGAGGGGAAGGGGTGGGAGGAAAAAATATCTCTTCTCCTACCCCTGTTATGGTATAGCATATTAGAATCTCAGGAGAAGCAGGTATTTTCTCTTCAAATAGCATTTGAAAGGAAAAAAAAAACCCTTATAGCTGGTTCTGATATGGACTAATAGGACAGATTTTCCAACCACCCCCACCCCAGCAAGAGAAACACTGTGTCAAATATACGGAAGGAGGAGTCTTCGATCTTAAAGATCTTCTCAGCTAATTAAGGCAAAATTGCTTCTCTTCCAAATTTGGGCAACATTCACCTAGTCCCTGGTCCACCTCCCAAGAGCCAAATCACCCATCATTCCAGTTGCCCACTGATCTTCCTGTCCCTTTTTCAGTCTCCCCCCGCCCCGCCCCCACACACCATAGCTGTCCAACAGGCAGAGAATATGATAAAGTCAAGGTGGCAGATAAAGCAGGGAAGAAGGGTAGGGTCAGGGTAAAGACTGCAGGCAGGTGCTTGCTTAGAAGGACCCCCTCTCCTCCACATTCTGCAGCGAGGCTGAGGTCCCAAGCCCAGGTATCTGACCCTGGTGCCAGCTATTGCCCCAGGAAATGTTCACAAATGTGAGCACAGGATGTCATTGTGCCACCAAAGTAGGACACAGATACGGGATGGGGGTGCCGTTCCCCTCCGCAGGGTGCTTCAAAAACCACTTGGAGAGCAGGAGAAGCCACTTTTTAGAATGGACTAGGAAGAAATTGAGGGAAAAGACGATGAAAAAGGACATCTGGGAATTTGGAGAGGCGAGGGATTGAGGAGCCTACAAGTGTCGCCAGTATTTTAACAAAAATAAGGTGTATTCAGTAGATTCCTGTCATTTGAAAAACATTTTATCTTACTAAATACATTGTTTACTTACTAATGGAGAAAATGGGAGTTCAGTTCTGTTAATATCCATCTGTCAAAACTGGGAGACTGTTTCTGAATATCATAATTCATTTACCTGTATCTTTTCTCTTAAAAAATATCCAACTATTAAATGCTATTTTTATCCAAATTCTCTAAAACAGATGATTCCAAACAGCCGCAACAGTAAACAAGAGCCCACGCTTTCCCAGAGGGCAGGGCGGGTCTGGGGGAAGCAGTGGGGCTGGAGCAACTCATGGTCCCGGCTGCTTAGAGCTCAGGGGAACCTGTGTTTGTGGGACCCCGAAAACTCCAGAAGGTGGATGTGTTTGCTTTCTTTCAACGAGCAGCACAAAATGCAATAGAAGGGGAAAGGTTTCGTCAGGAAGGAAATGGGTTCTGGTAAATGTAGACAAGGACAATGCCAATTTAATTGGCCAAATATAATTTAGGTTGGCCTAATAACTGTTTTGGAAACCACTTTCTTGGTTGCTTGAGAATTTTGATTACTGTTTTCTTAAATCTTCAAAAGCAAAACACTAAAAATGTACTAATAGAGCGATATTAATAGCAAATGGGAATGTAAACACGACTTATTAAAAAGGTATATGGCTGACCCATTGTTATTATATCCTGCCTCTGCAGCACGTGAATGTATCAATATCGCATCAGTGACACCGATGGTCCTGAAGCAGTTTCACCCGGATTTGCATGGAAGAAGAATATGTTGAATGGACGTCCTGCGGAAGGATTCCGTTCAAGATACTCTTAACTCTCAGGAGTCCTGGTACTCTCCAAAACTAACACTCCTGTAGAACTCTGTGTAGGCACTTACAGTCTTACAGGAGAAAGGCAGGAAGGGACCCACAACTTCTGGACCACCTGGCAACCCCTGAGCATACAGTATGGAGCGTCTACCACAGAGCTCCCAGCCATTCAGGAGGGCCCCAAGCTCACATCAGCACCTCCCTTTCTCAACCAGATCTAGACTGCTCCTCAGTACAGGCTGGGGCTAACTCAGGACAACTCACTTTTCTGGATGTTTCTTCATTACACTAGGAACTGACTTGGGATCAGGGTCACTCTAGAGCAAGGGGAGCAAGCTCACTCACATCACATCCTCAAACCATCAAGCTGCAGGCGTGCTCATCGCCTGAGCAGCAAACACAACTGTCGTCTAGACTCAACATGCAGATGGGCATATTCTGAATGACTTGTTCCTCCTAAGAAGAGGGAGGACTGAAGCCAAATGTTGGAGAGAATAAATGACAAGTTCTTATGGGTAGGACCAAATCACAAATGTAAACAACAAATTGCAAACAACTTAAGTATCTGTGGACTGAGGAGCTGAACACATTGTAGCGACACCTTCTAGTGGAGTACCATGTAGTACCAGAAAGAATGACAGTGACCTTCAGGTCCTGATTTAGAAAAATGGCCATGATATATTTTTAAAGGAAAAAAGCAAGTTGCAGGATAATATGTAATATATCATACATTTATTTTTGTGGCTCGATTAACCCAATAACAAAAATAAATAAACACCCCAAACTGGTTAAACAGGGACAATCTTGTAAAAAATATTAAATCTGTGTACTTCGCATTTGTCAGTAAATCATGCTTTCCCTCTGTCCTTTCACTGATGCTAAGCCTCGAGGCTCACTGTCCTGAGGAATAGGACGGCACCACCCAAGTCAGAGAAGCATCAGCATGGGGAAGGAGGAGGACGCAGCACTGGATGAGCAAGTCTCCACACAGGGCTAGACAGAAGTAAAGGCCTTGGAGAGGGAGGGGCAAGGCAGGGAGAGGGGGAGGGAGACTGACAGAACCTCTGGGTTAACTGAAGGAAATACAAATGCAGATGGGTTTTAATTCTACTTCCTACTTGGGAATTGAGGAGGTCATCTTGCAGAGTAAGCCACGGAGTAAGAGAGAGCCACAGTAGGACACATGATCACATTTTACCTTACATGCTTGTTCTTTGGTGGTATTGGAAAGTTACAGTTGGCACATATTACCTTTGTAATATTTCTTTAAAAGAGGGAGAAGAGGAAGAGCAGGTAGAGGGGGCGAGGAAGGGAGGGAGGGAGAGAGAGACAGCCAGCCACATCAAGGTATAAAAATATGGTTTGTTTCTAGAGTTGAAGTTTTTTATTCCCATGGACCATGGAACTCTGTATTGATCTGAAATCTACTATTGAGAAGAATAGCAATAACAGCTAACATATATTGAGCACTTTCTATGAGCCAGACATTGTATTAAGACTTTTTATTTATTATCTTTATTTAATCCTTACAAAAGCCCTGTATGATTGATACATTTTACAGATAGCAGTAAGGCTTGGCACGTTAACTGACTCAAGAGAACTAATGCAGTAAATGATGGACACTGGACTGAACCAGGCCATCCAATGCCTGTACCCACACATTCCACCGCTGCCCCCACACTGCCTCCCACCACAGATCAGCTAGGCTTTAACAATCACTTAGCTTTTCTGGTGTCCAGTTTTCTCATCTGCACAACGAGGATGGGACCAATTAACTCTCACATCTCTTCTAATTCTATCAATCTACTCTGGTCTAATGTAGTGGTGTGGATAGGCAGGTAGACATTTGGATGCAGAAAGCTAAGAGTAGGTCTTATTAAAGAAAGCTGAAAAAGAAATTTTATAACAATGAAAGATGCAATCTTAATGTACCAAGTTTCCTGGCACGAAATGAAGAAGTTGGTGAAAGCACATTGTCAGATGCAGGTCCACAGGCTGTGACAAGTGAGGGACTAAATTCAGGGCTCAGGTGCACTAAGCCACAACTCGTCTCATATGATTTTTTCTCATGAGCCCTGATTTTTCACATTGAAGTCCCTGCAGACAGTGGCACCAGTTTCATTTTGCAACAGGGACACCTGAGCATTAAGCACTCTGTGCTTTCTTGGCTCTGCAATAGTTTGCCCAACTTTCTGTTTTTGGGGCTCTGTTACTACTACAGATTCTTCTCAGCCCCCACTCTCGACTATAAGCCTATTGCTTTTAACTAAACACAAAACAATCTCTCACTTAACAGTTTTTTTGCTTGTAATCCTTTGCCTGACATTTTCTCTGATTATATAGAAAACAGTAAGTTCCTAGCACAAGCCTTGAACACAGGCAGGCATCTGTGGTAAGCAGAATAATGGCTCCCCAAAGCTGTCCAAGCTCTAATCTCTGGAACCTATGAATAGGCTACCTCACAAGGCAAAAGGGACTTTGGTGAGACGTGATAAAAGGTTAAGGATCTTGACATGAGGAGATTACCCTACATTACTTGGTTGGGTTCAATCTAGACACGAGTTGTTAAAAATGGAAGAAGAAAACTGAAGAGTGGGTAAGAGAAATGTGATGATGGGAGAGGCAGGGAAGATTTGAGGTGTGCGAGGGACTAGACCCGCCATTGTTGGCTGTGAAAGAGGAGGAAGGGGCCACAAGCCAAGGAAGGTGGGAGGCCTCTAGAAGCTCAACTGATCTCCATGAAGGACCTATGACTGCAGGGGACTGAAATTCTTCCAAAAACCTGAATGAACAAGGGGAACAGATTCTTCACTAGGGCCTCCAGAAAGCAGCCCACTAACACCTTGATTGTAGCTCACTGAGATCTGAACTTTGATATCTGACCTACAGAACTGTAAGATAATCAATTTGTGTTGTTTTATGCTTCTAAATTTGTGGTAATTTGTTACAGCAGCAATAGAAATCTAACACAGCATTCAAAATACAACTGTTTTTTAAAGGAAACATCATGAGATGAGGTTTTCTTTATGCAGCAAAATAAATAGTGATAGTAATGGTGTGTGTCCCATTGAGAAAAACAGAATCAATAAGTCCTTTCTGATACACATGTGTAAATGGATAAACAAACAAATGAGGAAAGCTCTTCTTTAGAGTAGAAAGCCAGCTAGTAAATGTAGATGAAAGATGAAGTGAGAGAATCACCAATGGCTATTAAAACTAGCAAGTGAAAGTCTGATAGGCATATTCACATAGTCTCAATGCATCACCCCACAACTGTCTTAATAATTACAAAGAGAAACTTAGTAACATTAGAGTGAAGGAAACTCAGAGCCACCACCTTAACCAAGTGATCAAAGTTAACATCACAAATCCTAGGACAAACCGACATCACGTGCCTATTGATGTAGTATACTCAAGGACACAACAACTCGTCTGTGGGATTGCTGCCAAAAATTCATAGCATAAATTTAATCATGAGGAAGCATCAAATGAACCCAAATCGAGGAACAAAATAACAAATCTGTACTCTTCAAAAATGCCAAGGTCAAGAAAGATAAAGACTGAGAAACTGTTCCAGATTAAAAAAGTAAAGAGATGTGACAACTAATAGCAATGTGTGATCCTGGATTGGATCCTGGATGAGGGTAAAAAATAGCTGAAAGGGATATTATTGGAATAATTGACAGAATTAGAATACGGATTGTGGACTGGATAATAGTATAGTGTCAATGATACATTTCCCGATTTAATAACTGCACTGTGGTTATATAAGAGAATGACTATGTTCTTAGGAAATACATTCTGAAACATTTAGGGATGAGGTGCACTGTGTCCCCAACTTACTC
>NW_012149618.1:3893669-3895074 GCF_000956105.1 Propithecus coquereli | reverse complement strand
GGCCTAAAAGGTTCTTTTAAAATTTTCTAGGTCACTGGTCTCACTGACAATCCCTTACTACACACCCTGCCTGCTACCCTGGCCCCTGCCATCCTAAGACTCAACAACTTTAGACATGTTTCTTCACATAGAAAATTGCTTACAAATGTTAGACTTTCTGCTTCTTCTGCTGTAGGCTCACTCTTTACTTTCTTCAGTCTATGATGGCTCTCTGTATTTCTCTGGTCAAACTTGAACTATGTCCTTAATATTCTGAATTCTACCTACCCAACGTCCTTCTTGCTCACTCTCCAAGTGGTCCCTCCCTGCAGTTCAGAGGGACACTCAAAAATGTTTTTGTAGAACAAACTGACCTCCACATAGCACTTATTAGTATAGATATTCCTCACATATAAAATGCTTTCTGGCTATAATTTCTGCCTAACCATATCTATCATTTTTTCCAAAACACTTAAGTAAGTGCCAATTCATGAAGCCTTCCTGACCATTGTGATATTCGATCATTCTAGTCCTCATTCATTCATTCAACAAGTATTAATAGCTATGGCAGTGAAGAAGACACCGCCATATCTTGCACTTATAGAAATTACATTCTATTATACTAAGAGACAATGCAATAATAAGACAATAAAATCAGAAGGAAACAAAATATCATAATGTTCAAGAGCATAACGATGTACATGGGAAGGTGACAGACAACTGCCCTAAAGCTTCTCTGAAGAAATAAATGTAAACTGAGACCCTAATGATAAAGTAGAGCCAAAAAGACGCTCTGGCAGAGGCAATATTAAGTGTAAAAGCTCCGAGGTGGTAATGAGCCTGGAGTGTTTGAAGCTCAGAAAGAGGCCAATGTGGCCAAAATGGAGGGCACGGGGGAGATAGGAGGAGAAACGGTCTACTATGCAGGCAGAAGTCAGATTATGAAGGTCAGGGTAGGGTGTCTGGATTTTATTCTGTGTCTATGAGAGGGTTTTGTACTGTTTCTTTCTTCTTTTGGTGGATATTTCATGGGTTTATATGAGCTCTCCATACAACAGGTGCTTAATAAATGCTTGTGAGGTGCATACATTAGAAAAGAAGCCAGGAGAGAAATAGAGCCCATACTCCCTAAGATACTGGGTGATGGCTTCTGTCGCTAACATGTACACGTGCTCCATCGACCTTAACTTCAGATCAATAGGTCTGTTATACTCACGAAAACAAAGTTGTCATGGCAACTCTAATTAGATGGTTTTCTTTCCAAGGAAGATGAACCAAATACTGCATTTACAGGCTGGTTTGGTTCTCTGAAATACCTGCAAGGACTGCAATCCTTTACAAGTTGGAACATTTAGGACAGGGAGTGCCCAATTTGCCAACAAAGCGGGTCCATAAAGTTAGCTTGTTCGTGAGGAGTTTGGAAAAT
>NW_012149618.1:3891835-3892144 GCF_000956105.1 Propithecus coquereli | reverse complement strand
GCATGCCAAGTGAAAGTGTGAAGATATATAACATAATAATGAATAAAAACTTTCAAAAACTTCAAGTATGAATGAGCCAGAAAAATGAGACAGTTAAGATGATTTTTCAATTAATATTGTTAATATGCTATAATACCTAGCACATAGTAGGAAAGCAATAAATATCTGTAGACTGAACATCAAGCAATTTACTTATAATAGGGAAGTCGGCATCCCAAGTGAAAGTGTGAAGATATATAACATAATAATGAATAAAAACTTTCAAAAACTTCAAGTATGAATGAGCCAGAAAAATGAGACAGTTCAGAA
>NW_012149618.1:3887614-3889655 GCF_000956105.1 Propithecus coquereli | reverse complement strand
CCTTTAAAAATAATGGTGTAAAGAAGGTCAGACTGTCAAGACAAAAGCTTTTTAAAAATTCACAAAGTGGCAGAAATACTGTACATTTGCATTGAGAAAATAACAGAAATGAATTCTTTTGAAATGTAGCAATTAAACAAAAATTAAGTTGGAGCTTTTAATTTATCTTGAACCTGTTATTTGAAGAAAAGAAAGTTTAATTAGAAGAAAATTAGGACAGAGTGGAAAATTTAGTGGAGATTCTATTAAAAAATTCTGGGCACCATCAAGGCTTTTAGAGGTTAATGTCACTAATTTTTTTATTGTTACTTTGGGTTCAGGTATCTCTCAGATAGCTTAGTCACGATTCTGGTTATTTTTGGCTCAGAAACAGGAGAGTAAAACATGAGGAGGGGCCGTCCTAAGGTTCCTTAAGGAAATGGAAAAGATTAAAGAGAAAGCCAGCCTAAAATATAATTAGGGTAACTATGAAAAATTGAAAATGTAAAATGAGAGAGAAAGGGAAAGAGGAAATTCCCATGAGAGCAGGCAAGAGTAGAGAGTAGAAACTGGTTCATCTAGGACAGCTCGATCATTACACAGAAAACAGGAAGAAGGAGAGAGGGAAAGGGGGGATGGAGAGAAAGAGAAGATAAAGGACAAGGGGAAGGGGTGGCAGGGTAACGACCAAAGACGGACTGGTCTTAGATGGGTGTAGGAGAAGAAAGTTGTCATTCATTTGTTCAGACATATGGGATATTTGAAAAACAAATGGCACGTTCTTCTTCTAAGACTGCATCTATGCTTCATATAACTCTGTGCCATCCCAAACGCCCAGCACAGTGCTTTGAATGTAAGAGTTTAATAAATTATTGTTAAATATATGAATGCTACATTAACAACAGCTAACACATATTAAATGCCCATTATGCATAAAGCATTTTATATACATTATCTCATTTAATCCTCACAATATGAGACAGTTACTAGCCCCACTTTCAGATAAGGAAACTGAGGCTTAGATAAATTAAAGAGTTTGCCTAAAGTCCTTAAAGTTTGCTAGTAAATTATGAAGGCCACATTAGACTTTGTTCTGATTCCAAAGTGCAGGCTTCTAAACCCTCACTCTATATGTACTTCAATAAATATTATAGAAATGTTAAGAAAGGGAAGAACTGCAAAAGCTAAATCTTTAACAAGTATCTAATCAATTTCTCTTGACATTCATCAATGTAGAACTAACGATAACATGAATTCATATCCCAAATTGCTTTCTCTGGAATCTTCCTCTTTTTACCATGTTCAAGTACCAGCAATATTAGGCTAGAGTACTTGGGGAAGGAAGCCATTACAGGATAGATTGCACTTGCCACATCACATGAGGATTATCAATAGATGCAGAAAATGCATTTTGTAAAATCCAACAACCATTCATGATAAAAAAAAAAAAATCTCAGCAAACTAGGAATAGAGGGGAACTTCCTCAACTTGATTAAGAACATTGGCAAAAATCTTACAGCAAACATCATACTTAATGTCAAAAGACTGAATGCTTTTCCACCTAGGATCAGGAACAAGGCAAGACTGTTTACTCTCACCATTCTTATTCAACACAGTACTGGAAGGCCTAGCCAATGCAATAAAGCAAGAAAAAAGGAACACAGATCAGAAAGGAAAAAATAAAACTGTCCTTATTTGATATAACATGACTGTCTGTGTAGAAAATCCCACAGAATCTATAAAAGAAAAAAACCCCACAGAACTATTCTCATGAACATGAGTTCAGCAAGGTTGTAGGGTACAAAATCAACACAAAAATTAACTGTATCACTACATGTTAGCAATAAATACATGGAAACCACAATAAAAAATATAATACTATTTTTAATTGCTCTCCGAAAAAACAAGAAAGAAAGAAATACCTAAACATGATGTAAACACAAAGAGGTAGCACAAGAGAGTTCTTTTGTGGTGACAGACCACAAAAGATGGTTTGATTGTGGTGGTGTTTACATGAATCTATATATGGATAAAATTTCACAGAGCTACACACATACACGTA
>NW_012149618.1:3868002-3885914 GCF_000956105.1 Propithecus coquereli | reverse complement strand
AAAATTAAACTACCATCACTTGCCAAAAAAGGGGATAGATAAGGAAGTCTTAGTTTCAAAGATAAAAAGTATATGTACGTATCAATTGACTCTAGCCTTAAAAATTACTTTTAGTCTTGAGCTAAACTAGAAATATTATATTTTCAGAACTCATACTCATATTATCTTATAAATGTAGAGATGCATTTCCAAAGGATACAAGAATTAAAAATATAATTATTTGGGATTGGACCTGGCAGGGACAAAGGTGAAAAAGAGACTTCATTATTTCTTTTTCACAATTTTTTAGTTTTGAACAATGAGAATGTATTATGTACTCAAAAACTTAAATTAAAAAATAAACATTCATTTTTACTAGAACAAAAGAAGTCCTAGGAAAATAAAGCATAACACAACAAACTGCTACCTAGAACAGTGCCTGACAAAGGAGGTACTCAAATGTTTGTTGAATAAATGAATACAAAAGAAATCACATGGCCTAAATTTTTTTTTTTTTAAGAGATAGGCTCTCACTATGTTGCCAAGCTGGAGTGCAGTGGCCTGATCATAGCTCACTGCAGTCTGAAATTCCTGGGGCTCAAGCGATCCTCACTCCTCAACCTCCCCAGTAGCTGGGACTACAGGAGGGTGCCATGGTACTCAGCTGAAATTAAATTTTGTGAAATTTTTACATTTCCTAAAAAAACAGGTAAAATGACTTTCAAAGATCTCAAGCTATCCTGATTTATAAGAAATACAGGGGAAAGAGGAGTAAGTTAAATACCACCATGAGGAAGCAAGCAGACACATCTAAAATATGGGATATTTCATAGGGCAATTAACCTGGTTTCTTCGGCAAGTAAATTTTATGGGGAAAAAATAATAACAGAGTGAGGACTGTTCTAGATTAAGAAACTTATGAGGAAAATAAAATCAAACGTTGTAGACTGTTTGAATTCTGGTTTGAACAAACCAACTACTATAAAAAGACATTTGAGACAAATGGGGAAATCTAAATATAGAATGAGTTTAAATGGCCTTAAAGAATTATTGGGAATTTTTTATGTGTAATAATGGTACTGTCATACAAAATATTTCCTTTATGTTTCAAAGATACATTTAAAGTGAAATGACAATGTCTGTGATTTGTTTTAATATAGTATAGGCTATCCTCCAAAGAAAAGAAAAAGAAAAAGAAAGAAAGAAAGGAAACAAGGAAGAAAACATAAATGGGAAAGTATGCCCAAATGTTGTTAAATATGGAGATGACAATCTGGGGTCCATCACACTATGTTCTCCGGTTTTGTGTATGCTTGAAAACTCTCTTAATCGAAAAATTATTTTAAAGTCCCAACCTAAGTCAACATAAAGACAGAAGTTGGTCTCTTGAAGTTTCCAAAACCTACCTGACCACCTCTCATTTTTGGTGACGAATAGGAAATTGGGATGACATTAAAATGAAATTCTGTGTCCTCACAGAAGGTTTTGGCTATTATTTGCTTAGGAAATTCAAACTCATTTTAATATTGGTATTAAATATGGTAAACCTGGAGAACCACATTATATAGATTGCATTCTGAAATCAGATTTAAAATATTAATATTTGAATTGTCTTTACCACTGCCCTTCATTTCCATAAGGAATTAAGAGTTAACACTGGGATGAAATCACTTTATATCTCTGTTCCAAAATTTCTCTGAAGTGTTCTGCTTAAATGTTTAAAACATTTTGTTTAGAACAAATATAATCATTTCAGGAAATCTGCTCTGAGGAAACACTTTTCCCCCCTATCCTTTTAGAGATTCACTTCTAAGGGACTGGGCAAAAATATTTAATGACCAAGCTTTGCTACTGTACTTCAGTTACATGGAACACCGAATCCAGGAGCTTCTATTGGCCCTATTAGGAGCAGGGAAGCTTGCCTACTCTTACTTTTCCTTTCTCTTGCATTTTATAACTCTCTCCTCTTAAGGGGAAAACCAGAAAACGACTTCATTTTCATTAAAAAAAAAAAAGTCACTGGAGCACATGCTTTTGGCATCTTTCTCTTTTCTTGCGTTGTGAAGGTGAAATACTGTCCCCTGCTACCATCTCTGCCACCTGGCAGACTCTAAGCCCTTCTTTAATATCTCGCTCAACCATCACCATACCTCTGTGACACCCCTGCTTCCTTGCCTTTCAGGAAGTTACTAGCACTCTCTTCTTTTCTTCCAGTGCACTGCATTCATAACTCAAACACAGCACTTTCAACAGTGCAGCATAATTTACTATTTCGTATGTTATTCTCCCTCCCTAGACTGTGAGCAGCTCAAGGGCAGAAACACGTCTTTCTTTGCAGCTACAGGATCAGGCTCATTCCTGGGCATGCAACAGGTACTGAATACGTTGTAAATTAACAAAAAGGCAGAAAAGGAGGGAGGAGAGGCTCTCCCCTAACCAGGTTTCCCTTGCAGGCTGTTCTTTTCAAGAGGCTAAGTGTTGAAGAGATGGAAGGCGTTAAGGGAAGCCACAGTGCCAGTGAGCCACATACAAGCCCAGGGATTTCCACATTTAAGGAAGGAAGTGCAAAAAGAACGAAGAGCTCCTCTTTTGGACACTATGAAAATGGAACCACAGGTTAACAATGACAACAGCTAAGGGTATGTGAGTAAGGTACCTAATTATACCTAGACCTTTGCTTTCTTTTAGCTTTCTCTGTACATTGATTACTTTAAAATATAGATATACAGCCTTAGAAATTATTTTATTAAACAATTTTATTTCCAAAAAGGAAAAACACACTAGAATCTCTGTCCTAGGTAAAACCTGTCTGTATCTCAATTTCTAGGGATGGATTATGTAGCATGATCAACAAAATCACTGTCTCCCAATGGCAGGAAACCCTCACTGCTGGCCAAATGTCTAAAATAAAAACAAACAGTCCTCAGTACTGGCCCTGAGGAATAAAGAACCTTCAGTGGCTGGACAGGTGACACACGGGTGTTCAGCGAATGCATGTTGAATGTACGAGCAACATGACAACAACAGTCCAATTACTGCAGTAACATCATAGTCTATTCATCTGGCAGGCCTTCTTTTCTCTCATCTGGCAATGCTTGTAAATCGGTGTCTAGAATTTTAAAAATTATTACTGTTCCTTATCAAGGAACACAGTCACACCTTCCACAGGGAATCTGAAGATCAGGCTAAAGTCCCAAGTCTCTGTTATTGTCAAAGTCCCCACCTCCAATTTGTGGGATGCCAATCCTAGCAGATTGCTAGTAGGTAATCACAGCCGTCTCCACCCAGTGCAGCTCCTATAGAAAACAACACTCCTCAGAGATAAACAAAGTAATCATCACCCCAACTCCACCTCCATTCCAAAGAACAATCAGGAGTCTGAGAGGGATGTTGACTTCTGCTATGGACACACACACCCACTTGCCCACGTGTAGCCAGTAAAGGATCTCTGAGTTGCGGGAATGGGGAGTGATAGCAACTGTAAACAAGCAAGCTGGTCATGAAAATCAAAACTTATTATCGAAAATAATTTGTTAGGAACCCTCAGACCTAACTTAGCCTTATTGTACCTTTCAGGCAATTGAGGCCCAAACACATTGAAAGACTTGCCTGAGAACACAGAGCCCGTGAAGGCAAAGTTGTGACTAGAACGACTTACTCATGCTTCCAGTTTCCCCGGAGAAAGGGTACGAAGGAGTGAAGAAGAAGGAGGGGTAAAACTTACAGTCAGCTCATCAGGAGCTGATGCAACTAGATACACTATGTTAAGTTGCCATCCCATCATCCCTGTCAGCTCCAGCGCCCCTGCTCACCTGGGTAGACGGGCCAAACCCTATGCATATACTTAAAGGCTGAAACTGTTAATAGGATACAACTGTGTAGGAACTTAGGTAATGGTCTGGAGAACAAGAGAAGAGTGAGAACTTTCTCAGGGAAGAGAAAGAAAGAGACAATAAAAGAAACAAAAATTGTAGGAAATGTACAATAAAGGAAAAATTTGCCTACAAGGCAGTGCCTCGAGGAGCCCCTTCTCGGCAGGGGACGGACTGGGTAAGCAGGCAGTCCCACCACGCTGGGTTCTGATTCTAAGTCGTGCAAATAGGGGTCAGAAACTTTGTGCTCATTAAAAAAATCTTTAAAGGTTTTGACACCTCAAAACCACTGTCCTACAGTAGTTAAAAATTAAACTCAATAATCTAGCTTTTTAAAAATTTCATAGCAACATCCAGTTAGGAAATGTTTCATAAACATAAATGGCCTATTATTGACACAATATCTTGAGCTAGGATCCCTCTGCCATACCCTACGTCTGTTGTGAGGGCAGCCAGGCTATTCTGGACCAGCCTTAACTCGCGAGAGCAGTTCCAGAAGCTAAGTATCTGCCCCAAAGTATAATATCTTCCTATTACAGCTCAGTGAAATCTGCTGCAGGTGATCAACCTCATTCTCACAGGTGTGTGTACACATGCACACACGCACACACATAGTCTTTCCCACCTTCCCCTTCACAATTCTTTTCTTTTTTTTTTTTTGCAACGCCCACCCTCACCAATTCTTGACGAAATGATGACATGCTCAGGAAAAATGTATTCCCTCTCTTAGTTCCATTTGTGAAGGAAAGAAACAAAACACAACAGACATGCAAACAGTTAACAGCAGAAACCAGAGTCCTAAATCACAGAGAAGCACACCAGTAATTAGCAGTGAACTAGACATACTTGTATTGAGGAAACAAGGAGTGAAATTAGACCTGGTTAACAGTCAGCCTATCCCATCAAATTTAAGATCCCTTGGAAGTATCCAGAAATAACAATCAGAATTTTCACAAAAATCTCTATTTACTTTAACAATGTCCTCTGATTTAACCTTATTTTTCTTTCCCTCAAGTTCCAGCATTCAAAACTCTTATATGTACAAATCAAGTTAACATTTATCAAGCACCTACCATGACAGGGTACTGGACTAATGCTTGCTCAAGATTTGCTGCTTTAAACAATTTTTTGTGGTTGTTGTTTCATTTGACTTGTAATAGTGCAGCAGTTTTGTTTCCTAAGATGGTTCGTCCTTAAGTATTCAGAGAGATGCTAGTATAGTTAAATACTCAGATTTGGAGTCTGAAAGATTTGCTTCAATCCCTATTCTGCCACTTAGTGAGATAGTATAGTGACAGTACCTTACTTCATAGGGAGATTGGGAAGATTACAAGAAATAATGCGTGTAAATCACAGTACTGTACAACGCTATTCTTTCCCTCTCCTCCTTCATAGTATTAATAGTAGTAGCAGTAGTAGTGGGAGTTTTAGTAATAGTAGTAAACAGTGACAAAAAGTATTATAAGAGTAGTGGCAAATCGTGTTGTAAGAGCAGTAAATAGAGGCAAAATCACACAGGGTTTGTAATTAGGTAGGACTGGAGTCAAATCCTAGCACTGCCACTTAATCAGGGCTGCTTGCAGGCACATAAGGAATCTTTATGCAAATTATAAAAAGATGCCACCTCTGGAAGATGAGTGACAAGCAGATGCACCTTCCTCTGGATTGAGGAATGTGCTAAAGGAGGGACACTTGGCTTGGCAAGAAAAGTAACTGGGCAGGTGGAGCACAGGTGGGCTTTCGACCCCGACTCACCACCTCATCAGTCAGTATCATCATCATCATCAAGAACCCAGAAGAAAAACCAAGGCTCAGAAAAGGTGAGGACAATTATGGTCAATATTTAACCCTTCATTCCTGATTGTTTTAATATTCCTGAATGCCAAGTGGAATTCCAGTGGAGAGTCTTGGTCCCTAGCTCTAATCATGTCACCTCCTTCTTCAGGAGTCTCCTGGCTTTCTACTTCCTGCTTAATTGCACACAAATTCTCCAGGCTAGCATTCAAGGTTCCCAAGGGTACCTATTTACCTTTGAGCTTTACTTCCTCTATCGCAACTGGGCAGCTTTCCAAGTAACTGCCCTATCCTTTTATACCTCTGCTAGAATATAAGCCCCGTGAGAACAGATATTTTTATCTGTATTGTTCAAATATGTATCCCAGCACCCAGAAGAGTGATTGGTATACAGTGGGAGCTCAAGAACCACTGGAAAATAAGTGCAGTTGCTCATTGTAGGCCCTTGTACCTGGAAACCCCTCCAGCCTTCCAATTTTTATCTTCCCTTCAATGTCTGTCCTACATGAAAGTTTTCCTGAGTCCTACTTGATTTTTCCATGGAACAATCTGAACAAACTACCCAGTTTGAAAAGAAACTCAGCATCAGAATTTTTAACATTTTAAAAGTCGAAGTGTTGGTAAAAATATTTATTCCTCTAGAACCTAGCCAAATTATTCTAGTGCCCTTTAGGGGGAAGAAATTTATATTCATCCATTATCACTGTAAGTCAGATACATATAAACATCATCAACTGCTAATGTTTATTTAATTGAAACAAGCAAAGTTACTTAGCTTCACTCCACACTCTATAAAAGGGTGGGACCTAACACAGCTTAAACTTAACACAGTAACTGCACAGGAAGAAGTGCATGGAAACTAAGTTGATGGGCTCTGGTATCAGACTTACATTGTGAGGAACTTGGGCAAATTAATCT
The DNA here is from genome assembly GCF_000956105.1 of Propithecus coquereli. Classification (NCBI taxonomy): domain Eukaryota; kingdom Metazoa; phylum Chordata; class Mammalia; order Primates; family Indriidae; genus Propithecus; species Propithecus coquereli. The sequence goes on along the minus strand of NW_012149618.1, from coordinate 3,879,351 downwards.
CTCTGCCCCTTCTTCATCTGTAAAATAGGGTAATAATAGTACCTACTTTATGAGTTAGGATAGGTTAGGCAATGCTGCAGTAACTGCTCCCCGCTGCTCCCTGCTGCTCCCCTCTCCCAATATCAGTGTCTTATTACAGCAAAAGGCCATGGAAACTCTGCTGCATGCATGTATGAATGACTATCCTGGGCAGCTGTCTTCAATACCCCAGTGAGCCAGGTTGGCTAAAAAAAAAAAAAAAAAAGAGGCTTTTTACCAGCCCAACCTGAAATGACACTGTCAACTCTGCTCATGCATCACTGACAAGAACTAGTTACATGTAGGCTGGGCACAGTGGCTCACACCTATAATCTTAGCACTCTGGGAGGCTGAGGCGGGAGGATCACTTGAGCTCAGGAGTTCAAGACCAGCCTGAGCAAGAGTGAGGCCCTGTCTCTACCAAAAAGAGAAAAATTAGCTGGGCATCATGGTGTGGGCCTGTACTCCCAGCTACTCAGGAGGCTGAGGAGGGAGGATCACTTGAGCCCAGGAGTTTGTGGTTGCAGTGAGCTGTGATGACACCACTGCACTCTACCTGGGGTGACTCTATCTCAAATAAAAAAAAAGATACCATAATGATCGCCAAAATTTATAAAGTCCTGGCAAGGATGTGGGCAAACGAGCATCCTCAAGCACTGCTGGTGGGATTCTAAACTGGCATAGCCTTTTCAGAAGAACAATCTGGCAGTGCTGTAAGGATGTCCACCATAGCAAGCTAAGACAATTTGGCTGTTTATCACCATGGGAATGAAAAGACAAATTTGGTGGATGCCCGCTAGGGAACCCCACATGGCAATCAGGATCAACAACCAAATATAAAAGATCTTAAAAGCATAAAGTCAAGTAAATGTAAGAAACAGAATGAGAACCTTAGCATATCACCTATGTAAATGGAAAATATCTCTTATATAAAGTCCACAAAACAACACACTACATTTTAAACGGCATATGAGTAACTAAGAACAAAATTAATGGGAATGGAGAGTGGAGATGGACAAAGAAGTAAAAAGACAGAAACAAAAGCAGGGCCCTGTCGTGATGATAATTGCTATCAACTAACCAGTATGATGAATTCAACTCTCGACTCGAGGTGCCAGGGACACCCACACCCACACAAAAAAGTAGCAAATCATTTTCAAGAATTAGTTCACACTCAACCATGAAGTTCTTCCTAAAATTCCTGATTGATGTATGTAGATAAATGGAATAAAATAGGCTCTGGGAAGATGCTGATCTGAATTGAGTTTTTTAACTGCTAGAGAGGATCAAAACTATTTCTCAGTAACCTTTACAACTGGGCCCTTTTCTTATGGAATTAATTGATAAATGTTTTGAAATAAGAAACCCAGATCCTAAAACATAAGGCAGCCCTAGAAGAACATATTCACAGAGACTTAAAAAAAGTAAATTAACTGAATTCATTATAAAGGTTGAGGCATAACCCATCACACCTTAGCTCCCTCTGACACTTCATTTTGGTTTTCTTAATTCTAGTACCTGTTAATTTTGGCACACCATTACCCTATACACAAGACAGGATGTGTCCCACAATGATACATCAGTAAGAAGGCATTCTTTCTGTGGGGGTGTGTGAGGACACAGGTGAGGTTAAGGTACAAAATACATGCTGGTGCTTTGCCATAATCAACTGCAGTAAACATGGGAGGAATCTTTTCCCGTGACTGAAGCACTCACGGCACGTACTTGTGTGGTGGCCGTGTTTTACAGGCTTTATATAGTATTACCTGTTGAAGATTATTATACTTAAGTCTCTTTTTTTCTTTCTTTTTCATTTTTTTTTCTGTAACTCTAAAGAAAGGATGAGAGTTTTGATTATTTATATTCATAGGTTCAGTTTTTTTCATATTTAAAGATATATTATGAACATAAAGATATATAAAGATATCTTTATATTTATGAATATAAAGATATATTAAATAATAATGCCATTTCCTCCCCCACCTGCACGTAACAAATTAACAAAAGCTCCAACTAAAATGTTCCTACCACATAAACAAGAGCAACATTACTAAGTCCAGCTTTGGTAAATCCAATTTATCCAGCTGTTTCTGAAGCAACTAGATGCTGGAATTAAAGTAGATTTTTTTTCTATTCTTTGGGGAGCTTCTTACTCGACGTTATAAGGATATAAGTAGCCCTTGATAAAGCTACTGGGAGTTACATTTTAAATGGGAGGAGGAGAAAGGAGAGGGGAGAGGGCAGAGGCAGGAAGGAGGAGGGAGAGGCAGCAGTACAGGAGGACTTGGAGTGATGTGGGAGGAGACAGGAAGGGAGAGAGGTGGGGTCAAAGCCAAGGACTACTAATAGTGCAAGGCTAAAATACTCCAGTATCAGGAACACAGTTAGTACTCAGTTAAATCTGGTCACAGATTTAACACCACTAAGTGGTACTTCACCAAATCTTTCTGGTACCTTCTCTAGGATTTATTTTCATTCTCTGACCCGGCAATGCTTTTTCCAGCTGGTCTCACGTTCCTTATCAGAGTGGAGGTGTGAACTGCATCCAGAGATTGTTCTGAGCACTTCCAGTTCTAAAAGCTTTTAACTTCCCTGGCAAAGGATGGCCCTGGCCTGCTGTTCCCAATTGTTCCCCTGGCCAACTGGGCCCAACGGCTCACCCCACATGACTCCCCGAATGGAGGAACACCTTGTATCTGCATCTGTACTGTGACCACATTGATCTTTCACCTTTTGGGGCTTCATCTCCATTTTATGACCTGGCCTCTATTAATCCTCTCCTGTCTTGCCAGAGGCTTTGTCTTCATTTTGCAACCTGTTCCTGCTGATGCACGGCAGTTTCTTGCCAGCATCTTTATAAGTCTCAAGACTTAAGAAATCTCTGGCAAGAAGCTGGGGAGGATTAGTTGAGGCTACAAATAGAGATGAAACTCCTGATAGAGCCAAATATTAAGAGTTTGGCCAAACTAGTTCTTGACTTGTTTTTTCTTCTCTTTGTATTAGAAATCCACCTAAACACAACAGAAGAGCTTTTAAGCAAAATTAACAATGGTCTCTTGGTGACAACTAAGGCCACAAACAAAAGGCTTCTCCTTATGCATGCAAAGTTTTAGAGCACCATTAACACGCAGGCCAGCTTGATATCCTCTCTGAGTGGGCACTAACTTCCTCAAAAATATAATCTCTGTTGGCGTCCCACTTGAAGCTCCATATATAAAGAAAGAAATATAAATGAAAATGTGTGCATAAGGCGGCAAACAAATGTTGAGGAGATTGGGTCCACATTAGCCATATGGTATTTTTGTGTAAAAACAATCATTATGTGATATTAGGACCAAAGAACATGAAATTCATATTCGTCTCCAAAATCTGACAATTTATTTCTGCTATCATGTTGCATACCAGAATTTCTTATAGTTAAATCCTAGTTTTCTCAAAAAAGACACTTTAATACAAAACAATAGCACACTACTGTTTTGGAATGGACCTAGGTCGCAGCTTCTTGGTTATTACTGAAATTTCTTCCTCCTCTCCCTCCCCATTAAAAAAACCCACAAAATTCTGGTAAACTTATAAATAGCCTAGAGTTTTTAGTAACAGACAAACACTTTAGTAAAAGACAAACACTGTAGTATTAAGCCTATTTTTAGAAAGGTCAATGATGCTATCTATTGTTTGAATTTGATTGGCTATTTCAGTCAAGTGAGCAATACAAGGAAGTTATTTAAACTATTATTTATAGATGATGAAGCCGAATAATTGCTCCAGCAGACTCCCAGGCTGCCTACTAACATGCACTTTACCCCTCCGGCTAACTGTGTGTGTGCACAGTATGATTACAAATGGAGTGGTCCCAGTCTTTTCTTCCCTTTGAAGTGATATACTGCTTCTATTAACAGAAGTGAAGAAGACAGTTAGTATCTATAGATAACATTATATTTCATTCAATTCTCTAACAAATTAGCCTTTTTAGCTGCCTATTAGTAGAGGATAATAAGGGACAAACATACATGGAGAGACACGTGGACTCACTGAGACGCAAATGGTGAATGATGATCCATGAAAAATGAATACGGCAGACTCAGCCATGACTGATGAAGGAAAGGAATTTAATGGGAAGATCCAGTGCCCTGTCCTGCCTTCTCCTTTTAGTGTTGTTCACTGTCAATTGCCTAGGAGATGGCAAAGGTTGTTTTGGAAAGTCAATTCTAAATCAACTACATCTAAAGAAGGCAAACAGGAATAAAAACATGTGCTGCATTTCCCTAAAAGGCATATTTCACACATTTTAGTAGAAAAGATACAAATGCTGTGACTAGCAGTTCACTTTTATTAACACATACAAAATGAATAAGGGTTTCCTAATATTTACTTTACAAAATAATACGGTGTTAAGAACTGTCCAGCTCCACCCATACTCTGCCTTAGTGTTAATCCTAGACAAAGAACACTTATTTAGGTCTTTTGGTGCAGGGTATTTTGTTCCATACCTGCTGACAATGGCTCCCAAATTTTAGCCAGAAACTCATCAGTCTGCAGGCTGTTCAAACTCCCAACTGCTGCCCACCGCTGCCTTCCTAGAACCCAATCCGTTGGCATTGGCCCACCATATGAGTTGGTTTTTTGTTCTTCACTTGCTTTACTGCCAACTAAAGGGAAAACACAACTCCTGAACTCTTCTTCAACCTTAGCTTAGGATGGTAGTGCCTATCCAACCTTATTTTCTTAGGCTAATATCTAGTCACAGTGACAACTTGGGATCTAACTACAGTCCACATAACATAATAATTTGTTCAAAAAAATTTACTGAGTGCTTAGTATTTGCCAAGCACAATTCTAGGATTGGGTGTATAGTAATGAAAAAAGTCATTTGTGACTTTTTCAAATTTAGAAAAAAAGACTGTCATCTGCTAGAAAAACCCACAGCCGCCCAAACAGCAAATACAGGCTGGGAACAGGAAGAGTGGGGTGACACTTACCTGTGCTAGTCTAGCCAAGAATACACACGCAAAATATGCAACTCGCTACAAGCACGTAATGAAAGAGCAAAGGATGTGTGTTGGCCAAGATGTCAACTCAGCATGTAATGTAACACATGTCATCTTGCTTCTGGGATTACACCAACTGGCACAGTGCTTCTAAAATCAATTGTATGCCCTTAATGCTGACCCAGCAAAGGGATTAACACTGCATTATAAAAAGGACTCCAAGAAGTGTAAAAACAAGGCATTTAAAGATATGCTGAGATAGAACCATGGTAACAGGTACACACGTTGAAGCCAACAAACCAAAAATTCTACATTTTAATAGTCTTACATAAACAGTGGGCATTCCTGAGCCTGCATGTCCCGGGCTGTTAAGTGGGAGGGGCCCTGTGAGGACCCCTAAGGCCCATTTCTCTTCTGGCTACCCTAGGGGTCACAGTGCCCTGGTCAGAATGCTCCCCTCTCCATCCTGCTGCCAAAATTACCACATGCTTAATCCATACCACGTGGCCTCCCTCCCTAAAGTCCACAGTGGGCCTGCTTTAGGGGTGTGTGTGTGTGTGTGTGTGTGTGAGTGGTGGTGTTATCATTAGAATGTATTTTGAATATAGCTAGGGCATTAAAAAGCTCTCTTCTTTTCTCTCTCTCTCTCTCTCTCTCTCTCTCTCTTTTTCCCCTCCCACTTGTATCCTTTAGGTCAAGACCAAAGATTGTTGATACCACAGTGAGTCTGTTTATTTAAATGGCTGAGATAAAACTGATATTTGAAAAATATTTCAGCCAACGATAAAATCTAATATCTGAAGGTCAATGGAGATCTAGACTCAGGTTTCCCTGGTATCTATCTAGTCACTGGAGTTAAATGCAAGAAGGGGAAGCAGGGGGAAGGTACTTTGGATATGAAGCAGGAAGGCACCTCTGGTACCAGCACTTCAAGACTACGTTAAAGAAAATTCTTTGGTTGAAGGTTTTCAGACCACTCTGATAGCATAAACGCAGGCTGCGAACTTGCTTTAAAGCTGCTTTGTGGTAGTGAATTCTCAGGAGAGACCTTCTTCTCCCTTCTACTCAAAGCCAAGGTCGAAGTAAGCATGTTTCATTGCAGTCCACTTCCGTCGTAGTACAGATTCCTTTCTAATTTATTCTTTCATGGAGGCTATTGTAATTTGGGGGTCCCAATTTTACATGAACTTGTTGGACTTCCTGCCTTGGACAAAGCCTTGGATTTGACTTCTGTCCTCTATACTTAATAAGTTACCAGAAGTTAAATTCAAGGACATCATGGTTAGGCAGATGTCTTTGGGTTTTCTGAAAGCTGTCTTTTGTGCTTACTCTTCTGGATCTTGCTTGAACATATTCCTGGCCTCTAAGGTTATGTCACTTCTAGTTTTTATTTTATCTTATTTCATTTCCAGGATTTTTAGGCAGAGGGTTTTCTAGGTAGTAGTTAATTGTACATACTAGGAGAAACAGAAGTTGGAACATGTATTTTTCAGAAAGTTCCCCAAGTGATTCTACATTCTACATGGAATGAGGCTTGGTTACCAGTGTTCTCTACTATGGCTACAGTAGACACAATTCCTTGATTCCTTCTAACAAAAACAGCACTTTATCTATTTCATCCCTTTTACCCCATTTCCACCTCTCATGTAGGTTTAAGCATAGGACACCTATTAATAGATAATTGTAAAGATGAAATGTTCTACGTTAACGTGCCATACCCATTTTTTTTTTTTTTTTAGCATTTTTGGTACTTGTAAAAGGGAGAGAAGCTAACATTTCTGAGGACTTGCAACAAAGTCCTCTCTTTAATGATTTCACACATACTATTTCTTTTACTTCATCTATAAACTTAGTTAAGTATAATTAGCTGTATAGCTGCATATTTACAGATAAAGAAAAAAGCTCAGAGGGGCTAAATAATCGGTTAAGGACATATATCTACAAGCACTGAAGCTATGCTTTGAACCAAGAGTCAAAGTGACTCAAAAGAATGTCTTCTCTATAAACATGATGTTGTTTCTCAGAAGCATAAAATAGTCTCCTGTCCTCCTGGAGATGACATTTTCATTGGTAAACTGGTGTGCTAATTCAGAGATGAAGAAACTGAGTAAGGTAGAAAAGAAGAGTCGTGATAATCTCATAGCCACATGTCATGCTAATGGTGGAGTGGGCACTTTAACCAGAGACCCTGGTTAAATGCCATGCTTCACCTGAAACACACACACACAATCTTCTTTGTGAGAAAGTCTTAACTTTGGATTCATTACACACTATCATAAGAAACACAAGATGCTCATCAGGGCGGAAACTGATGCTAGCTTATACAGTATGACAGTCAGTGTACCATCTTCGACCTGTTACGCAGTAGTGATAGTATCTTTGGGAGATTGCAGAGGATGATGTGTTTTGTTTAAATTAATATTTTATGTGTGCATTAGTCTTGCCCAAAGCTACTTCCAGATTAGGCAGACTTGAAGTTTTCACTATTTTACAGAGCAACTGTGCTATGTTCAAACTGACACTCTTATTTCTGCTGATAGCCTGACTGATGGCCAAATGCACTTACTGTCCAATGACAATCACCTTTACACAGACAGGATGTTCATGTCTAAATGGTAATATACATGTATCAGAACAGATCAAGATATTTTGTTCAACAATGATTCTCTGGTGCACCTGAAGATCCTGGCTCTCTTGATAGACTTCTGCACCCAAAAGGATGGAAACTGTGTGCTCTCTCAGTATGAATCTGTGAGTTTGTTACACTGGGCTCACACCCTTTACCCCTTGGAACTCTCGTGTCACAGGAATTTTTCTCCCAGACAGAAAACTGAATATAAAAGCAATCCAACAATAAGCTATCCTTACACCTGGGGAAAATTCTGTAAAGACTTTACGTTATTATTATCCATAAGAGACCAAGGAATCTGAAAAGTACAGTAAGAGACCCTTTGCAAAGAAACTTAAAGCTGTAAAACAGAAAGATAAAGGAACAACCAACACAAGCACAAATAAGCAAAAGTTGCAGATACATTCTTAATAATATCTTTGTGGCCTGCAAAAGTTAGCACACCTTCCCCAAGTTTTTTTTTTTTTTAAATGCCAATGTAGCATTTGGAAAAGTGAAAATAGAAATTAATTATCCTACTGTTAAAAAAATTTCATTGCAGGCCGGGAGCGGTGGCTCACGCCTATAATCCTAGCACTCTGGGAGGCCGAGGCGGGTGGATCGCTCAAGGTCAGGAGTTCGAGACCAGCCTGAACAAGAGAGAGACCCCCGTCTCTACTAAAAATAGAAAGAAATTAATTGGACAACTAAAAATAGATAGAAAATATTAGCTGGGCATGGTGGCGCATGCCTGTAGTCCCAGCTACTCGGGAGGCTGAGGCAGGAGGATCGCTTGAGCCCAGGAGTTTGAGGTTGCTGTGAGCTAGGATGACGCCATGGCACTCTAGCCCGGGCAACAGAGCCAGACTCTGTCTCAAAAAAAAAGAAAAAGGAAAAAAAAAGGGGAAAAAAAAAATTTCTTTGCATTTGACCTCAGAGAGTTTTCCCTATATTCAAGCCTTTCTGGTCTTTGCTAGAGCACAGTTTTCTTTCTGGTATGGGATTCTCATTTAAAAGGTCTATGTTGCAACCATACAACAAATTGTGAGGGAAACACTGAAAATTATGGTTTCACTAACCAGTACAAGTAACAGTCATTGTTTATTTGGAGAGGTTTCTGTTTTCTTGGCAGAAAACAATGTAAACAAAGTCAGTTTGGTCACTATAAGCTAAGTTCTAAGCTTATAAGAAAATCTAAGAAAATTGCCTAGAAAGAGGTCAGCAACCTTCTTAATTTTGAGGACCACCAACAGGGCTTAACGAGGAACTTTAGGAGCTGTGAGCAGGAGTCCTTGCTGCAAAGACAGTGAATTGGCGAGTCAATCATGTCTGTTTCCTGCTTAAAACCCCCACGTGGCTCCCTGCCGCTCTTACCGTGGCCTACAAGGCCCCAACACCATCTGTCCCTAGAACACCTCCCCACTCTTCTCACTGACCTGCCTTCACACTCTTGTCTCCAGCCACACTAGCTCTCTTGCATTCCTTCTGCACATGCGATTCTCTTTGACTGGAACACTCTGGCCCATTCTCTGCCTGGCTAACCCTTACGTATCCTCAGACGTCCTTTCCCTACTCTCCAAGTCTAGGTCCGGGGTCCTCACAGGTGCTCCAGAGACTCTCATACTTTTCCTCTCTTAGCACTTGTCAAACCGCACCACAACCCCCCAGTGGAATGTCGGCTTCTCAAAGGCAGTGACTCATCTGTCTTGTTTTACTTCTATTGCTTACAGGACCTGACACCTGGCAGGTGCTTCGCAAATACCTATTGACTAAATGAATGAAGTAAAATGAGAAAGCAAAGGAGGGAAGAGAAAAGAGAGGAGAGAGAGAAAACTGTTTTTGAAGGAGCAGAGTGGTGTGTGTTCATGTCAATAATGTCATAAGTTTTAGTGACATCATCTGTTTCTACACAGAAGTTATATCATGACATAGCCTTCTATTCCTTCTTATAAATTGCAAAGATTATGTACCTTTGGTTTTCCTGAGCAATACATAAGCAAACTCTGAGATCCCAGGCAGGATAACAACAGAAATAACAACTCCTTGTGCTTTTATGGCCTTAAAGCTTTTGAAGAGCGGTTATATGACTCTTGTATCAATTCTAGGAGGTAGGCAAGACAGGTATTACTATTACTCTCATTTTACATATGAGGAAAGTGAGAGACTCATTGACACATGACTTGCCAAGGTCACATGTTTGTTAAGACCCCTAGACCAGGCTTCCAGACCTCTTGGTGAGGGTTGAGTCAGGCCCACTTAGCACAGTGCATAATAAATCCAGCACCTTGCCTATTACCTGAGGAACAGGGGCTCAAGAGTGCAATGTATTAGCCTCTACCTTAAACAAACTAAAATCTAATCTCAATATATTAATAATTTTATAATGTGCCCAACTTATTCTCCATAGGTACCATAAACAGAACTATTGCTCAATAGCAGTTTTCTTGTACAATGCAAACTTAGGATAAAAACAGAAGCTAGAAACCCGGTCAAATTAACAAAGATCCACAAACTGTCACTGTTTTAGCTTCTCTACCTGGCTTAACGTACAATCTCTTGCCAGCATCAATGGGACACTGAATTCGTGTTGAAAACAGCTCTTTGATTTCTGTCATCATGCAAATGAAAATTATCATTTAGGCAATCAGTTATTTTTTTCTTTTTTTATAGCTTTGGGGAATAACCAACGTACAGTAGACTGCACATTTTCAAATGAACAATTTTAATGACTTTTGACATATGTATACACCCAAGAAACCATCACCACAATCAGGATAATGCATATATCCAGCATCTCCAAAAGATTCCTCTTACTCTTTATAATCTCTCCCTCCCACAACTACATGGCTCCTGTCCCCAGGCAACCACTGATCTGCTTTCTGTCATTACAGATTAGTTTGCATTCTCTAGAATTTTGTATAAATGGCCTCGTGCAGGATCATCAGCATGCATTCTTCTTTGTCTAGTTTTTTTTCGCTCAGCATAATTATTTTCCAATTCATCCATTTTGTTGTGTGTATCAATAGTATATTCATTTTTATTGTTGAGTAGTAATCCATTGTAAGGATATACCACAATTTGTTTATCCATTCCTTGTTGATGGACACTTGGGTTGTTTACACCTTTTGGCTATTACAAATAAAGCTGTTATGAGCATTCATATGCAAGTCTTTGTGTGGACATATGCTTTCATTTCTCTTGACTAAGTACCTGGAATAGAATGGCTGGGTCATATGGCAGGTGTATGCTTAACTTTGTAAGACACCATTTTTCAAGGCAGATGGACCATTTCATATTCTCATAAAAGTTCCAGTTCTTCTATTAATAGAAGAACTTTTATTCTCATAAAAGTTCCAGTTCTTCTATATCCTTGCCAACACCTGTTTTGGTCAGTCTATTGGTCAGTCTATTTGGTCAGTCTTTTGGTCAATCTATTCTCATGAAAGTTCCAGTGCTTCTATATCCTTGCCAACAACTGTTTTGGTCAGTCTTTTTAATTTTAGCCACTCTAGTGGGTGTATAGTATTATCTTTGTAGTTTTTAATTTGCATTTCCCTAATAATTGTGTATCTATTCAAATCCTTTGCCTAAATTTTATTGAGCCATTTGTCTTCTTATTCATCAATTCTAAGAGTTCTTTGTATACTGTGGATAGAAGTTCTTTGTCAGATATATATAAATATATGTTTTGCAATTTTTTCTCTCCAGTCTGATGGCTTGCTGTTTTGCTTTCAT
>NW_012149618.1:3862869-3866482 GCF_000956105.1 Propithecus coquereli | reverse complement strand
AAAAATTGGCGGGGCAACTAAAAATAGAAACAAAAAATTAGCCAGGCGTGGCGGTAAGCACCTGTAGTCCCAGCTACTGGGGAGGCTGAGACAGAAGGATCACTTGAGCCCAAGAGTTGGAGGTTGCTATGAACTAGGCTGATGCCATGGCACTCTAGCCCAGGCAACAGAGTGAGACGCTATCTCAAAAAAAACAAACAAACAAAAAAAACCACTTGGTTATACATGCTGTATATGCTGCTAGGTTCTTTCTTTCTTGTACATTCCTTATCTGCCCAACTAAACTGCAAGCTTTGTGGGAGTAAAAACTCTAATTTATACTTATTTGTAAATCTATTATGCTTGGAATACTGATAGGCAAACAAGAGATAAATTCTTTTTTAATGAAGGGACTCATAAAATTCAGCAAACAAACTTTGAAACTAGTCTGTGTTCTATACTAACTTACAATTAAGCAGATAAAAAATAAATATTACATATGTGTCTGTTGTGTTCAACTGCAGCCTAGGTACCAAGGGGTTTTAAGGAACTATGGATTTGCTTCGTTGTCCCTAGGGAGCTCACAAGGAAGGAAAGCACTGAAGAAACCATCTCCTATGTATATAGATGGCAGAGCCCAAAGGGCCCCAGGGCCTGTTGTTGGGGAAGCCTGGTTCCAAAATGGCTTATATCCACTTTCCATATTAGTATCTGGCATGTGCAATTCTGACAAATATCTCTTAGCATCTGATTGAATATGTTTACAAGATACAGGCAGCTATTTACAGGACACAGGCCAAATCTTACCCTTCGATATCCAAGAATTATTTTCAGTAATTTCAAGTCCATCATTATTGGATTCTGGCCCTATCCACTTCTCAGTATAGTTTAAGAATGTAACCAACTTGTTTTCAAGCCCTTAAAATGCAGTTTTTATTTTCCCCACAGTAAATCAGTTTCAAACATATTCATGACAAAGAATATAAGACAGTTTAAGGAGTCATCAACAGTGTTTTTTAAGTGGGTAGCCAGTTAGAGGGTTGGGACATTATGCCACAGTCATATAGATGAATGTGTAGGTAGAATGGAGAAAATGATAAGATGCCCAGAAATGACAGTGTGGAGGCATCGGGAACAAACCTCTGAGGCAGGCCATGTGGGATGGATCACGTGGTGGCACACATCTCAGAGTCTACCTAGTTCAGACATTAAAACTTCAAACTTGAGTTCAATCCCGAAGAATTCATACATATCTACTGCCTGGGGTAGGACCAAAAAAAAGTCATGTCCATTTAAATTACAAAAGTAGTGAGAAGAATCTTTAAAAAATAATACTAAAGGTTCTGGTATATTAATAGAAGAGTGGTTGTGACTATATTGTATGAGTGTGCTTCAATTCTGTTGGTAAAAGCCAGAGGCCATTACCAAATAGTTTCTAAAGATTTCAGCTAGATAGATAGACAAATTGTATACCAAAAGACTCAAAGCACAAAGAATCCCATGAACTGTTCCTGTGACTCTGCTTTGTCTTTAAAGCACTCTGGTGGGGATTCGTGAAAAGAGCCCTACAACTCCTCCTCCACTTACTGAAGGGAGAGTTCTACAGATAAAGAAATCCACTCATTCAACAGGTAAGTGCCAGGCACTGCAAGCTATCACAGTGCCACCCAGAACAGACCTGGTTCCTGCCCTCAAGATGCTTGGTCCTGCAGCTACTCTCTACAGTTTCCTAGGTGCTTACTACCACCCTCCCCCTGCCCCCCCAACCCCTGCCACTGTCATAGGGAAGATTCAGGCGGAGTTGCAGAGGTGCTCATGAGAGATTGGTGAATAGCAGACATGACAGAAAACAGCAATCAGGGCTCACGCCACAGCTGCAGTGACATGTGCAGTCAGAAGCCTACCCCCCATTATTGAAAGTTGAAATCCTTGTGGTCCATGAAGTTACAGTGGATAGTACAGGGTAATGGCATAGGCCACACTCTTCCTCGGTGCAGTTTCAGTTTGCCTTGCCTTGCTTCTCTTCCGCTCCATTGTCTCCATCTTTAGGATATAGTTCTCAGCTCTTAGGCTGTCTATGTGTGTGACAACAATATCTTCTGAAATATCCCCAGAAAAACAAACATTCTTACCACATATTTTTGGATTTGCTTCAAAACAATCCAGTAGAGGGGACTGAGTCTGGGAAGTGAGTAGGGCACGAGACTGACCACAGATAAAAGAAGCAGGGTGATGGGTACCTGAGGTTCATTACACTAATCTACTTTTATACATTTTTTAAAAATTACTCATAGAAAAGTTAAAATAAACACGTTAGAAAAAACTTACCACATCAACATTTTCCCTGAAAATATGGTGGTAGGAATTAACCATGAATCTGCAAGCATGACAGAAAAGCACTGACTTGCATTCACGTGTCACTGTCTTTTAAAATAAGGGAGCCACGTCTTCAACTCTCTTTCAGTCCTCTTTACCCTCTCCCAGACTAAGTTCTACCTCGACACTTTACAAGTGGGGTATTTACCAGCTTTTAAAGAAAGCAATCAGTGATATTACATGTAACACCAACTCTTTTAGCAAGCACTTTAAACTGTCACATTTTAAAATAATTTTTACGAAAAAGTATTTTTAAATGGGCAAAACATATTTGAAGCAATACTTCAAATATTTGTGAAATAAAATAAATGTGGCGATGCAGATAATTTGCTTTATTTTCTAAGTAGTTCATCCCACTCTCCTTAAATAATAACTAGGAAGACTTCATGCATTGACTCTTGCCCAGGGGATTACTTCTATGCCAAAATGAATTCATATAAAAGTCTCAGGTAAAAGACTAGAACCTGAGACCTAATATGTTTTCAGTATGACTAAAGTTTATCACAGGAATCCAAGTCAGCTTCAAAACTGTGCCCAGCGATGTTTTTGGCAGACGTGCATTCTGGAACATCCATGAAGCTATTTAAAAATTACTTGGTATGTTACCACGACAGATTTTAAAGATCAAAACACAGGTGTGTGTCAGTATTGCACAATCCTGCGGTAAGGGAGACCATGAGATCATTCCACCTAGAAACAGACCCAAACACAAACATCCACCTGGGTTCAGGTGTATGGCTGTCTGCAGGCAGATGAACTCACGGCTGGAGTTTTGTTCTGGCATAAATATGCTCTGATAAGAAATAGGGTTTTAATATATTGACGTTACTCTAAACTGGGTAGGTCTTTTTAGCTGACAAGCATCTTATACACTTGCCTTTATGCTATTTTTAACCTCTTCAAAGACTTATTTCTCAATATAAATGGGTTACAGTCGCCCATAATTTAAATACTCTTATTTAATTCTTTTCAGCCTCTACAAACATAGGAGAGTAGCATAAAAGTTTCAGGACTGTAGAGGCACAAATCTTTTCCATTTTGTTATGAACCAAGAAAAAAATTATCAAGATAGTCTTAAGAAAATAAATGACTTAATTAAAGCCATCTCACAAAGTAGTATGTGCACTTTATCCAATGATTCATTTAACATTAAATAGTTCCTATGTGTAAGGTATTATACATTAATCATTTCATGAGTTTTAGAACTATTTGGGGAAAAGGGGAGAGAGAGAGAGAGAGAGAGAGAGAGAGAGAGAGA
>NW_012149618.1:3861241-3862819 GCF_000956105.1 Propithecus coquereli | reverse complement strand
TATACTGTGGATAGAAGTTCTTTGTCAGATATATATAAATATATGTTTTGCAATTTTTTCTCTCCAGTCTGATGGCTTGCTGTTTTGCTTTCATATTAGTGCCTTTGAAGAGCAAGCATTTTTATTTTGATGAAGTCCAATTTATTGATTTTTCTTTTGTATTTCATGTTCTTTTGTGTATAATACTCAAGAAATCTTTGCTAAGCCCAAAGTCAACAGGATTATTTCCCTATGTTTTCTTCCAGATATTTATTATGGTTTGAATATTTGTGTCTCTGAAAATTCATATGTTGAAATCCTAACCCACAAGGTGATGGTATTGGAAAGTGGGGCCTTTGAGAGGTGATTAGATCATGAGGGCTCTGCCTTCATGGGATTAGTGCCCTTTTTAAAGAGATCACAGAGAGCTAGCCCCCTCCTCCACATGAGGTTACACTGAGATGTTCATTTATGAAGGAAGCAGGCCCTCGTCAGATACCCAATCTGCTGGTGCTTGATCTTGGACTTCCTAGTCTCCAAAATGGTAGGAAATAAATTTCCATTGCTCCATAAGCTACCCAGTCTATGGGTTTTGTTTTAACAGTCCAAATGGACAAAGACAATATTCTATAATTTTAGTTCTTACGTTTAGGTCTATAATTCCATTTTGAAATAATGCTGTATATGGTATGGGGAAAGGATTGAGGCTCAACTTTTTGGTTATAGCTACCTAATTGTTCCAGTATCATGTGTTGAAATGATTATCCTTTTTCTACTGAACTACTTTGGTACCTTTGTCAAAAATCAATTGGGCATATATGTGTGGGTTTATTTTTGGAGTCACTATTCTGTTTTGTTTGTCTTTTTTTCTCTCTTTGAGCCAATATCATACTTCTTTGATTACTGTAGCTTTATAGTAAGTCTTGAAATCAGGTAGTTTAAGTCCTTCTTTCAACTTCGCTCTTGTTTTTAAAAACCGTTTTGGCTAATCTTGGTCCTTGGCATTTACATATACATTTTGCAATCAGCTTGTCAATTCCTACAGGAAAGTCTGCTGAGATTTTTGACTATTTGAATCTATAGATCAATGATTAATTTGGGAAGAATCAATGTCTTAATATTGAACTTTCTTGTCTCTGGACAATGTATTTCTCCATTTATTGAGGTCTTCTTTGATTTCTCTTTTACAGTTTTCAGCATATAGATTTTGTATGTTATTTGTCAAATTATCCCTGAGTACTTCATATTTTTGATGCTATTGTAAGTGGTGTTTAATTTAACAAAAACAATCCTTTTTCAAAGGAAGGATATAAACTTGTCCTTCTATTCTAACTATCTGTAATCTCCCATCTTCTGTTCAACAAATATTTTCTGTGCAGTGACCATGTGCCAGGATTTGAAGATTCTAGCCCATGCTGATGTCTTCCACTTTGCTCTCACTGCCAGTATTACTTAATCAGTACCATTTACTCAAATTGCATCACACAACTTAAACACCTTGTTAGGCCAGATGTGGTGGCTCACACCTATAATCCTAGCACTCTGGGAGACTGAGGTGACAGGATCGCTTGAATTCAGGAGTTCGAGACCAGCCTGAGC
>NW_012149618.1:3847997-3857459 GCF_000956105.1 Propithecus coquereli | reverse complement strand
GAGAGAGAGAGAGAGAGAGAGAGAGAGAGAGAGAGAGAGAGAGAGATACTTACAGATAGACACACCTAGAAAATTGAATAGAAGGCAATCCTGGTTCCTAATGCCATAAGGCCTGGATCTTTGGTCAAAGTTTTCTCAGTAAGCCAGAGATTTATTTCATTTACAAAAGAAAGGTAACAATAGCAAAGGTGTTACTGATCCAGCCGAGCAAGTGTACCCTTATAGGCTATGCCCAGATGCAAGCTCTTCTTGCTCAACAAACTAGGAGTTAGTTTTGTATGAATAACAGCATGAAGGAAAGTTTTGTGTGTGTCTCTGTAAGCAACAACTACATTGTGACTTCCTAATATCAGGCCTTCCCAAAGAAAACAAAAAAAAAATGCTGAAAAGGAAAACATACACACACAAACATAAACAGGAGATGCATTTTATACACCACCACCATTTGGTTAACAGATGTTGATGTCTGCCCTCAGCCCTCACAAACAAATCAAAGTACTTTATTTTTGTGTAGCATCTTCTATCCAAAAGTGACATGAAATTCTGTGTGGCTGGTTTGACAGTGTGTCTGCAAAATCTGCGTATGAATAATAACGGAGCGAGCACCTGTCAACCCTGTTTAGATGCTGTCTGTGTGAACCAGTGATTGGCTCTATGATAACGTGGCCGCTGGGCTGCAAAAATGTTCAGCCTTCTGTAAAGTAAACCCAGGCACCATCATTTGTCACATAGTGCAGCTATTGCTTGCTGACTTCATGCTGCATTATTATAAAACTTTCACTTATATTGAGTGAAGAAATATATTTTGTGAATTTTCCTAATTCATAGGGATGTTTTGGATTAATGATAATCGGTAATATGACATAGTCTAAAAAAAAAGAGAGAGAGAGTACTCACTTCCGGATCCAAAAGAATCAGGATCTAGTCCCTACTTTATTTTACAGTCTTTTTTTCTTTTTTTAAATTCAGGATATTATGGGGGTACAAACATTCTGGTTACATGGAATGCGTTTGCCTCACCCAAGACAGGGCTACAAGCGTGTCCTTCCCCCATACAGTGTGCTCCGCTTCCATTAGTTGTGGGTTTACCCCCTGCCCCCCACCCCCCACCTTTACAACTCTAAGGTGGTAAGCGAAAGGCAACTCCTCTGGACTTTAGTCTCCTAGACTGTAAAGTAAGTGGGCTGGTTGGACTAGATCTGCACTTGCCAATCTTGCCAAGCATGAGAGACACTTTAACACAGCAAAACCTCTCTTAGACTAATCGAATAACAGCAGATATACTTTAAGAATCTGTGTAATGAGAAAGTATAATGACAAAAAGATACTTTGGATGCAGTGACAGTTGGAAAAAAAATTACAATTTATTAATCTCAGTGGAGTCAACATTCATTTTTAAAGTAATGGTATACAGATGTTAGACATTATTTCGTCTACAAACAACAGTTGGTGAACATATGAATTTGCAGAGTCTCTGCAATAACTCTGTAGCAGGTCTGCTATGCAAAGGCTGGGCACCCTGAACCACATACAGACTCTCTAAATCCTTTCTGGCACTGACTCTCCATAATTCTAGTGCTACCACCGCCATTTACTAAGCCATGTGACTCTGAACACAAGGAGGATACCTCTGTTCCAGTTTCCCACCTGTATGGGCGCGTGGGGGTTCCCTAGTGATGTTTCATCATAGCACCTTGAAGCTATGATTCTGTTGTATCATTTTAGCAGAAACATTGAGATCTCCAGGAGAGCAGCCCTACTAAAATGCAATACAATCACCCAAATCTTCTCAGTGCCCTGGAAATGTTTCTACACAGACCACACAATGTCCTCTTGCAGAAGGAGAACCCCTGTCCCTGGGTGGGAAGTCATCAGCTCTGACACATCCCTACACATCCCATCCTCTCCCCAAATAGAGAGATTCCTGGGGACAATCTCCTTGAGCCTGAGATAACATCTGGGGGTACTCATATTTGGCTTTTTCTAGAAAAACTATAGCTGGTGTGTGTGTGGGGGGAGCTGAATAGAGGGAAAAGGGAGGTTAATATGCAATCCAAAGTAAATTTAAAATGGTTCTTTCTCCAGAAGTACAGAATAGGGTCTAAGGTTCCAAACATCACTGAATCTTTTATGGTCCCTAAAATAACAAGGCCACAAGTAGAAGCCCAGATCAACATAGTTAGTCTTCATAGTCATTGAGAACTTTATTATTGGTATCAGTATATCTAGACTCTATCAACTGATGGATATTCAACTGCCTAGACAATACATAGTAATAAACTCAATTATATTAGAGTCATCTTAAACACTGGTCCCCAACCTTTTGGCATCGGGGACCAATTTTATGGAAGGCAGTTTTTCCATGGATCGGGGGTGGGGGGTGGGGGTTTCGTGGGTTGATGAGGGTGTGGTGTGGAGCTCAGGTGGTGATGCACTGCCTGTTTCCTAACAGGCCATGGATTGGCTCCAGGCTGCAGCCTGGGGGTTGAGGATCACAGATCTTAAAGGATTAATTTCTCACAAATGACATGAGACAATGCAGCATAAATAGATTCTTTTTTTGAAGGATAAAAATCTCAATTTTTTAATTTTGCCTTAAGTAAACTTTTACTACTCCTCATCTGTAACTATCACTCCACGTTTTTAAGGCAGTTATAAGGATCTTCTATGTATCAGTGACAAGTCTTTGGAAGTACACTACTAATCCTGTCCCCTAACCCAACCAACAAAAAAAGACCCATCAACAGATAATTGTAATCAATGGTCAAAAGGAAACTCAGTGCTATCTTTATGCCTTTGTCCTTAGACTATAAAATGCAAACAAATTACTCCTAAATTATATAAATAATCTTTAAAAACAAAACCAAAAGAAAACTAATATATTTTAATACAGTTATCCTATGAACTATCTTGGGTAAATTATTTAACAATCTTTACCATCAAAAAATTATTACTTATATGCAACCTGAATCTCTCCTACTGCAAATTGCCTCTTTTTCTATAACCTCTATTGATTATACATCTTCTCATCTGTAGTAATTTTTATGTAATTCTCTTCACACAAGTGAATTAAAAAATAATAAGCCATAGGACTTAAATCTTGAAATTTAGAACTTTTTTGGCCAAACCAACCTAGTAGTAAAGTATAACACATTATACCCTGTCTCTATTACATACTATGGCTATAGAAGTAAAAAGGACTCATGGAATGAAAGTCCTACAGTCTCAGAAAGAAAGAAGAAGAAAAAGTCCTAGCATAAAGACAAGTCCTGGGATGTACCAAGGGTTGACAAATTATGACCCATGGACCAAATCTGGTCGTCTGCCTGTTTTTGTAAATTTCTATTGGACACAGCCATATTCATTAATTTCTATGCCATCTCTGGTTGCTTTTACACTATACTGGCAGAGCTGAATAGCTGACCCACACAGCATAAATTATTTACTGTATGGCCCTTTACAGAAAAAGTTTGCTGACCCCTGACTCAGACATTCATTATCACTTCTATCATTTTGCCATCACCTTGCTCAAAGCTACTGCCACCTCTCACCTGGATTCTTGTAGCAGCCTCCTAATAGGTCTCCTGGCTTCCACACTTGCCCCTCTCATCTATTCTCATGATAGCAGCCAGAGTGCTCTTGTTAAAACAATATAGTCAAATCACATCACTCTTCTGCTTAAGATACTCCAATGACTCCCATAACCATCAGAGAAAAAGCCAATGTCCTTAGAATGGTGGGTAAGGCCCTCCATGATCAGCCCCACTGCTGCCTCACCTTCCTCCCTGCCCCCACCCTTCTACACGTTCTGCTCCAAACACACTGGATCCTTACTGATCTGGGATCACTCTCAGCAATCTCCCATCCAGGCCTTTGTGCTTACTGATTCTCTTCCCTGCAGACCAACTCCCCCAGAAATCCTCATGGCTTACTCTGGCACTTTGTTCTGCTCAAATGTCACTTTCTCAGTGAAGCTTTTCCTTGACCACCCTATCCAAAACAGCAACCTGCACCCCACCCCCACTCCCTATCCCTCTTCCCTGCTTTATTCTTCTCCCTATTTCTTGTTTATTTTATTGTCTGTCTCTATGAGCTAGAATGGAATTTCCATGAGGACAGGAGTTTTTGTCTGTTCTGTTCGCCGCTGTATTTTCTTTGTTTAATGAGTGAATGAATGGCCTTCCCAAAGGTTTAAAACACAGTCCTATAAAAAACCACATTTCTGATTTTATTATGGAGACTAATGGGAAAATTAAAACTTCCTAGAGAAATGTGTTCATGGACAAATCAGTTCAAATTGGCTGGAAGGTACCATTCTAGTCTAAAGCAAAGGATTCTGTCCCTCAATAATTTCTTGGTTTTTCACTTGAATACCTATATACCTAGGGGATTTATGGTTAATCTTTATCTTTCACTTCATCCTCCTAATTCCCTTAACCTTTATAAATTCTATTTCTCAATCTTGTCTTCATTTTTCATTTCCATCTGGATTATAGCCAAGGCTTACAAACCCAAAGGTCATGTAGCAACCTGTACTACAGAATGCTGTAAGCTGTCAGATATTTTCATTGGCAACACAGAGCTGTCATTGATTTCTTGGCAGTATGTTGTCAAATCATGCACTGATAAATCAAACAGAAAGGACAGTATCACGTCAATCCAACATCTAGACCTAGGCTGAATTAAAAGTCTAAAAACAGCAAAGAAACATCAGGGATGCTGTGGTCCCAGCATGAAGTCAGTCTGTGCATATTAAAGCCACACTCAGTGCGATCCAGAAGTCATGCTCCCTGCTGCACTCAAAGGCCTGGGAGCCAGATCACTGGCGCTGTGCTGGGTCACCACAGTTGCTTTTAATGACTGTAAATATACCTTCCAGTGCTCTGAACCCTAAGATATCCCACGTACCTAATTTTAAAAAAATTCACTCCCTTCTCCCTCCCAGTGCTGTTTGGATCTTGGGATCTGGCAACCTACTTGGTGCTGAGCTCAAGTCTTATGAGGCCTAAAGGCTTTGACTACACAGTGAATTATATGCACCAAAGGGGGGAAAGGTAAATAGAATCACTTAATTATATGTCATTAGTTACTTTTTGCTCAACTAGAGTCTTGTCAAAAGTAAATGGTAATCTCTAACAGGGCAACCCCCATGAGACTAACTCAAGGGAGGTGTTATAAAATGAATATTTGTGGTCCTCCAACCCCTACCAAATTCAAATGTTGAAGTCCTAACCCTCAATGTGATGATATTTGGAGATGGGGCCTTTGGGAGGTAATTGGGGTTAGATGAGGTCATGAGGGTGAGGCCCTCCTCCAATGGGATTAGTGTCATTATAAGAAGAGATACAAAGGAGCTCCCTCATTCTCTCTCTGCCATGAGAAGACACACTGAGAAGGTAGCAGTCTGTACAAGCCAGGAAGAGAGACCTCACCAGAAACCAACCAGGCTGGCACTCTGATCTTGGACTTCCCAGCCTCCAGAATCGTGTGAAATAACTTTCTGCTATTTAACACATTGACTGCCACACTAGGGAAAAACAAAACAAAACAAAAAAAACTTTTCCTTAGGGTGATGGTGTTTTATTATGAAAACAGAATAAAAACTTCAAAAACAAAAGGATCCTTTCTAACTTAATGAAAGATTTATTTTTTATTGTTTTCTGTGCATGAGTTATATGCAATTAAATTGTCAATATTAATTGTAACAATAAGAACATCAACAAGTAAGATCTTCATGAACCAACTGCAGGGTTTTGCCCAGGGGGCCACCCATCACGTAACATGTATTCTACAGCATGGCAGCCCAAGTTGCCTGCACACCATGCGGCTCCCAAGGTAAAGAGACATGTGAGTTACACATGCTTCTTGAGGCCCCGGGCTCAAAACTAGCCTGATATATCACATATGGCAAAAATAACTATTCATTATTATTATTACAACTATGTAAATATTGCTCACTGACTACATCCTTTTGGTGCACGGCTATTTATGCCAGCTGGAGTTAATTAGTCCCTTATTTAATCATTCTTTTAATTTTCTGTCTCTAGCACAAATTCTTTTTCCCAAGCCCAATTCCCCCCAAATTTTATAGTTACTTTAAATATAAATTACATAAGTGAAGAATCTGTTAGATGGGGTGGTGATGGTGACATCATTCTCCATAACTGAAACGTAATATATAACATCTAAAATTGAAAAATAAATAATATTATTTAGAATAAAAAGGTAAGTACTCAGAGGAACAACCAAAGTCACTGAAAGAGGTTGCTTCTTCATGGATGTGAGGTTGTGGAGGAGAAGAGTGCTGTTTTTCTTTTACTAAAGTTTTGTAGGCAGTGTAATGCTGGCATTAAGAGCATAGGTTTTGGTGTCAGACTGCTTGGATTTAATTTATCACTCTGAGCCCTAGCAGCTATGTGACCTAAATGAGTTTCTTAGCCACTGTGAGCTTCAGTGTCTTCATCTGTATAATGGGAAAAACCACTATCCTCACACCATCATATTTATGGGCTTTTCTTCGTATGCATACGATTACCATGTACATGCAGTAAATTTGCTATGTAGTGTTTATTACCATTTTTAAAAATGGCTTTATAATATTGCTTTGGGTTGTCATGCCAGAAGTCTTTTAGCCCATCCCATAATAACAAAATATTTAATTTATTAAAAAAAAAACAACTAGCATGAGTTAAATACAACTCACACGGCAGTTAGTATGTAAAATCACTCAGTCTACGGTACCTTGCTATGGTCGCCCAAGACAACTAATATACGAGGTTACAGATTTTTAAAGTTGCTCTAAATTGTCAAGTCCCAGAAAGCATATTTGGAATGCTCTGTTGATGATACTTTTAACTTGATTTTTTTTATTTTTTTTTCTTTACTCAATAAGAGGGACAAGAACATCTGTCTGTCCCCATTACACACACACACGCACACATACACAGTACTCTTACAACAGCCATTTTGCTGAGACAAGGTTTTCTTTGCAGGGAAGTACAAGGTGATAGAAAGGGCAGTTCCAGGATACCCTGAGGAAAACACACACGACTGAGCAGAGTCGCACAGCCCCGGACTCCTGGCCCAGTCAAGATGCAGTGCCCTTCTTGTGTGAGGAGCCACACAAGCAGAACACGGAAGCAGATACATGCAGGGTGGGTATGCTGGGGCTACACGTGGGTGGGTGCGAGGCCAGGAAACGCATACTCCTTGCTCCATAACCCTTCAGAGAAGATCCTCCAAATCTCTCTAAGAAATTGTTCTTGTCCTTTTTGATGAGAAAAATTAACACAGTGAATATGAAACAATTAAAAATAGGAAGAACGAACCATGTATATCATTGCAGATATTGTTCTTCAAAGCCCCAAATAAGTGAATTCATCTGATTATGCTACGGATCCAGAAAAAAAAGGAATGATTAATTCTACTAAGGATAGTATACTGGATAATATAAACACACACACACACACACACACACACACAACACACACACACCTCAAAACAAAACAAAATAAAACAAAATGCAGAAGAGGTAGGTAATGTTTAGCAGGGTTACATTTCCTGTGTTTCTCTGGCTTCTATTCCCTTTTAATCACATGCCTAAACACTGAATAGCATATAACATGTTAAGAAGGTCCTTCGTTCTAAAATCATACACACAAATTGAGTAGCTATTGTTTCTAAATTAGCTAAAGAGAAGACAATGAAATTGATTTTAAAATCTGAAGAAAATAAGGTCCCAATCTGTAACATTCATTGATATATCTTAAAAATCAATAAATGTTCTAGGTGCTACACATATCTAAGAGAGCCAGACCACACATCAATGACATAATTTATTATTAATAATTAATATAGAATTAGGAGGTACTCCAAGCAAGGAGTAAATGAAAATCTTAACCACAACAGTCTGATTAAAAACAGGCATAAGGCACTAAATGTGAAAAACAATTAGAACATAATGAGATTTCCCTCATTTCCTCCGTCTTCAGATAGTATTAGTAAGAAAACCAACTGCTCGAAAAATGCCTTTATTATGGGAAGATCTATTGGACAGGAAAGCAGGAAAAGACAGCCTCACCCCTTCACTCCCTGGACAAAAGGCACCCCCCGAAACTATTCAGGGATTGATCCTCTCTTCATAGCAACCTCGTAAATGCATGCAATGGCTGACCACCTCCCACAGTGGACACCTAACCATTTCTGAAGGCAGATCATTTCAAAACGAATGAGTCAAATAAAGTAATATGTGGGAAAGCGTTTTGAAAGCTATCAAGTACTATCAGAATGTAAGAATCCCACCATCATCTCTCATCATTTGACAGATGTGACTGTTAGAATAGTCCTCCGTATATGTATAAAGATATTCATTGTTAGTTGTAGTAAGACTGAAAGAGAACCCGTATGTCCATCAATAAGGATCTGGTTAAATAAAATATGTTATAACCATCCAATCTACATGGATTTATATGGTGCTATCTTCAAAATATTTTGTTAAGCTTAAAAAAAAGGACTGTTACCTTATAAGTGACAGAAAGAATACATGTATATTCGCGAAAGGACACACAGACATGTAACTGGCTGTCTTTGTGAAAGGAAATTGGAAGACCAGGTGTTTGGGGTTGGAGAAAATGTACTTTGCATTATATATCCTTTTAGACCGTGTTTTTTTACTTAAAATAGTTTTTTTTTAAAATCTGGATATCTTTTTATCCTATTTGATTTTTCTTTACTTTAAAAATGTTTTATGATGTGAAGGAGAAATAAATTTCTTGAAAGTTAAATTCTTTTCCTCTATAGCTTCTATTCGTGACTCTTTGTTTAATCTCTTAGAATGATAAAATATAAAACAATAACAACAAAAGCCCTCTAATTCCCCTTTACAGCTATTCACTTTAGATGAATTCTGTTGTAGTTCATAAACATCTAAAAATAACTTTTAAAAAATGTGATACCATCAACACAGAGAAATGGAGCATAGCTTTTAGCTATTTTAGGGAGAAATATTTCTTATATTTTAATTGTTCTTTATTTTTGGCATTAAGAGCTAAATTAATTACT
Organism: Propithecus coquereli; assembly: GCF_000956105.1. Classification (NCBI taxonomy): domain Eukaryota; kingdom Metazoa; phylum Chordata; class Mammalia; order Primates; family Indriidae; genus Propithecus; species Propithecus coquereli. The sequence goes on along the minus strand of NW_012149618.1, from coordinate 3,848,399 downwards.
TTAATGGCAATTGGTAGACGGAGTTAAGATTCCTAGCTTTTTATACACATTAATTGTGATACTTTGGGTATCAGAGTAAGTCAAAATATTGGCTCTATTCCTTAAAGTATTTAAATAACATTTTTCTGACTAGAAAGTAGCACGTGTTCATTGTAGAAAATTTGAAAAATAGAGAAAAGCAAAGAGGAAAATTAAAACAATTCATAATCCCACCACCCCAGAGAAAACCACTATTAATTTTGATGTATAGCCTTCCTTTTTAATTTCCAATGCACACATGTATATATTATTTACATAATTGGAATCAAGCTATGCATATTGTTTTAAAAGTCTGCTTTAATAAATTGTCACCCCACTTATCTTTTGTTTTATAAATTTTGTGTTTAAGATTATAAAATATAT
>NW_012149618.1:3838099-3847462 GCF_000956105.1 Propithecus coquereli | reverse complement strand
GATAGGATTCTGTTATGCTGCTATAGCATAATTTACTTATCTAACCCCTTATTACTGGATATTGAGATTGTTTCTTTTAAGAGATCATAATATAAAAATAGGCAAATAAATGCTTGTCAGGTAAAAACACTTCACAGGTTAGACCTACATTAATATACTGAAATCCTGGAACAACAGATTTATACTATTATAAAGTCTTTAATACATATTATCAAACTATTTTCCAGAATGGCTTAATAAGGAACAATATCAACAATATTGGTTAAACTTAAAGTAACATCAAAATGTCTTCAAAAATAAAAGTGATTTTGTTCATCTTAACCAAACACACCTACAACAATAATTAAAGTAATATGTTTCAGGCTTACTTTATGACTACAGCTTTAAATAAATTCCCATTATGTGGTTCAGAAGAGCTCTTTAGAAAAATGACCTACAATCCTTACTGGAGTTTGAAAGAAGTTTTAAATAAGCCCATAATAAAATACAGTTAGCCAGGACTTCAATGTGAGTAACAAGATAAATAGGAAGCCCACATGTTGGAGCTAAGCTACATCTTTCATCAGATTGCTCAGAAGCCCTACCACAGAAGGAAAAACGAGGCTATAGGTAGCCAACCAAAGAGTGACTGACTAATAAGACCCCTTACCTATAGTGTTGCTGTCTTTCTGACGGTTGGGTGAATTAACTGACATAGGGAGCAGAGGTGAGACTATTCTGCCCTTGGGGTAAGTTACTAGATCTGTGCCCAGATGGGACCCAATGGGGGAAAAAAATGTGAGGATACTAATACCTGCTTGACTTTTTCAGGGCTGACTTGCAATCTTTGAACTCTGAGGCAGGTCCTTCAAATCCACTTAAAATACAAGTTTCAGAGATTAGAAACTTGATCAGAACTAAGCTTCTTGTCCTCTAGAAATGATAAATAAACCGATAACAATGCATTGGGCAAAAAAGGTAGTAAGAACCTTGGACCATAAACCGTTTCAGTTTTGCATGCCCCTCACCTTTCAAAACCTCAAAAGGAAGGAGAATTTGGAATAAATGAAAGGAAAAAATTCATAGTCACAAGGAGTGATCATTGTCCATACAAAGCAGACTGGGCAAATTCCCATGACACCACACCAAGCTACACACAGTCTTCCAGAAGGACTAGGCCATGGCTTATAAAAGTACCAAATGTACTCTAATTACACTACAAGAGTCCATGAGAGACAGCCTTCCAAGAAAATAGATTCTAGCTAAATTATTTAATTTGCTCAAAAGATACAAGTTTTATACTAGCCAAAGAATAGAAAGGATGTATTTTATGCATCCTACACGGCAATTCTGGCCCTTTATAATAAAATGGTTCAACTGTGTGCTGGACTGTTTTTAAAGGTATCTTCTAAGTCTAGACCACAGGAACACCTTTCAGGTGCAAGTGCTTTCCACTCGGCTCCTTGAGTTCTTCCGTAACAAAAAGCCCTTGGATGGGGTCCAAGAAAGTCTTTCCCAGTATTAGCGAAAACCCTCACTTATTTGGATAGATAGAAGAATTTGGCTCTGAAGTTTATCAGCTGTGTGGTCTTGAGAAAATTATTAACTTCTCTGAGCTTGTTTTACCATCAGTAACGAGGTACTCATTCATTATTAAATATTAATGGTGCCCACTTCGTGGGGTAGAAATGCAGATTACATATGACAGTGTACCAAAATTTTATAGGCAATATAGGTTAATTACTTTAGAATAGACAGAGTAACTAAATCTCAGCCAACAAATCCTTAAGGATGATTAAAAATGTTTTCCTTAGTTATGCTACTTAAATGCTCTCTCTGAAATTGTTTCACTATTCATTGGCTATCAGGTCCCTTCTTGAAGACAAAGGCAAACTTCAGTACCTATATAACTAGTGACCAGTGCAAATATTCAGTCTGAATTATTCATTTGGAATTATTCACACAATCAGAATGAAGAAGATCTGCACAAATGAGATTCTATTTGCTACAAAAAATGGTCAATTCCCGAAAAGCTTATTTTCTCCAGCATTTCAACAAAGAACTTTTCTCTCTTTTTACACTATAATATTGGCAACTCATAGCCTCCATTCCCACCAACATATTAATACTAAATCTATATCCAGTCTCAACATTTTTCCAAGCCCCTAATCCTAAATTTCCAACTGTCTCTTAGGTATCTCCACTTGGATGTCCAGTAGGCACTTTAAATTCATCAATTCTATACAGATCAAGGTCATGGCAAGAAACAGATGGCATGTTCAAAGGGAAGACTGAAGAGAGTCTTATCACGACATTCGTTATGAAGTTGTAAACAGGATACGGGAAACCAAAAAGGGCTAGACAAGTACTCCAGGCTAGCAACAACCAAAAGACATTATTTGTCACTGGTCTTGAACCAGAGAGAACTATAGCTGCAGGAGAAAGTCTCCCAATGGAGCTTTGGCCATAGGTAGAAGAATGCAACCATGGCCACATAGAAGGGAGGAAGCCAGGAGAAAAAATATCCCTCCTTACCCTCCTCGTACACTCTAATCTCCTGCTCTTGAACCCAACCAAAGGCTAGAAGGCAAGAAAGCTCACTTTGTTGCAGCTAATATAGATCAGCCATCCAGGGTTACAAATAAAGTGAAGTGGTCCAAAATTAAATTTACTATTTTGGCACCTACCCCTTACCTCTACTCTCCAAAATATGTCCTTTCTATGGTATTCACTACTTTGGTTAATAGGATAACTCACAAGAGTAGCCTTTGGTCATTCAACCCTTCTATCATTACCTAGACCTCTGCGATAGCTTCCTATTACTGCTCCTCCTACCTCAAGTTACTCTTCTCTCCAAGCCAGCACCCTCCATGTACCCCAGCTACCCTTATAAAATTGAAATCTGAGGCCAGGCACAGTGGCTCACATCTGTAATCCCAGCGCTTTGGGAGGCCAAGGCAGGAGGATCACTTGAGCCCAGGAATTTGGGACCAGCCTGAGCAACTTAGTGAGACCCCATTTCTATAAAAAAAATTTAAAAATTAGCTGGGCATGGTGATGTGCACCTGTAGTCCTAGCTACTAGGGAGTCTGAGGTAGGAGGATCTTTGAGCTCAGGAGTCCAAGGTTGCAGTAGGCTATGATTGCGCCACTGTGTGCCAGCCTGGGCAATAGAACAAGACCCTGTCTCAAAAAAAAAAAAACCAAAAATAAAATTTAATTTAATTTAAACCTACGTGTATTAGTTTGCTAGGGCTGCCATAACAAAGGACCACAGACTGGGTGGCTTAACCAACTGAAATTTATTTTCTCACAATTCTGGAGGCTAGAAATCTAAAATCAAGGTATTGGCAGGATTGGTTTCTCTTGAGACTTCCTGGGCTTGTAGGTGGCTGTCTTATCCTTTTGTCTTCACAGTCTTTCGTGTATAGCTGTGTCCTAATTTCCTCTTCTTATAAGGATACAAATCACATTGGATTAGGGCCACCCTAATGACCTCTTTCTACCTTAATTACCTCTTAAAGGCCCTATCTCCCAATGCAGTCACATTCTGAGGTACTGGAAGTTAGGACTTCACCATATGAATTTTGAGCTAACACATTTTGGCCCATAACACTAAGTACATATTTTTTTCTACTTAAAAGCCGTCAGTGGCCCCCCCATTTTCTATACGACTTCTATAAGACATACTCCAGATTTTCAAACCTGGCACGCGACCTTAACAACCTGGCCACCCAACTTACTTTTTCAGCTTCATCTCCTAAATCTCCTGTTTCTGCACCCTAGAGACTGACCCCACTGAACCAGTTGCCATTTTGCAAACATATTCTTTCATACCTCCTTGTCTCTGCACATGCTGTTCTCTGTCTGGAATACTCTCACATGTCAAGTACTCTGTGAAGTTATTTTTGATGCCTGAGGCAGAGCCAATTACACCCTTCCCATTCCTCAAAGAACCTTGAACACCCTACTATTACAGCGTGTATCACCCTGAATCGCAATTAATTCTTTACATGTCTTTCTCCTTCAGTTTACTGGGAATTCCTTGAAGGCAAAGCCCGCATCTGTTTTTGCTTATCACTGATTCCTCTGCACCCAGGGCAGTACCTGGTGCACAGTAGGAGCTAAAAAAAAATATTTCTTCGATCAAGGAAATGAAAAAATAAGTGAAAACATGAACAAACCAATGAAAGAAGAAAGGGTTTAATTTCTCTTTCGATACCTAGTTCAGTGGTATGGTACTTACCAAACTTAACTATGTGCTTAATAAATGATTGATGAATAAAATACTGACTGAACCATATGGCAAACCTGAAACAATGAAGGGATCTGGAGTTATTTACTTTAAGAAAAATTATGGAAGCTGACTATCTTTGGGGTAAAAAGGAAATGGTTTTAAAAGGCCTATAAACTTTAGGGAAGAAGCGCCGAAATGCATGTGACAAGGCAATCTGAGGTCTACTCAGATCCAAGAACAAAGGGTTCCTGGTTTAAGCTATGGAAGTGTCTGTTCCAGAAAGCAGCTGGGCAGAATTTCCTCACACGAATAGTTTTTAATGTATGGGAAAAAGAAGAGAGCAAAACAGAACAAGCAAAGGCAGCAAAAGGGAATAATTAGTGTAAACAGTTTAGTTTTTTTTTTTTTAAATGCATTGGATAACCTCCAAGAATAAAAAAAATGTTGTGGGATAAACATCTGTTCATTCGGAACATGACAGAGCCCTTGACAGGCTCTGCGGCCTGTGTATGTCCTTATGTGCCCGAGCTTTATACTTGTGCTTCCGCCGCTCAGACAGCCCAGAAAGTGGTCCAGAAAGAGGCCTATTCCAGGCCATGATGCACTCCACTAACTCTAGTTGGGGGTGTAGGGGACAACTCTCACTCAGTTGTGTTTGACACAACAAAAACCACACAGAAGGGATGAGCAAATACCAACTGTACGTACAGAACTGCCTTGCTCGATTTGTACAGGTTTCCACCAATACTGTATCTTGCTGCTTGCACAGAAGTAACTAGACATCACATATTTAGAAGGATTAGCATTTGCTTTCCATCCCTATGATCCTTGGTATCAAAATATTAAGTTCAACAAGTTCAAGGAGTCTGTTTTCTTGTGCCAGATATACCCCTTGCGATCACTGAGTTCAGGAGTTTCTGTTAAAAAGAGATCTCCATGGGTAAATTGGTTTCTAATTTCCAGACTCACTTGTTAGTTTCTGTCTCCCCAACTGGGTAGAGGTGTGTAGGTGTGGGCCTAGAGATGAAGCTGGATGGAAATAATCTAGCAGTTTTCACTGGGCAGTGCACTGGAGCAAACTCCCCCAAGGTGTGGGTGGCCTCAATTCCCATGTCACCTTAGAGCCTAGGGCACATGAGTCCAATTCTGAGGCCTCTGACCTAGCTCCCTCAGCCCAACCCATCTTATACAAGCCTCATTCTTAGGAGTACATAGTGTCAAGATGGGGACAGACTTTGCCTTCCCCTTACCTTTCCTTCTGGCTAGGTTCATAAATTCTATTGCTCTATAACACCATCCAATTTACCTCCCTTTTCTCTTTCTAAGGCCCGGAGGTCTTAGTTTTTCATTATTCTCATGGCATTCATGTCTACCTTTGGCATTTTATTAAATATCAGGCAGGGGTGCCTGCCTTATGCTTCTTTCCTAGACCTTTGTCCCCAGTACCATGTGAGCTCCAACAAGCAGTTTAAGCTTTATGATGCCTGTGGTGCCTCGGTCATCTAAGTCATATGTGATTTTTTTCAGATACACATTTTCCATGACTTGCCTCAAGTCCAAAAAAATGTTCCTTTTTCCCTCATAGGCATGTAGCTTTCTGAGTCTCTAAAGCCTCCCGGATAGCCAGCTACTGACTTACTCCACAGAACACAGGCGGCCACATTTAACACAATGATTTTGGGAGTGGCCAGTTGGGGCTGTTAAGAAAACCAATTCTAACTTATCCTGGCCCACCTGCTGTGCTGGCTACTAGAAGCACCAGCACTCAAAGCCTCACACTCAGAAGGCGAAGGCGGCCACGGAGAAAGCAGCATAGCTGCAGGCTGGGGAGGCATTTGGGGAGAGCAAGGACTTCAACAGCCTGCCCAAAAAAGACAATTGCCGTGTCTTTCCTTTGGGACACCCCACTCTATCTGTCCATATATCCATGATGGAAAAAAAATGTGTTTTTTTTAAACTATTCTAATTAATTTCTTTATTTCAAAATACTACGGAGTACAAATGTTTATGGTTCCATGGATTGTTTTTGTAATGTTTAAGTCATGGCTATAAGTGTGCCCATCACCCAAATAGTGTTCATTGTACCTATTAGGTAGGTTTTCACCCAACCCCTCCTCCCCACCGCCCCCCCCAGTTGATTTCCACTGCGTTTTACTTCCCTCTGTGCACACGTGTGCTCACTGGTTAGTTCCAATTTCATAGAGAGTACATGTAGTGGGTTTTTTCCATTGTTTAGATACTCTACTTAGGATAATGGTCTCCAGTTCCATCCAAATTATTGCAAAAGGCATTAATTCATCTTTTTATGGCTAAGTAGTACTCCATGGTATATATACACCACATTTTGTTAATCCACTGATGAGTTGATAGGCACTTGGGTTGATTTCACATCTTTGCAATTGTGATTTGTGCTGCAGTAAACATTCAAGTGCAGGTGTCTTCTGATAAAATGACTTCTTTTTCTTTGGATAGATACCCACTAGTGGGATTGCTGGATTGAATGGTAGGTCTACTTTTAGTTCTTTCAGGAATCTCCATACTGTTTTCCATAGAGGTTGTACTAATCTGCAGTCCCATCAACAGTGTATAAGCATTCCTTTCTCTCTGCATCCATGCCAGCATCTACTGTTTTTAGAATTTTTAATAAGGGGAGCCATTCTAACAGGGGTAAGGTGATATCTCATTGTGGTTTTAATTTGCATTTCCCTGATGATTAAGGACACTGAGCATTTTTTTTCATATGTTTATTGGCCATTTGTCTATCTTCTTTTGAAAAGCTTCTGTTCATGTTTTTTGCCCACTTTTTAATAGGGTTGTCTGGCAATTACGGCAACAACAAAAATAAATGGGACTTGATTAAATTAAAAAGCTTCTGCACAGCTAAGGAAATAATCAACAGAGCAAATAGACAACCTACAGAATGGGAGAAAATATTCACAAGCTATACAACTGATAAAGGGCTAATAACCATAATCTACAAAGAACTCAAGCAAATCAGCAAGAAAAAATGTTTATAAATAAAGATATTTGGTACCAGTTTTGATTTTCTACAGAATTGTGACTGGAAAACCAATTTATTCTTACATTTATGGATTGAATGGTTGCTCCATAGTTTAATTTTATCTGAAGGAAAAAAAAAAGCTGACATCTAGCAGTTAAACATGTCTTTGTCACCAGAGGCCTATGACACAAATCTCGATGATATTTTATGGGAACATGTATAGCTTTTCTTCACTTGTGGCTATAATTGCTGTTGGAGAAGCCCCAACATGTAAAGGTTGATGCTTCTGAATGTGCTGAAAGATGCTGGAACTAAACCATGCAATGACAGCTATCAAAATGTCACCAATGCAGTGTCATATTCAGTCAAGATGCTTAAAAATTCAAATGTTCAACTAACAGTGTTCTAGCTGTGCAAGCAAGAGGATTACCTGGCTGGCTGGTAGGTAAAATGAAATGAGGTAATGTGTACAACAACACTTAGTGAGAAGCCTGGTACAGAGTTGGCCAAGCTAGGAAGAGCTATCATTCACTGGGTCTTACTCTGCATAGTAGTGTATGCCAGACACTATTTTAAGTTATACATGTTTTAACTCAATTAATCCTCACAGCTATGCAGTAGGTACTATCCTCATGCTTGGTTTACAGGTGACAAAACTGAGGCTACGAGAGGTTAAGGAACTTACTTGCACAATAATACCTAGCTTCTAAGTATTGGAGGTAGGATTCAAACCCAGGTCTACCTGACTTTAGAGTCTCTACTTTAACCATTATGCAAGTTCTGGTTTCTCACAAGCATCCTTCTGTAAAAAGCCGAGGACATTTCTTTACTTTTACTGCCCAAGTGTGAGGCATGGACTTCAGAGCCCAAAAATGGTACTCTCTTCACCTGGCCCTAAACACCCACTGTAGGGAGCATGAAAAAAGCCAAACTATGACATTTCAAGTTTCTGAATAATTTCCATTGAAACAATTACAACTCTTAGTCACTTGACCATAAATTCCAAAGGTTTCATTAGAAATAACTGGTATTCATTCTAGAAATTAGTGATTGATTTGAAGAGATGGTTGCAGTAGCTAAAATTTTAATTTACACTAATAAATTTAGAGGGCATAGGAAACAGTATAAAATAGTGAATTATGTTCGAAATTGACAGCATATAAAAGGATGTCCAAATGTTTAGTCCTAGATCTATCAGAGTTTATCTCTGGCTCTACATCAAATAATTAAAGATCTCATCCCTCAGTTTACCCCAATTGCAAAATGGAAACAGTGCCTCACTCAACAGATGAGTGGTTAAGTCAGCAGCAGCTGTGCCAGTTTGGCATTCACTAACTGCTGTGCAAGACTCTCTGACTGCAGAAGAGCAAATTGGAGGGGGACAAGTGCCAAAAAAAACACACCCACTCACTTGTACTCCCTTTTGTACTAGGAATGCAGGGCCTCGACACTGCTCAAGGGGGTTCAGGATAAGATCCTGGACAGGTCTACCAGAGAGCTCCGGATAACCCTTCCTTGAAAAGTGGAAGGACAGTTTGTGTTCTAAGATGTTCCAGAATAAAAGGAAGAAGGATCTTTGGTCCTTTGGGAGGTTGGACCAAACAAGAGACTCTGGAAATGGGGGGAAATAAACTAGAATTTCCTTGAGGGCCTACCTTTAATTTCTGCTTTCCATCTACTCCCAGTCCAACTCTTGCCCCTATCCCCACTCCCAACCTCTGGAGTCATTTGACCTGGAAATTGGCTCAATGCCTGAGTGAAACATTGGCTTTCTCCAGAACTAGAACCCATGACCCTCCCCACCAGAACTCCCGATGCCACAGAGCAGCCCTGAAGTTCAGGCAACTCAAAACAAGAATGTGCCAACTCCCCCAAAATTGGCAACGGTTGGGCATGTGCTCTCTGCTCCACGATGGCATTCTTCAAATGCTTTATAAGCCACTTAAAAAGAAAACTGCCTATCTGTAATTCCCTGAAGATGTCTGGCTTATTTAAACAATTTCTCAGTTATGCATCTTTCCTATAATGGGAATCTGTTGGAAAGCTGGCTCTGCACAATTGGAAAACCTGGGACCATCACAATTAATCATTAATAAATTCACAGAGATCCTTACCTTATAGTTTAACTTTGCAGTAGTTTCCAGAAA
>NW_012149618.1:3823955-3838049 GCF_000956105.1 Propithecus coquereli | reverse complement strand
TTTTTAAAAGCATGGATACTAGAAATCTTTTACGTACCAGAAAGATTCTGACAACCCTTAAACAGACCACAAGCTTCTGTACTTTGCAAACTCTCCCATTCATCCATTATCTCTTTCTAACACCCACCAAATCACATCCTTTACCAATTTGCTCACATTCATTATTTTGTTACTAAGTCCCACCAAACAACTTATGTGTCCCCTTTCCATGTTCACTTAATTCAGTTCTGGATAAATGTGTATGTAATAGCTGCACATACTAGATGCTAGTGCTTTTGCCCCCCAAAAAGCACCACCAAATATTTAGAAGGTACCTCCCACAGGTTCAACTTTTTATTAGGAATAATGAAAGGGAATACAAAAAAAGCATATTTGTGTGACTGTGTGCATCGCACAAGTAGGAGAACGTGTGGATGATGATTATGCATAGGTGCACTCATGTGGGCTCCCTTTAATTGTTGCCTCTGTAGCCCAACACTGTGGCTGAGAGAACAGGAGCAAATGCTCTCAACACAGTGTGTGACAAGAGACATTAATACAGCTGGATAGGTGTCTAAGGGACCCAGAGGGGCATCAGCTATCACCCGGACACATGATAAGTCCAGCAAAAAAGAATATACTAAACACCAATCATTTCCTGGGTTGCTTTAAGTATATAAAACCATTCTCTATTATTACCTTTTACCTAACTAAATTCTGGTAATTGAATGACAATCAGGATCACACATGATTACACAGCCACTTTGGTCTACTCACAGTGCCCCGAAAATGCCAGCACACTCTTGCCCCCTTGCCTAGTTCACATGTTCCTGGAATGCCCATCCTCCCCTTCATCTCCAGGAAAACTCAGAGTTTTCCTTCAAGGTCCTATTCAGATGCCACCCTGTCTATGGGTCCTTCTTGGACCGCCCATTAGACAGAACTTGCAGCTCTCTCTGCTGGGATCCTGTGGTTCTGTGGGCACACCTCCATTACAAAATTCATCACATCATCTTAGTTAGTTACTTCCATGCTTGTCTCTGCCAGTAGACTCTGCTCTTCTTGAGGATTGGACATCTTTATCCATATTCCATAACCAAACAGTGTTGGCAGAGTGCTGGTATGTGATAGGTACTCAATAAATGTTGGTTGAATGAATGCATAGTTATACTTTACACTGTTTCTTTAAAAACAAACAGAGACTCCTGAAATGCCTTGACATAAATGAATTCCCTCAGAATGTAGGCATTTGAGATCAAATGTTTTTTCCTTTAGCCATTCAAGTGAAAATAGAATTTTGTTGATGATGTTAAAGCTCCAAAAAATGCTTTCCATACCAGTAAAATTTCCAGGCATGAATTAAAGCAGAATTGAGGCTGCCAGACAGCTTAAACCACTGGCGATAACTTCAAACAGAGAAAGAAAGGACAAAGGCATTAATGAGAATGAACAAAAATTTCCTACTCTGCCAACTTAAAATCTTTTTCTGATTTAAAAAAACCTCCCACAATCCCTATGTAAAAATTCAAAGTGTAAATCATGCAATAATAAATAATAATGCAGGTGAAAGCTACATTAGCCAAGTAGGATCATTAAGTCGAGTAGAAGTCTCAGGCTATAATATATTGTCTTTTTATAACATTGAAAGACTAAGAGTTGACTTCCAAATAATGAAGGAGACAGAAAGCAGAATCATCCAAGAAATGGAGACTACAAATTTAAGCATGGATGTTGCCAATCCTAAGAGACGAACACTCCTAGGAACCCATATGCTGGGAACAAAGCACGGAGACCCAGAAAGGCGACAGATAGTCCCACTCTAAAACCACCTTTGTGCTGGTAGTTTTAGGACACTGTGAGGCATAAAGTGGGGAGCTGCCTTATTAAGAGAACAGCACCTACGTCAGTATTTTTTAACTTTCCTGTTACAGTGAACGTTAGACAGTCATTTTTGTTTTTCCTTTGAATCTCTGTCTTTTCTTCCTATGTTAGTCTCTTCGTTTAGAGTTTATTTGTACAGTTTTACTATCTTGCTGATTTCAACCTGACGCAAGTATTTTGTTATTTTATTTTGAATTTTTTGATCATTAGGTGAGGGTGAACATTGTTCCACGTTCATTTGTTGTTTTATTTCTTCTTTTGTAAACGAAATGACATTATTTTTTGTTCTTTTAACTACTGGGATTTTAAGTGTTCTTCTGATCAATTTATACAGAAAGGATGTTAACTCTAAGTTATATTTGTGATAGATATCTTTCTGGTTTTTAAAAATTGTTTTCATGTTATTTCTGACACACAAAAGCTCAGCTTGAATAGATAGATTAATTAATCGTAATCACATCATTAGTAAGTGGTACATCAGGGATTAGAACCCAAGTTTGTCTGACCCCATAGCTTGTATCCTTAAATAATTTGCCAAACAGAATTAATGAATTTGGCTACAAACTTAATTGATGATATGGGGATTATCAGTTAATATATTTTATCTTTGGTTTTGTTGTAGCTGTCTTTTTTTTGCTGCTGTCAAAGCATGTCTATCCATAGCAGCCTGCCTGCCTTTAATCTGTTGTTTCGTATATGCTATGGGTGTAAAAATAAGCTAGCCAATTTTGCCATGCAGTATAAAACAAACTAGCCAACTGCATTTTTAGAATATGGTCTTCAGCTATTCAGACTTCTTTTCTCTGAGTGCAGGGAACAAGGCTCTTTTCCAGCGGGTTGCCAGGAGTCTCCCCTCTAGATAAGTGGGTTTTTTCCAAGGGGCTGGTAATCTGACTGTCCCATAGTAGGCACTTGATAAATGTTTGCTGAAGATGATGAAGTATTTTTCTTTTGTTTTCTAAATTGCCCAGGAAAAATTTTTCCAGTCAAGATTAGAGAGATGAAAATTTTCCACACATAGGGAAATAACTGGGATATTACTTTAATAAGGAAAAAAATTTTTTTTACAGTTTTCATTAAGTAAAAGAGCATACTATTTTCATTCTCACAGAAGTCTAAAAATTATAGACTAATAAGTACATTTGTTTTCTAAAGAGAAATACCTAATTCACTTTAAAGAAAAGTTGGCCATGAAACAGATTTCTATCAATTGAATTTAATGGGGTGAATCCTATTTTCCCATTAAGTTCCACTTAAAAATTTTTAATACAGAATCTAATTTGGCCTATTACTCAAAGCTGTCCCTAGACTACTTATACTCATTTAAGGAAAAGGTCTATTTGTTCAATTCAAACAACAAAAAATGTATTCCAAATGAGTCACAAAATTGAAATTCCAAATAAGTCTTAAATTCTGCTGCATTGACAGCAGACCTATAGTAAGGTAAGCCTTGTATGGTCCTTGCAATTAATCTGATAATCCTTTCCCTTTTAAGGCAAATATTTCTTTCAAAAAGTTTTCTAAAAATCAGTATTTTGTAGGAAAACTTCAGATAGCTTATTTATAATGCTGGGAGGAGACTGCTGAGGAACTATTAATAATTTGTATTCTTTAAATAGTCTACAAAAAACTATAATTCACAAATATTTATAACTTGCTTATTCTGTGACTAATACCTGCCAGGTTTTATAGTCAGCAGTAGAAATGGAAACATAAATAATATATAAATAATACATGGTCTTAAGAATCTTCCAATTAGTGGCAGAGATAGATATAGAGGTAGAAAAATAATTCTAATTCAATATTATAAAAATCATTATTTAGCATAGACAGCCATGTAGGAGTACAAAAAAGGAAACTATTAACTCCATCTGGGAGAAGGGTACTATGAAATACTTCAGAGAAGAGGTGACACTTGAGATCAATTTTTAAGGAGGAGTAGAAATTAACTAGGAAGACAAGATTACAGAGAGAGAAAATACAAAATAACCTTTCTCACCCTAAATCTCTTAACTCTGGGTACACATGTTCATAAAAATATATCTGTATTCACCCCCAAAATAATCTGCAAGCATCAGAAAAGGAAGTATTACTAATAGCTAGCATTATTTTATTAACACATCTAATTAATTTATTCTAATTTTCTTCTCACACAGAGGGGGGTAAGTCTAAAATAGTGAAGTGACCTAGTGAATAGAGATAAATATTTTTCCTAAAGTACAGGTAATCCGTGTTATGAATTATTCATATACACAACTAATTTCACACTTCATACTGATTTCCACCTCCTCCAGGCAAATGGGAAGCCCTCTGGAACAGCAACTGGGCTGCCTATGGCTGACAGCCCCATCTGGTGGTTAGTATGGGGAACACTGCAGTACAGTAGTGTTCCTGCCCCTCTACTTTTTTTCTTCCTAGGAGTAAAGAAGGAATAGGCCATTTTTTTCTCATGTCTATACTTTTCTTCTTACAGCTCAGAATCTCCAGCATCTGGCCCTTAGTACACAAATATTTGTTATAAGGTTCCCAATAAATATTTACAGAGCTGAGCTGTTTTGAGTGAGAAATCATTAACACAAGGCTTTTGTATGGCCCTTTTCATTTTTCCCAAGCACTTTTACATTTATTATTTCAGCACCTTTAGCTCAGTCATCTTACTGTGAAGATGAGGAACAGTGCCACATAAATCACCAGAATTCTCACCCACTTGCATTAAAATACAGTGTACTCTACAAGGAGATGATCCTCTGTATAGATCAATTATTTGCTGAATAAATTTCCTATCCCTTTCTCTTCAAATTCTTAACCTGTTCTCTGTTCACTTTATTTGCAAGGCAAAAGCCACCAAAAATCACCCGTAAGAGCTATTCTAGTTAAACATATACTTGCAGCTGAGCAAACAGAGGGTAAAGATTATGATAATAAAGAACTATCTACTTTTACAGCTGTTGACATGGTTAAAAAAAAAAAAAGCCAACCTCAAATATTCCAGAAGTTGCCAAGTACTTCTTTTTTTTTTTTTTTTCTATTTCAGCATATTATGGGGGCACAGATGTTTAGGTTCCATATATTGCTCTTGACCCCCCTTCCCCGCCTAAGTCCGAGTTTCAAATATGTCCATCCTTCAGGTGGTGCGCATTGCACTCTTTGTGTATGCATATACCTGTGCCTGTACTTCTTTCTTTATCTTTTAATTCAGCCTGCTTTTTCTAATGTGTTAGCCTTCATGATTTTAAAAAACTTCTTCAGTTTTATTTTTCTGGAATGCTCAATTACTTAGGTTGCAACAGTATTAGCTTATAAAGGCAAAAGAGAGAGAAGGGAGATGATAGGAAGAATACAGATAAAATGAATGGGAGGAAATTTAAAAAGTAGGAATAGCAAGGAAATAATATACATTCAAAAGTTTAAGTTAAAAAAAGAATATAAAAGAAAGAAAATATGGAAGAAAAAATGGTGATAACTAAAACAGGATCTGTGAAAGACCTCAATTGATTCTCAACTCTAAATTGCATTTAATATAAACTTATTTCGAAAAGACGTAAAGCACACACTTATAAGAACTCTGTTAATAGTTCCACTGTTGGCATATCTCTCATACCATACTTTCTGGGCCATTTTGAGTAAATCTTTTATTTAACCTTTTCTAATCTCAAGTATCTTGTTGTATAAAAGGAAGGGGCCTGATTATTTGATTTTTAAGATGCCTTATGTAGCTGTAGGTTTGTTGTTGTTGCTGTTATTTTGAACATTCTCTGAGTCTATAAATTAAAAATAGATAAAGAAGACCAAGGAAAGGAAAGGCAAATGAAGGAGCCAGAAGGAATATGGGATTTAATACACAGAAATGCTAGTAAGAAAAATGATGGTGTTTTCCAGCCAAATACCTCTAGTTATTAAAGGCATTAATTAAAGTAACCAAATATGGCTATTTTCACTCAGGATATACCCTGCAATGCCAAAATAGCTACCACCACCAAAATCATAAATGTTTCCTTTGAAATATTCCCATTTCTCCAAGTTCAATGTGTCATTATCCAAGGGAAGTGTCTAAGCTAAACTTCTGTATTCAGCTTCAGGCTTTGAATCTACAAAATGAGGAACTTGACATCGACCTCTCTTGCCAAGATGTTGCATATTTTGTATAATATTGCACTTTAAGGCCTTTCAGTTTAAAGACACTTAAGGAACACAAAGTATCATTATGTTAATTACTATTATTATAAGGCTCCAGAGTTTAGATGAGCTATATGCTAATGTCTAATGTACTAAATAGTGATTTATGATCCAGGAAGGTGATTTCCAAGCATCATGTGTAGGTCAGTTGCCTTGGTATACCTCCAAAGAGCCACACGCAATAGACAGAAGAAGACATGTGACTTGGGCTTTGATAATATTGCTGGAGTATTTCTCTGTAACTCTGCTGAGTATCAGGGAAAATACGACCCTACCCTTTCCTAGGAATATTGTTTATAGAATTCAAATCAAAGATAGACTATAGAAAGGCCAAAGCTTAATCATGTATGTCCTGGAGAAAACCGTGTGATACTAACTCCCAAATAAGTACTAAAAGCCAACTTCATGGCAGAGTTCTTAGTGTGCACTCAACTACCTATGAAGCTTGTGAAAGATGCAGATTTCTAAGTCCGCCAAATTCTGATCTGGTAGGTCTTGGATGGGTTCAAGGAATCTATACTATTAACAAGTTCCTGAGGCTAACACAGGTGGTCTACTGACCACGCTTTTGAGCAACACTGCTTTGAGGGTCCAGAAAGCCACCTAATAAAACAGCAAAATTCTGATTCAGTGTGTTCAACAAAGATTTAGAGGTCTCAAAGACAGCAATACCAAGTTAAATGTATTACTTTTTTAACATAGTTTCAATTAAATAGCAACTTAAGAAGCTAAGATTTGGACTACTGGTTCCAAAGTCTTGACCAAAAACAAGATGAATTGAGAAACTGTTTCAAAATGCAATGTCAAGAAATCCACATTTATATGAACAGAATAAGGCAGAAGAAAAGCCTTGTAGATAGCAAAAGTGGTTGTTATACATTTTATATTTTCAAATACACCAATTAGCAGCTCACAAAACAGATGCGGCAAACAATGAACCAATTTAATGCCTATTAAAGAGAATGTATTAGCAAAAAAAAAAAAAATCCATTTATGAATAAGCCTCTGTAAGGAGGAGCATTCAAGGATCAGGATTCCAAATCCTAATGTGTCTTTGCATGCTTAAATGCTAAAGTCATGGTGGAGAAAAAAAACAAAAAACAACCCTTAAGTGAAATGTTAAGAGGTGTTAATGTATCAAAGTGTTACCCACTAAGAATAACACACAAAATTGCTCAAGTGATTACTGCAAGGTTTTATCACAAAGACAAACAGGGATGCAAGAGATGTAGCTGAATGGAGCAGGGGATGGCTTTGCAGAAGAGAACTATCCACCCATCCCCTAACCCCCAACTAAATTAAAGACTGAACTATTGGCAAGGAGTACCACGTAAACTTTAGGTAAAACTCCTGATATAATCATCAGCCAAATGAACTGGAACTGCATTTAGGGCTTGATGCCTAGTAGGTGATGACTGTGCCTTAAGATTCAGTTCAAATCATACCGCTTCTGTGAAGCCTTTCCTTCCTTAGCTCAGCAAGAGAAATTTACTAGTGACTACTAGTTTTGGTATTCTGGTATCATACTATTTTTACAAACCAAAACACCAGTATTTCTGTTGGTGTAATAGCATGACTTCAGAGTGAGTGAGCAGCCTCACTCATCCTTGGCTCTCTCCTATTCTTCCCCTGCGTCTGTTCCTGTATTCCCAGGCCCTCAACCCAGACACCTTCACAGTAAATCCTGTGAAGCCTCCCAGCTCCTTCTTATCATCAGCTCCTGCAATTTCCCCTCCCTACACCAAAATCAAGAAAGACTGAAGCTAGACCTGGGGGAGAGGAATGATCCCTTGGAGTTGAAGGACTCATTCCCTGGGGAAGGGTTGGCCTAAAGAGCAATCCAAGCTGGTATTGAGGCCACTGGCCAGAGCTGAGAAAGCTGCCCAGAATACAGCAGTAGTCCTGAAAGCTCCACTCAGGAAAGCATTTTAAACGTGGCAAGAAAGTTCCAAAGTGCTGTTGCATATGGCATGGCAGTTGCAGGAGGCCCAGGGCAGAGGGGCCGTGGTCAAAGCCCTCAAAGGTACACGGCTCTTCATTCTAAATTGTTTAAAGCAAGAGTCTGAAACCTTTAAAAGGTAGGTTGCTAAACTTCAAGTGTGGCTCTTTTGAGCACAGATAAGCGGTGCTGTAGACAGACTGTTACGGTTTAAAGGCCTCAGGAAAGCATCCCTACTAAGAAAGTTTGCTCTTGTGTATTCTAACACGACAAATTTGGATTACTCCTTTTAAAATCATTCTTTTAAAATGAAAACAGCCCCTGGCAGGATTAGGTTTATCACTTATTCATAGTGCCATGTTAATAATCTGATTATCACACCATGCAAAATTGTCCATTCTCTGGTGAGGTGTCAGTGTTCATGAAAGGTGGGAAAATCTCTGTGTCAAGACTACAAAGACCAAAAGGGGTCTGATGTCCCAAGAAAGACCTGGAAACTCTCCCCTACATGAAAAGATTTGAACTGAATTTTCTATTTAGGGAAATCCAGAGGCAGTTTAGGTAGCACATGCTAAAAATTTTAAGAAATGGACCAAATTTTATCAAAGTGTTTCTAACTATCTTGCTCTAATTTATAGTTGTTCTTGTTTGTTATATAAATATTAGTAATTAGCTATGAGTTTTACATCACTATTAATTAATTACTGTAAAAAAAACTTGACTGTAGAGTGAAAAAAGATGCCATTATCCTTTTTTTCTGAGTCATTGATGCCTCGAGAGCAGCCAATCTGGCCGGAGCAAGCAGGCATAAGTGAGGCACCATGCGTCATCTTGAGTCACCAAAAAGAGCTGCAGATGCAGTGTCCCAGAGAAATTTTAAAACCTCATGTATGTTTACATTAAAACCCACAGAGTACAGCCAAAAATCATAGGTATCATTAAAGACCTTCAACACTCTTCGCCAATCATCAACTACTATCAATAACCACCTTACACACAAATTTGATCAGAACACTGCCTTCTGGCCCCCTATTTTCCTTAAACGAGTCAGACTTCTGGGAGCTGTTAACTCTAGGATCCCTATCAAAAACTGTCACTGGCAAGGACATTGAGAAGTGAGAGGTTTTTCATCATTCTCATTTTGTTTTTAAAAGATTTTTTTTTTAATTAAATACATTGTTTAAAGACAAAGAATGAAACTGTAGTTGCTGGGATGGTCAATCCAGTTCAAGTCACATGTTTTATAGGTGGAGGTGACTTACCAACCTATGGTCACATGGCCAGAGTGAGAGCTGGTGCTCTTTCCCCAGGTCTCACTGCCTTTGCAAGGAGAGAAGCACAGCTCTTTTCGAGCAACTTTCTAACTGCTTGGCCGTGAGTGATGTCTATTAATCGGCTCACCTTTAACAGCCACTAAAATACTTACAGAGTGCTCGCAGTTAGTTTACCTTAGTTCA
Organism: Propithecus coquereli; assembly: GCF_000956105.1. Lineage (NCBI taxonomy): Eukaryota > Metazoa > Chordata > Mammalia > Primates > Indriidae > Propithecus > Propithecus coquereli. Next base: position 3,828,617 of record NW_012149618.1, on the reverse strand, counting down.
ACTTGGTTACAAATTCAAACTTATATCAGAGCACTTGTCAATAGTTCCATGATCTTTAGAGGAAAGTGAAAGGAGTAAGTTCACTCCTTTCTGGCTACTGTCAGAAAAAGAGATGGCAGTACTCCAACTTCTCCCTTACCCACTGTATCACCATGTGTCTGAGGTGTTCTTTCATTTGTTACTATAAGATACCCTGCAGAGGACAAGAGGAAGCCACGTGGGACAGCAGGTAGAATACTAGCCTTGGAATCAGAGGCAGCTAGATTTTAACATCCCCTCTACTTTTCACTTGCAGCGTAAGTCACTTAGCTTGTCTGACCCATAGTTTCTTCACTTGTAAGATATAAAACACCACCTACTTTATAGGGTTTGTGCAAGAATGAAATGAGATCATATATGTAAAGCACCTAGTACAGTGTCTGGTTAACATGAACTCTTCAAAGAAATTAGTTCCCTACTCCCTTCTTCTGCTGTTATTGTTAAGATTTTAGACAATGTAACCAGTTAGCCTCCTCTATATAATGGAAGATAATATATGCTTCTGATGAAAAGACACTATATAAAACAAAATATGATTATTAACCATCAAGAGGAATACCTAGTGGCATTTATAAAATAGGCAAAGGGACCAATTCACTAATAAATACGCTATGGCAGGAGCTTGTCCTGAGGTGCCAATTTGTTGATAAGGTATGGCCAAAGTGCCACGAACACTGACTAAAACAGCCAGAGAGGGAAGGCTAGTTCTCTACTAGAGATGTTCAGCACTGAAGAGAAGTAACCACACCCATCAAGGAACAAACAGAACTAAAGGAAGCAGCAACAGTACAGGTGTCAGCATGATACAGTGGAAAGAGCACGAGAACACCAAGCCCTGGAAGCCCTGTGTTCTAGCTCCAGATCTGCCAGGAGTGGACATGAGAGGTCGGCAAGTCCCTTAAGTATCTGAGTATTAATTTTAACTCTGGCAAAGGAAGATGACAATACCTTCCCTATCTAGCTTGCAAAGATTATAGTTGAGAACGCACCTTGTAAAGTAGAAAGCACAATATAAATGTAAATTATTGATACTAAGAGAGCATATAAAGATAGGAAATAAAAGACTAAAATAAGGAAGCCCCAAAGGGTGATGACAACACAGAAGGATGGAAGCCATCACTCTGACTAGGAGGACACCAAGTGACAGTTCCAAGGAAGTTACACCAAAGAGCTGAGTACTATGTACCCAGTATTCAGCATGTCGACTATAACCCACCATGCCAAGGGAAACAGGGAAGGCTCTGGTTATAAATGGACACAATAAACATTTATGTTATACTCAGCTTACTTTATTATAAAAAAGACTCAATAAAAACATTACAATAACAATGCTAGTACCATTCCTTGTCTTTAGAGCAGTACAATGGGCCTAGCATTCTCTCAATTCCTGTCTTTACCATGATGAGTGACATATAACAGGGAAATGCCTTGCTAGCAGTACTCAATAACCTAGATCATGGGATCATAAGCTTTTGTGGACGGGTCCCACGTCCTGTTTCAGCTGGTCGGCTTTCTCTGGGTGATACTGGATCCACACAGACTACTTAGAGAGATGATCATTTATTGAAAGGACACTTAAAAGCATGAGGAAGAAAGGAAAGCATGTCATCTGCACTGTGCCCACCCTGGCTCCAGTTCTCCCGGCTCTGGGATGTAGACTGGGTTTCATAAGCAATGAGGTTAAGTCGCTTAACGCTGTTCCAGGTAACAATCCAGAACTGAGTGACAGCACAGCTGCTACTTGCCTGGCACTGCGACTTTACAGAGAAAAGATCTGCCTGGGCTTTTGGAGCCTTCTGCTATCTGGACTTCGATTGGGTGACCTGAGCAGGTCTAATCTACTGTGGCTGGATCACTGCTGGCTCCTGTCCCATCCCCCAACAAGGTGAACCATCTGACAGCCACCAAAGAGAAAGAAAAAGGGTTGGGTTCTGTCCCTCACAATGTGGTTATATACGTGGCAGGCACTATGGCTTGATGGACTCCTTCAGTACATTCAGTTTCCTTGGTAACCTAACTATGTACTAAATGGTTTCCATGGCAAAACACGTTCCAGAGTCCAAATAACCAACCTACACATACAATTTGGAATGTAATTTATTAGTGGGGGGCTGCCCACACTTGAAAAAAATTAGTAAGCTTAAAAAACAGTCCTAGTAACCTTATTGTGGTACCAAAACAGCCTCTGTGGAGCCCATTCAAGGGGCACGGTACCAGGGAAGAGGCCAGGAAATGGGAGAGCCAAACCCAAAATGTGCCAGACTGAGCTATGTGACACTGTTTCTGCGGTACACAATATTCCAAGAGATGAGATCTTGATCTGAAAGGAATGGGCCAGACAACCACAGGATAAAAGTAAAGTATTTCTGGGATTCCTAGAAATCTCTTCTGAGAATAGAAATAAGATTTTCAAATAACCTAACAAGGTGCTCAATTTACAATCTGGAACTCAAAGGAAATAAAGTTACTATCTTCTTTCTCAATTGGGGTGATAATACTTCCTTAGGGGGCATATGGAAATGTATGGAGACATACTAAGTGGTCTTAATTACTGAAGGGTGATTCATCCAGCTGGCAAGGGCCATGGATGCCAAATGTCCTGCACTGCATAGGACATTATCACAAAATAAGTATAATATTCACACTGAGACCTTTAGATCAAATTGAGAAGTCTCATATTAGCTTTTCTTAAAATTCCTAGAAATGCTGAAAATTTTATGTATGTAAGAGTTCTAAAGATTGAGATCCAAGGCAGGGTCAGAATGGATTCACTGGGAGGCTAAAGATCTCCTAAGCCTTCTAGTTCTGATCAAAAGCCCAGTTTGGCCTTAAGATCCCAGAGACTGAGCAGTATCCAGAGTCACTCAATCGTTCCTGCCACTCAACATTCTAAGGTGGCCCCACTGATTGTGTATCTTTTCATATTTTATTAGTGACTCATGTTTCCTTGTCTGTGAAACCAATTCACGGGTTTTGGCCTATTTTTCTATCAGATTCTTTTCCATTCTTAATTTATTTGTTTGTTTGTTTGTTTATTTATTTACATTTGAGATAGGGTCTCGCTCTGTCGCCCTGGCTAGAGTGCGGTGGCATCATCATAGTTCACTGCAGCCTCAAACTCCTGGGCTCAAGCGATTCTCTTGCCTCAGCCTCACAAGCAGCTGGGATCACAGGCATGTGCCACCACGCCTGGCTAATTTTTCTATTTTTTGTAAAGATGGGGTCTCACTCTTGCTCATGCTGGTCTCAGACTCCCAACCTCAAGCAATCCTCCCACATCAGCCTCCCAAAGTGCTAGGATTACAGGTGTGAGCCACTGCGCTTGGCCTCCATTCTTAATTTTAGGGAGTTCTTTATTCTGGATGTAAATCCTGTATCAGTTAAGTTTATAATTTGTATTTTTAAATGTTGTGAGACAAAGAAATAGCAATTCGGATCTTCAATCAGGGACATGAATGATCTAGTGTAGGAAATGCTGAATATACACAAGGGAAAACTTTAAAATACAAACACAATGGGAAGTAGACAAAAATACTAGCCAAAAGTAACTTCAACAAGTGAGCTAAAGAACAATCCATTAAATTCAAAGGACACCATCAAGAAAGTGAAAGACAAGACAGAGGATGGGAGAAACTATTTGCCATCGTGTATCTAATAAAGGTCCAGTTTCCAGAGTATGTAAAGAACTCTTATAACTCAATAATAAAAATAAAAATAAAGCAATAAAAAACTGGGCAAAAGATGTGAATAGGTATTCCTCCTAAGGGATTTGAAAACATGTCTACACAAAAAATTGTAACATGAATGTTCATAGCAGCAATATTCACAACAGACAAAAAGTGGAAACAACCTAACATCTATTAGTTGATCAACAGATAAACAGAATGTGGTATATCCATATACTAAAATATTAGTCCACAATAAAAAGAAGTACTGCTACATGCTAAAACATGGATGAACCTTGAAAACAGCATGCTACAAGAAAGAAGTCAGTGACAAACGATCACATATGATTCCATTTATATGAAATGTACAGAATAAGAAAATCCAGAGACAGAAAGTAGCTTAGTGGTTGCCAAGGGCTGGGAGGGTTGGGGGAAAAGGGGAGTAACTGCTAATGGGTGTGGGATTTCCTTTTGGGGTGATGAAAATGTTCTAAAATTAATTGTGGTGACGGTTGCACAACTCTGTGAATATACTGAAAACCACTGAATTGTACACTTTAAATAGGTGAACTGTATGTGAATTACATCTCAACAAAACTATCATTAAAATAATAAATAAAAGAGCAGGCTCAGGCAAAGTAGTAAAAGAAAGGAAAAGAATGACAGAATGCTTTAAACACCGGGTAACAATTTCAGGTTTCAGCCACAGTGTATTTTCCTTTGGGCCTTAGGATGGGTAGGTGTTACTAAAAACGAGCAGAAAACACAACTTGTAAAAGGCAGTGAAAGTCAGGAAAAGAGAGATAGTACAGAAAGCCAGGATTCTGGCAAGAGGGAAGTTGGAGCAAATTAGCTGAAAAAACATAAGGGTCTGGATTAAAACGGCAAGGGTTGAGATGAATGAAAAGGGGGTATGCATGTAAGGATATGAGCACATGCAGGGCCTATTCCTAGCTCA
>NW_012149618.1:3821070-3822735 GCF_000956105.1 Propithecus coquereli | reverse complement strand
AAAAAAAAAAGAATCTAAATGAATTCACATGACTTATATGACCTAAGGTCCTAGTGCATAGCTTCTGGAGGGAATTTCAAAATTTGGGGTCCCTTGGACATTTCAAGAGGAGGAGGAAGAAGATGGTGATACTGATGATGAACAGTAATAACACAAAAAATAGCAACTTACCATATATTAAGTTTACAATGTGCCAAGGACAATGCTAAACACATCACACACATTCTCTCATTTAATCTTGACAAAGACTCTGTGAGGGTTACAGATGAAGAAAGTGAGTTATAGAAAAGTTAAGTAACTTACACTAGTTCACACAACTACAAAATGGCTTTCAGGGCTCAAACCCAAATTTATCTTACTGCAAAACAGTGTTTTCAACCAGTGTGTGCCTTTGCATTTCATTTAAAGACTTAATCATGATGGAAGAGGTAGGTGGGCCATGACCGAGGGTAAAGTGTCTGTTAAGGGTAGAGATGAAGATTCCGCTTCTGGCTGAACTACATTTATCTCCTAAGGATTGAGAATTTGGGCAAAAAGCAGAATTAGGCTTTGTGCCCTGTTGGTCTTCAAGATGTTAGTCTTTGGAACTAAAGTGTTGGGGGGACTCTTCCAATAGGGCTATAAAAAGCAGCCCCAAAATGTAAACAGACAAAATTGCTCTGATCAACAAAGTCTGTGAAGAAACTGAGAACTGACTAGGAAATATTTGTCTATGGAATGTAAAGTAGTAAAAAGACCAAAAAATACAAATGGAGAAACACACTTTAAATATGGTGAAGAGTAGAGAGCTGCGGCCTTCCTTCCTGAGATTTAGAGAGGACAGGAGGTAGACGCTGAATTGAAGAGACTCTAAGAGCAAGTTGGCTTTTTTAATTTCATAATTAAAATGCCTAGGTTCACACTGAAAAAAATTAAAACATTACCGAAAAGGCTAAAGTTCCCTTTGATCTCTACTGTCAATCCTGGTAGAGTAAAACTGCCTAGATTCAAACAGTGTTACCACCACTCGCTACGTATGCGACTCCGGCAAGTTTCTGACTCTTTCGCATCCACATCCACATACATATTTCCCTGTAGAAATGTATACTATGGTTTTGATGTTTGGGTTCTTTCTCTCTTTTTTAAAATTGTACATATTTAAGGTATACAACATGATGTTTTTGATATACATACACATAGTGAAATATTAATAATTACTACAGTCAAGCAAATTAACATATTTATCACCTTCCCTAGTTACTTTTGTGTGCATGTGTTAACGGCACCTAAAATCTACTCTTAGCAAATTTCCTATAGTATTATTGTATTAACTATGATCATGCTATGCATTAGATCTCTAGATTTATTCATTCTATATAACTGTGAGTTTGTATCTTTTGACCATCTTCTCCCCATTTCCTGCCTCTCTTCATCCCTAGTAACCACTGTTGTATTCTCAATTTCTAGGTATATGACATTTTTTAAGATTCCACATATAAATGAGATCATGCAGTATTTTTCTTTCTACGTATGGCTTATTTCACTTAGCATAATGTCTTCCAGGTTCATCCATGTTGCAAATGGCAGCATTTCCTTTTTAAAGGCTGAATAATATTCCATGTGTACACATACATATATATACACATATATACCCATACACACACATGCACACACACATATATACAT
>NW_012149618.1:3819640-3820960 GCF_000956105.1 Propithecus coquereli | reverse complement strand
CAATTTCAGGTTTCAGCCACAGTGTATTTTCCTTTGGGCCTTAGGATGGGTAGGTGTTACTAAAAACGAGCAGAAAACACAACTTGTAAAAGGCAATGAAAGAGCAGGCTCAGGCAAAGTAGTAAAAGAAAGGAAAAGAATGACAGAACGCTTTAAACACCAGGTAACAATTTCAGGTTTCAGCCACAGTGTATTTTCCTTTGGGCCTTAGGATGGGTAGGTGTTACTAAAAATGAGCAGAAAACACAACTTGTAAAAGGCAATGAAAGTCAGGAAAAGAGAGATAGTACAGAAAGCCAGGATTCTGGCAAGAGGGAAGTTGGAGCAAATTAGCTGAAAAAATATAAGGGTCTGGATTAAAACGGCAAGGGTTGAGATGAATGAAAAGGGGGTATGCATGTAAGGATATGAGCACATGCAGGGCCTATTCCTAGCTCACTCTGTCTGTCCTTTGTCGTTCTCCTTTGTTTCAGTTCTATCCAACACTCTCTATCAGCCACATCACATTAGAAAGAACAGTGATTCTCAATGTTAGGGGTACTTGCTAAAAAGCACAGGTTCCTGAACCCACACCTAGAACTTTAGATTCAGAATCTAGGTAGCCCTAGGAATCCAATTTTAACCAAATTACAACCTCATGCTAATGTGGGTGCTCTAAGGATCACACTCTGTGAAGCACAGCACTGGTCTGTGGCTGCCATGGTCTGGGGCCCCCTCCAGGGAAGCAGTCTGTAGCATGTAAGACCAAAGGCTTTGGAGCTAACAGCTCTGGGTTTGTATCCTGTTGCTGCCACATACTCATTATTGACCTTGGACAGATACTGAACACCTATGTGCCTTAATATCCCCGTGTGTAATCAAGAGCCAGTAATTCTTATAGCACAGGTTTATTGTGTAGATTGAATAAAATAACACTTGCAACATGTTCAGCATAGTGTCTGTCAAAGTCATAGCTTCTGGATTGTGCTTGTCTGTGATTCTTGTCCTTGGTCAACTTACCCACTGCAGTGGCCAGTGAACATCTCACTAGTATCTCAATAAAAAAACTTTAGAGAAGGGTTCTTAATTCAGGGTTAGTGGATCCCTAAAGGGTCTGGGCTTGTATATCAGGAAGTCTGTGAATCTTCTGAATAATATATAAAATTATCTGGGGCACAGGGAGCTGTGGGTGGTCATAGCTGTCATGAGATTCTCAAGTTTGGAGTGGGGTTGTGACCGAAAAAGTAAAGAGCTGCTCCCTAATAGAAATCTTTAGTCCCTCATTTCAGACATCTGTTTTTCATTTTCTCCACTAGCTTATCCTAAATGAATTCACAAGGC
>NW_012149618.1:3803326-3817834 GCF_000956105.1 Propithecus coquereli | reverse complement strand
TGTACATATATACACAGATAGACCACAATTTCTTTATCCACTCATCTGTCAATGGGCAATCAGGTTGTTTCCCTACTGATGACCATTTTCAGTTGTTTCCATGACGGCGGAACTGGTGAATAACCCTAACAGTGGAAATAATAAAGACCAATCACCAAAATATCTACTGTCTATACACAAATATTCTGAAAGGTTTTCCTATTGCATGAATAGAAAAATCTAAAATTTTAAAATATCATGCTCTATAGTCTTTTTTTCAAGGACTCACATATGACGATATATTAATATTTAATGAATCCTTAAAAGCCTTCAAAATAATTTTCTTTAGCTTTAAAAACACATTAAATTTGTCATTCTAAACTCTGACAAAGTTAAAGTTAGGAAAAAAGTACTAGGTCAGAGGAGGAAATGAAAACATGGAAGTGTTATCACCATTTGGTCATAAACTCCTTTTCTCAGAGAAACATGGCTATAAAAATCTGTTCCAGGATGAAAACTTGGCATAAAGCAACCCAATCTTACATCATAGTTTTTAAGATTGGGGTGGAGTAGGGAGGGGAGGGATTAAAAAGTAGGAGGGAAAGTTCTTTGCATGTAGGAAAAAAAAAAGTTGTCAGTAAAGTACATTTTCCACTGATGTATGTAACTTCTTCAAATTAATGGTTTGGTTTAGCTGAAATTTGGCAAAGTAGTACAGTAGATTTTAGTCTTTGTCAAGAATGACCTCTATTTTGTTGAAGCTGTCCATAAAAGATAATGTTCACAGACAAGACATTCATTCCCTGTTATGATCCTATTTACAATATTATGTTAACTCATCATTTGTTTTGTTTTAAACTAAAGGCTTCTCCATTCATTAAGTCATTAGTGCTGCTAGTGAAAGACAGCATGTCTGAATTTTAACAAGTACAGAAAAACTCCAATATAATCATTAGCCCTTTATTATAGGAATCAAAAGCAGACATACCAGAATCAAATTACATGCTCTTTAATAAAACTTCACACAGTAAAATCTGACAACATTGATGTTAGACCTTTCCTCCAATAACAACAGTGTAAGGAGTTCCATTTTATATATGAATTTTACACATTAAGAGCCTTAGTCATTACCTAATTATACCAAAAACTTGTAATCAAGAACCATGCCATTACTTTAGGTACTAAATAATTCCTTTGAAACCATGCTATGGACATAATATACCATCTACCTTCAAGAAAAAAGATGAGGTAGATCAACTTTATTTTTTAACTCAACTGACATATCCCCTATCCACATCCATACTCTGCCCTGAAAATTAAGTACTTTGTTAACAATAGACCAATTCTCAGATTATTGTACAGACAGAAACACACTGATATGAGAAAACAGTGGAACACCCGAGAGCCAGGGGCTCTGGGAGGAGAAGTGCTGTGAACCACATGCACTCCACGGAGGTCAAGGTCAAACACAAGAGGAAAGTTCCAAAGTGCAGGTTTCAGTACCCTGGAGCCTTGCTCTTTCTGGAGTTCTTCTGTCCCCGCTATGAACTAAGTTGGGAAACCTAGATGCTTGTGTTGGGCAGGGAGTGTGAGAGTGCCAGGGCTCTTCATGAATCTGTCATTCCACTATGAGACGAAACAATAGGGGTAAAAACTGCTTAGTAACACAGTAATTACATTAGCTATTGTGAGAGCAAGAAAGGAGTTAAAGTGTGCTCTTATTTAAGCAAATACCAATAAATATGAACAACAGAATTATCAGGAAAAAAATGATCATTCATTATATATCCCTTATAACAAATGTTCCCAATCTGTGGGCTTCATGGCACTGTGGGGTCTTAGAGTTGACAAAACAGGTTTACTAATATGCTGCACACCAAGCATTATCTGAAGACGTGTGTGTGTGTGTGTGTGTGAGAGAGAGAGAGAAATACATGCACACACATGTATGTGTGTGTTATGGACTAAATGTATCTCCCCAAAATTCATAAGTTGAAGCCCTAGCCCCTAATGTGATGTAGCCTTTGGGAGATGATTAGGTTTAGATAAGGTTGTGAGAATGGAATCCTCGTAATGGGATTAGTGCCCTTATAAGAAGAGAAAGAGATATCAGGGCTTTTTCTCTCTGTCATGCAAGGATACAACAAGCCAGGAAAAGGGTCATCACTAGACACCAAATCTGCTGGCACCTTGTTCTTGAACTTTCCAGCTACTACACTGTGAGAAATAAATTTCTATTGTTGAAGCCACCCAGTCTACGGTATTTTGTTCTGGCAGCCCTAGCTAAGACAATGTATATGTATACACATATATGCATACATACATACATAGCTACATATATCATTTATATATACATATGCATTATGTGTATATATACACACATACATTTGCATATACAAACATATACATACATGTATCTGTTTTTCAAATACACACACACATTGTGATTAATAAAACACAAGTATATTCAAAAGGCATTACGAATTCATCATTTATTAACATGAAATGCAAAAAGTATTCAATATTACTTCTATCTCTAGGGGTTTGTGAAATATTTTTTAAATTTATTTTTAACCCACAGAAAAATTTACTCTTTGTGTTGTGGGTTCTATGGGTTTTGACAAATGCGTAGGGTTGTAAAGTCACCACGACAATCCTGATACAGAACATACAGAACACTCTAAAAAGCTGCCTTGTGCTGCTTCCCTGTAGACAAACCCTCCACCCACCTCATGGAAAAGGTTCTGACATTAAAACAGGTCCTCACACTCAGAAGGGACTGAAATAACTGCCTCACAGTGCTGATGACCACCTGTTTCATAATTTTAATCCACCTTTTTTATACATTGGTTTCTATTTCCATCAAGTGTTTGATGTAAAGGATTAAACGGGAAGGTCACTGAAACAACAGGACAGGAGGAATTAACACTTAGAGGAGTTCAGACTTCAAGGTAGTACAAAGAAAAAAAATGCTAGAACTTGATGACAAACTAGTTACAGATAGGGAAATGAAATATGTCTGGAAGATGGCAGGAAAATCATTGAGTTGGATAAAACTGGTGAGTGATCATTTATGAGGAAAGGTAATGAACCCTGTTTTGAAGTAAGGAAATGATGAGATCACATTTGGGTTTTAAAAAAACTGCTCTGGTGTGTCCATCCCCCAGACGGTGTGCACCACACCCGTTAGGTGTGAATATACCCATCTGCTCCTCCCCTCTCCCACCTGCCTGACACCCGATGAGTGTTACTACTATATTCGCACCTAAGTGTTGATCAGTTAATACCAATTTGATGGTGAGTACACGTGGTGCTTATTTTTCCATTCTTGTATACTTCACTTAGTAGAATGGGACTTGGGTTGGGCAAAGGCAATATATGTAACCTAAACATTTGTACCCCCATAATATGCTGAAATAATAAAAAAAAGTGTGTATTGATGGAGTAAATAAATAAATAAATAAACTGCCCTGACTGCAGTGTGGCAACTAGACTGAAGTGAGGAAAAGCGTGGATGCAGGGAGACCACTCAATAGTCCAGTTGAGAGATGTCAGTAGCTCAGATAAGTTATCTCAAAGGATAGAGGTTTAATATAAAACCAGAAGAAGTAAAGAAGAACAGGAAAGAGTTTCAACAACTACACAGCTAGAATATCACTAGAATGTCATTCAAAGCACATCTATGTTCCCAGTCTTTGTGGAAAACTGGAACAATCAAGACACAATGCAGAAAGATATCTAGCAATATGGCCAACTAGATAACCTAGAATTCTCCTGCTACAAAATACCAAGAAATGTTGGATAAAAATTTTATACAAATATAGTTACACTAGCTTCAAATTAAGGAGAATACCCAAGAGTACCTATCCGTGGTCTTACCACCTATGGTTGAGGTGTCTGGGATACATGGTGCCCAGGGGGCTGAGTGTGGTGGGCACTGAGGCTCCTCAGGCAGGACAGCGCAGCAAGCAGCTTTCTTGCAAGGCCTGTCCTGTAAAGAGGCGCAAAGGCTGTCGAAGGAAGGGAGCGACACGGATCAAGCTCTGCTTTAGAAAGATTAATCTGGCAAAGAGGAAGATACACAGAGGCTTGAAACAGGGATGGGGAAAGGGCAAGGAGGTGACTGTGAGAGATGATGTGGAAGCAAAATCAATTGGCAGTTGATTAGTTATGGGGATGCAATGGCAAGAAGAAAGTCACAATAGGATGCCTGGGGTCTCCAGAAGGATAAGCCATTCACGAAAACAAACGACATCTGAGAATTGTAGATTTGGGGGAGGGGAAGGTGCACAGTGGTAGATGATAATTTACACATTAGATATTAGATCTGAAGATACAGTGATGATTCTGGCATGAGACAGTACAGAAGATATTAAAAATACAGAATTGAAATCTAGAATAAAGATGCATAAATGAAGCTTATGAATTAACTTCAGGAGAGGAAGTGTTACTCTCAAAACTGTATTTAAACTTTTTTGTGTCTATATATTTTTCCAGGGTAAAGTCCATGGCTCTCATCAGATTTTCACAGAAGTCTCTGTCAATCTGCTATTCCTTTAAACATAATGTGTCAATTTTGGATACATTTAATCTTGCGGTGTTCTGCAGTTTCATTACAATGTGTCTAGGTGTCATTTTCTTTTTATTTAGCCTGTTTGAGATTCACTGTACTTTCTCCTTCTGAAGGTTGGTATCATCTATCAGTTCTGGGACATCAGGGCATTTCTCTTCCCTTTCTGATCTCTTTGCTCCTACCTATAACATGGCTCAATGTTTTTGTTAACTATCACATTGAATCTCAGATCTTCTACTGAGGAATATTTTCCTACTTGTGAATGAACACAAATGAACAGTGACTGCATAAAACAGTAATGATCAGCCTTCAGAGCTTTGCTGTTAAGATGTAGTGTTAAACTAGAAATCATGAATTTCTCATCTTCACTGCAGAAAACACTCTGCACAAAATCCTTGAAATGTTTAGCAGAAAGGTGCAAGGTCTGATTTTTTAAATGAAGACATAGTGTATCTTACAGTTTTAGACTAATCATTATGCTGTAGAGAGGAGAGTAGCATTTAAGAGAAATAAGGCACAGAACTGCCCCAAGACATAAAATAAATTTAAGACAGAACTGAAGGGTCAAGCAAGTTTAAGAAACATGTACCAGTGAGATTTGAGCTATCACAGATTTATATACATGTTCTAAATGTGTATTTTCTGCCTAAAAAAGAAGCTAGAGAAAAACACTGCAATATCACTAACTTAAACGACTGGGGAGGATAAAGTTCTATATCAGAATGATTCCAAAAATATGTTATTTGGGAATTGATTGATTTTCTCCCCCAAGTAAATTCTGTTCTGGTTCTTTTTTGCAATGTTTAAAAGCAAAGGCTAAGCTCTTGATCTCTTGGAAGTCACAAGCAAGACAAAGGGCCAAACTCACTAATGAAAACTTGCTGAACTTACTTTTCAGAATTCCATTCTAAGTCACGAAGAACCCTTTTGGCCCTATTCCCAGACTAGTAAAACGAACATTTCAAGTCTCTAGAGGCTACGACAGCTCTCTCCACCAATACCAAATATACATCTTCTCCTGACAGCTGGTTGTCTTAGCATACTCAGGATCATATATTTATCAAAAAAAAAAAAAAAAAAACCTTTCCAGGAGCACAGTATTTATTAAAGGATTAGCTCGGTGACTCAAGTAAACATGAGTAAGGCTAAATTAAACCATGTTTACTACTATAATGTTCTATTACTTAAATCCTAACACAAAATCACCACAAGAGCTTTGGGGGTCTCCTTTTAGAGACCATTGATACAGAACTTTAAAAAAAAAAAAGGCAAGAATTATTTTGTCTTTCAAATCTATCTGTGCTTAGCTATATAATTTTTATGATTATTCTAAAAATGTTTTGAGCCTCTAAAATGAAAATTTTTCATTGTTAAGATGTTGAATTCAGTATTTAAAAAAAATCATAATACACTGAACTTGCTGATTTTAAAAAACAAACTTATTGTATCTGATTTATCTGAATTTAATATCCTTACTAACCTATAATTCTAAATAGTATTATTTTAATTTTCAGCTCCCCTTACCTCCTCCCTAGGCCTTTTAGTCAAGGTTCGGTTTATCCCAGCTTTTGTGAATTACAGAGACCGTGTCTGTTGCAGGCCCACTGCTGGGGAAAGGCAGTGGAGGGGAGGCTGGAGAGGTCACAACAGTAGATAAGAGGGTGTATGAGATCAAAATCATATTCGCCACCTGCAGTGTTCAGCTGACAAACCACTCCTAGAAAATAAAGCTCTGCCTCTCAGAAACATGACCAAGGGACCATAAAGGAAACTAGCCTGCTGGCTAGCCACAAGGCACAGCAACAAGAAATGACTAGAGACCATATGCCTTTACATGCATAGATCCAAGTGTCACAGCTTTCTGCCCCTCCAGCGGGTCTGATCAGTGGAGACTGGGGCTGAGTTCAGGCAGGGACCTGGGTAGGGCCAGCTTGGCAGGAGATGGGCTGTGGTTCCCCAGCCCTCAATTGATGGAAACGGAGGCCCAACCCTTAAGGACTTGACAGTCCAGAGAGACAATATGACAACAGAGGCACAAACCCAGCAGGGAAAAATTGTAGTCTTGTTAGGGAGGCAGGCGATAGTGTCAAGTAAAGTTTCATGGAGGAGGTGGTGATTGAGAAGATCTAAGAGGATGGACAGAACTTTAACAGATGCTGCAGGAGAAGGAAACAAATTCAATATTCTGGTGTAAGGAGCATCCTTAGATATGGAAGTACAGAAGTGAAAAAATACAAGGTGTGTTCAGGAAATCACAAAAATCCAAGTTTGCCTGGGTACATGTAGAGTCCAGATTGGGTGGAAAGGTGAGCTGGGACCATAACACAGAATCTCTGAATGCCAGATTGAGAGCTGTGCACTTAGTTTAGTTCGCAATCAAGAGGCATTGATGGTTTTGAGCAAGGACATTACATGGATGGACAGACTGAAATGGGAAGAAATCATAAGTTAAAAGGCCATCAGGAGACATGGCAATTGAAGTACTGGACAAGGTAATGACAATAGGAATGAAAAAAATGACTGACATTGTGGAGAGCAAATTTCTAGTACAAAGTAACTCGCTGGCTATTAGGGGCAGGAGGTGTGGTCGATGCCTTTGAGATATAGCACCGGGGCACCAAGAAAACAAGAGTGTCATGAATAAAAATAGGATTGTAAAAAAGAAACATTAGCTTATTAGGGTAATGATGAGTTTGGTTTCAGACACTTTGAATTTGAGGTGTCAACTGAACGCACAGACAGACATATCTATCCAGTGGCTAGAAAAGCAGATCTGTAAGCAGGGAAATGAGGTGGGATTAGAAATGGGGATTTGGGGGTCATTCACAAAGAGGTAAGGCCACCAAAGTGGTCCAGGGATGTAATTACAGGAAACACAATTTAGCATAATTTAATATGCTGAAAAAAGGAAGAAAAGGCAGTGAAGGAGACCAGGAAGGGTCTAAGAATGCCAGGTTGTCGAAGAAAAAAGCTATATTATAAAGCACATGCTAGGAATACTATCATGAGGATCAGACGGGGTGGTAAAGTGAAAAGCAGTTTGAACATTTTAAAGAACTAAACAAATACATTTCTGTGTTGTTACAGTATTACATACATATTTAATCTCTAGGAAAGGCACATCACATTGGAAGAGCCAGGCTTTCCAATATCTTCCAAAGCTCCACCTCCACCAAATCAAATAGATATGTGATCTCCTCCTCCTCTCTTGAACTCTTACAGCACTTAATAAGTATTTTCTTAGGTATTTATACAACTCAAGCACTAACTAAGCAACAACCATGGGCCAATCACTACAGTAGGCTCTTTCATATATATCCCTTCCTTGGAGTAGATGAAACTGAAACTTAGATTTACCCCTCTTTACAGAAGATGAAATGAAGCACAAAAAGGTTGAGTAACTTGAGCCAAGAATGCCAGCCAATAAGTAAAGGAATAGAGGGCATCTGATGCCAAGTATTAATGTGTCTTTTCTACTAAATCGTAAGTTGCAACTTGCCACATTTGTTCTTATCCCCTTTACTATACTATAAGCAAATTAAGAGCATGGGCCATATCTCATCTATCTTGACAGCCTCTGAAGCACCTAGCAAAGGGCCTTACACTCAGTCAATTCTTACTGGGTTTTTATTGCCTGAAAGGATGAACATGCATATTTGAAGGTATACAGGCCTTACTAACAGTGAATGTTTGTGGGCTGGTAAGCTATGAGTACTTATTTCCAAGGCGGACTGTAACTTAACAACAAAAAGTTCTAAAAACAAATTCTGTACTTGTGAAAGATGCCACCTGGTCTGCCTCAGGGCTGAAGTCCTCTTTTTATGCACCGAGTGGGAACAGCACAGGCAGTGACAAAGCTGGTTTTCTTCAAACCACTCCCACAAATGGGCTCAGGCCAAGAAAAGGGCCCACACCTTTCGGGGAAGAGAACTATGCAGCCTATCATGCCCATTTAACCTGTGGTTTCATTGCTGGAACTGCCAACAGTCTGGGAAAGAGGGAAAGGTAGAGCATGTTTAGTGTCAGCTTTGATGATGTAACCTTAAAACTCATAGCTTTTCTGCCAGGGAAAAAAAAAGGCAACCAGTTTAGAAACTATTTTTTTTTTTCTTTTCCTAATATTCAACCAAAATCTAACTTGCATCACTAACTACTACCTTTTTTTTTTTACATAACTCACCACTGACTTTTTTTTTTTTTTAATGAACATAACTTAGTGTCTAATTCAACTGATTGGTTTTGGTTCCTTGGAAAACAAATGTATAGGGCCTGAAATATGTTTATTTCATAAAGGCCCCTAGTATAAGAAAAACACAAAATTCTTCTAAAAAGCATTTACTTTGCAAGCAATATATATATGTGCAGTGGAGGACCAGGAAACAGTATGCATCTAAACACCCTAAGGGCGTGTAGCCATAAGCAACAGGGCAGCCAGAGACAACTATTCCAGGACTCTGGGTAAACAGACAGACTTCAGAAGTGCGATCACATTTCAGAGCTTCATCAAATTATAATATACTTGGGAGTTTTCTACCAATGTATCTGACAGGTATTCCCTTTTGTTGGTATTGTCTAATTTGGGGACATTTGGTAGAAAACTCCAAATGTCTTTAGAAATTTTTAGGGTACAACAAATTGATCTCTTTTCTTACATATGATGATAAGACCCAAAAATAGTTTTTTCCTTTTCCTATTTCTGAGACTAGTTGATGTGAGTGTAATATCCTTGCTTGCTGCACGGACAAGCTGGGTGGAGAGATAATAGCCAGACTAGAACCAGATTTCTTCTAGTCTCAAGATATCTTTCTGTGCTCATGGACAGAGATGGTGGAAATGCAAGCTTTCTCTTGATAATTTTTACTCAATGTGGATCGGGCTATTAGTCTCCCCCAAGCCTCTGCCTATCAAATGCACTGCATAGGGCTTGGAATTTCCTAGAAAGAACCACAGCAGAAGCCAAAAGGAGTATAAGCCTCAGCTAGGGCGACAGCCTGGCGTCAGCTTTGGGTGGGTCCACATGGGATGCTTTTCCTATGATTCCTGAAAGAACTCTCCAAGTTTGAGTCTACAATCAATGCTTGGATAGCTAAGAGTTAACAGGATAGTATATAAAACACAGAAAACAAATGAGAGCTCAATATGCTATCAAAGATAGTACCAACCCTCTTCGGTCATTTCTTAGAACCTATGTCAAGGGTAGGGAACCTTTTCATGTCGGAAGGCTGCATTAATTTAGCTGTAATCAAATAAGGCTGCATTCAAGAAACTTCAATCAGATACACTTAAAAATGTACATTATTCTCTAAAAATCTAACTACTATGTACTTAATAATTTCAAAAAAATAAAAAATATTTATTATTTTAAAGTTAATTAACCTTTTAAGGACTTTGTCGTGCATGCTTTTTGTTGGAAAGCATCTGAATATTTGGTTTCAGCATGGAGGTCCCCAGTTCCAGTTGATCCTCTAGATGGGTATCAGTCATTTGGGATCTTAATGGGATCTTGATTTGGGTTAGGTAGGAGAATGTAGATTTGCAGCAATAAGTGGTTGAAGAGTAGTAAGAAAGCATTTTTCGGGCATGTTGCTGAAGGCATGGGGTATTCTGCATTTTCCCATATTTCAACTGGATCTTACTTAGCATTAAACAATGACTTTAAAATATCATCTTTTGGGAACTCAATCAATTCCATCTGTAGTTCTTTAGGTGCCTTGGTGATATCAACTAGGTGAACGCAAAATGCTAATTTGAGTGTGCATGATTCTCAAAGTCAGTGAACCTTTCATTGTATTCTCCAATTAATAGGTCTATAACAGTTGCGTATTCTTGAAATGCTTCACATATATCATCCTGCTCATCAATGACCTTTGCTAACTAGGGAAAATGTTCACCCAAAATTTCCTTTCGAAGAAGTGTTTTGAAAAAAGATACCTTTTTTAGAAATGCTTAGATTTTTTGCCACATATCATATATAGACTTACTTTTACCTTGCAAAGAAATATTCAAATCATTCTGATTTGACAAGATATCACACAGAAATGCCATATTCCTATAGAATGTCTCTTTCAATAATTCAAATTACTTATTCTGTTCTTCATAAAATTTAACTATCTGTTCTTACAGAGATAAAATTTTGACTAACATCTGTCCCTGATACAGACAAAGTACTTTAGAATAATACAGCAAATCCACACTGAATACCTCATCATTCAACTTTAGCATGTTATGAATCTGACGATGCCATGTTGCATTTGCACAAATATATTAATAGTTAGCAATACTTATAACTTGTTGCAAAGTGTCACTTAAAATAGGAGCTGTAGCACAGAGATTTTGCTGATGCAAGATACGATGGAAAAAAATAAGAGCATCTGGATCTGTTAATACTTTTTTATCTGTGGAATAAACGCTTCATGTTTTCCTGTCATGGAAGGTACACCATCTGTACATACACTCACTAAATTTACCAAATTCAATCCAACTTCCTAACATTTATCTTGAGAGTTGTTGAAGATATCTATTCCCCATGTTCTGTTCACAAGAGTGCCCAAAGCAAGTAACTCTTCATAGCAGAGAAAATCTTCTGTTATGACGTGAATGAAGTATAAAACCTGTGCTAAGTCAGTAGTATCACTTGATTCATCCAAAGCAATTGAATAACATATATTTTCCTTTTGAAGAATTGCATGAAGTTTTTCTGTTAAGTTGAAGGTTAATTTATGCTGCTGATCAGTTATGGTTCCCCTTGAAAGAGGCAGCTGTTTGTATTCTGAAACGTTATCAGGGTCTAAGCAACCTAAAACTTCAACAATAAATTCTTTCACAAGTTTCTACATCACTGAATGGCTTCCCTTTTTTCCCAGGTATATAAGCTACTTTATAAGTGGAATTATTTCCAGGTCTTATTGCTTCTTGAAAGAATTTTCTTTGCTTTTGCTTTTTGTCTTTTGATTTCTGCAATACAACCTTTCATGCCGCTCTCTCTAATTTAAAATATCTGTGGTCCTTATGAGTGTTATAATGCTGATGAGCATCGAATTTCTTTAATGTTGATACTGCAGTATCACAAAGCAAGCAAATCATCTTATTTTTAGCAGAAACAAGATAATACTGCAATTCCCAATCTTCACTAAAAAAATCTATTTTCTTCCTTCAGCATTCTCTTGGTCTTCTTTGACATGATGGGGTGTTAAGCAGACAGAATTAAAAAATACTGTTGAGCTGTATAACTATTTGCAAATTCCACTTCGGACAGAAACAGTGCACTGTTGTCAAAAGCTGATAACAGACTGGCATATTAAATCCCCATAAACTCTCACTAACCAGTCTCATGTGGTAGTGGCACCAGTCAGTTGGGAGAAGTTAGAACTAAATCATGAGTGAAGCAGCCATCAATTTAGCCCTTATGACTTACTAATGTTCTAATTGTGCTGGTCAATCTGGGAGGATTATTTCATTGAAACTTATTTTATTCTTTGGTATTTTAAATATGTTCATTTTAAAAATAAAATAAAAATATAAAAGATGAAGACAAATGTATTAATAAAAATAAAAGGATTGTTCTGTAAAATTTGGATTTAGTCAAAACGCTGCGCTTAAGGACCTAGAATGCCACATGTGGCCTTAAGGTCCCAGGTTCCCCACTCCTGACCTATCCCATAACCATGCCTTCTTGAAATGGCATTACTTTTGTTCTATGTGAACTTTGCAAGAATTAACCAAAGGTATCAATAACTTTAGCAAATATGTAAGCCCTTACAAAGTCATATCTCAAGTTTACTACTTTCCATGTTAACCTTTCTCTAAAACTTCATTTTGAAAGCTTCTACTTAAGGATATAAGAACTTTTGGTAGTTTATTTTGGCATTTCAAATAAAGTTCTACCAAGTGAATCTGTATCAACCAGGAAAAGTATAAGACCTTTCAGGGCAGCATTTTCCAGATTTTTGGTGAGAATTACTTATTAACTTAGAAGACTGCCAATTAGGCAACTGATAACTGTGCACTGCATTTGTGCAAGGCATTCATGAAATGAAAAGACTTGTTCCTTACCCTTGAGCAGCTTGCAATTTAGCAAAAGATAAAAAAAAATGCATTTAACCAACTAAAGCTATGAAGGGTAGATTATGATATTAATATAGATTGTAATATTACTATAAATTCAGTATTGCAAAGAGCCCCAGGGAAGACTAAACTAACTGTACTTGGAGAAAACTGTTGGAAAGATGGCATTTTAATAAGGCCTTAGAGAATGTATTGCATAATATTTCAACAGGAAGAGGGAATTAGAGAAAGTCACTGTACATGGGAAGGAACAGCTTTAGCACAGGCACTGAGGCAAGAGAGCAGGTGAATTAAGAAAATTTAAAGTGCCTGGGTCCAGCTGAAGGACAGGCTGTTAGAGGGGAAGTAAGAAAAAACTGATTTGGAAAGGTACACTGTGGCTTGTTCTTAATATAAAAAAGAGGGAAGACATGTAGAAAGCTAGGTTTTAGAAATAGTAAAAATGACTTTTAAAATACACCCTTCCCTAATCATTTTTTACATTATATCTTAGATTTTTAGGACAAGAATATTTTATTGGCAAGTTTATTTGCAAAGCAGGTGCAGTAACTTCAAAGAAAAATAACCTGGCTGCTGGAAATAATTCTTTTCTGAGCTGGGAATTCTTGCCTGCAGCTTAACTAATATATTCATATTACCCATATCTTGTGATTGTTCCCTCATCACCAAAATGCCTTTGTAATTCAATTTATTAGGTACATACTGAGTGGCTACTCTAGAATTGGTATTTGCTCACTTATTTACTCATTTTCTCCTTTTATGCCCCAACTTGCCCCTGCCAACCACTTACTCATTCTTCTCCTGTGAACTATATCAATACTAATAACATTAACAGCTACTACTTGCTGAGTGCCAGGCACAGCAATTAATGCTTTATGAACAGTATCTAATATAATCCTCAAAACAACACTATGAAATAGGTACTATTATCTCTATTTTATGACTGAGGAAACAAGCTCAGAGATGTTAAATATTTCTGCCAGCTGGTAAGTGGCTGTGCCAACCTTCAAACCAGATCTGCTTGACTCCAGAACTCCTGTACTGCCTCTCACACCCTTTGACCTCTTACTGATAGGGTCAGTATTTTCAATCCAAAAATAAAACATTCATTGAGTGCCTGCTACTATAAAGTTCTTTCTAGGTGCTGTCAGAGACATATAAACAAACAAGAGAATGCTTATAGACTGTTGATGCTCATAATCTCCCATAGTTGAGGGGTATAAACAGCTATATCATACAAGTTTATAAGATGTTGTATCCACAATTCATAAATCAGAGCAACTAAGGTCAGAGGGGGTTAACATAGCTCAGTGTATGAATGCTGGATGGGTGACCACATCTACTTACAGACAGAAATCAGCCAACCCTGACTAACTGACTCACAGAGAATTTTAATAATACATTTCAATCAGAGTCTGTAAAAACTCTTTCTGCCGATGAAAAATCTGTCTTGTCAGAAGTTCCCAACCAAATCTGCTTATAATCCATTTTCAGTGAACCTCAGCTTCCTTTGAAGTAGAATAAGCTCCCAAAGCATTTAGCCAACAACAAGCACACTGTGAAGTCAGTCCTTAGAAAATTCATTACCGATGAGTAAAGTTATTTGGTTAGGACACAAATGTGATATCAAACTACTTCTACCATGTAGCCTGGATGCTGTGTACAATTACATATGGCTACTTAGACACAGAAAAATAATTAAACATGTTAAATTTTTAAGCTATCTACTTTTAATATTACCTTTACCAGCTTCTTATTAAGTTTTTTGCTTACTATTTTAAGGAGACTACTTACATTTTTTACCAATACCTCTAATAGTTACAAATATATAAGAAATTGGGCCAGACGCTGTTCAGCAGTCCTCTTTAGGTTACAAACATTCATACCTCAGG
>NW_012149618.1:3798380-3801151 GCF_000956105.1 Propithecus coquereli | reverse complement strand
CTTCCACACTTTCCCCTCCCCAACTTTTCAAGGTAACCAATATTAAATGCGTGTGTAGCCTCAAACAGCTCTCTCCGTGCTCATAAAAACATACACACACTTGCATACAAACAGCTCTTTAACCTTCAGTTTTGTTTTCCCTTATGGAATCATATCACTCTATCAATTGCTTTTTAAATAGCCACATAATATTCCATGGCATGAATTTATTTTTTATTAAACCATTTCCCTAGCAACAGACCTTCAGGTTGTTTGCAATTCTTTGCCACTTGATAATGCTGCAATAAATATTCTTGCATATATATATATCCTTTATTAGTAGGACTTATATGTCTTAAGAGATGACACTAAAACTGAGCTTACTGGGTCAAAAGTTATGAACATCTTACATTTCAACAGAATTTAATAGATTATTTTCTTAAAATTTTGCAGCAATTCACATTTGAACCCATGAATTTACATCAGTATAAGCCTGTTTGTTTCCCTTCATTCTGAATAACTGGATAACACTGGTTGTTATCACTCTTTAATTTAATGTTGGCAATCTGATAGCTGGAAAATGATATCTCAATTCAGGTTCAATGAATGAAGCTGAGCAACTTTTCACTTATTTATTGGTCATTTACATTTCTCTTATAAATTTGTTGATCAAATCCATTACCCATTTTGCTTTAAGGTTCTTTGTCTTTTTTGTTGTTGTTTATTAGGTTTCTTAACTCTTTTCTAACACACGAATTACAAATATTTTCTCTCGGTCTAGCTTTTGACTTTTTACTCTGGGGGTTCTTTTGCCATCACAGAAAATTTAGATTTTTAAAGAGTTAAATTTAGTCTCTGAGGTTATATATTTCTCTAGAGTTTCATCTAACATTGTTATCATTTTAATATTTACATGTAGATTTGTAATAGCTCTGGAATATATTTTTAAGTGGCACAATATAAGTATGCATTTTTTTGTTTTTTCCAAACTATCAGAGGGGAGGGAGAATGGGTAAGAGGAGGATTGCAAAAGGCACACAGACACCACTCAAGTTTGCCGAATGAATAAATCAGTGAACAAATGCATGTTAATTCCTAACCTTTATTCTCTCTCTCCATCTAGTGATTTTCCAGTAACCTATTTTACAAAAGTTGCTGTCACCAACGATGTCTGGAAACTAAGTGCTGACGCTTCGCTTCAGCTCCCGACACAATACACTAAGTTCTCTAGAACCAGTGGTTTTAAAAGGAGAGCCCAGCTTGGGAGTCTGAGCTTACTTATCACTTCTTGCTCTTTTATAGATAATAAAGTATTCAGTCTCGAATTTCCCATTCTGTAAAATGAGGATGGAAATTTTTAAAAATACTTTAAAAACTCTTATCTAAAACTAAGGTTGAAGCTGAGCTTGAAATAACATTTATAGGAAAAAATTCATGTTATAACCTAAGTGTAGAAGAAGTGCTCTTTATAGTTAGATTGGTCAACTTAAGAAAGACAGTAAAAAAAGAAATAACAATGACTTTCAGATATCTCCCGCCCCATGACTGAGTTTTCTTATGTAAGGTCAAGGCTGAAGGCTACGATCATCACAAATCATATAATCCTGTAAAAACACACTGCAAAAACCTAGGGGCCCACTGAAATCTTTTTTAATTAGAAGCTTCATTCCACATACCTATGGATAATTTATAATTATTTCCCTTTCCTACTTTTTAAATTTCCATTTCACTACTATTTTGATAATAACATCAGAGACAATCCTCCACACAAAAGGAATGACCCTGGTTTATATAATCAACATTTATCATCTGGCATCCTGCAAAAAGTACATGAAACATTAGTCCGAATATGAAACTAGTTATTTCCAGGAGTTCATTTTATGAACTACTTTAGTATGTTTTATTCCTCTTGATGTGGCACATGAGTTTTCCCTGAATCGGTATTTGATTCCTAATGGATACCTAAGTTTGATTTTGAGTGCTTAAGTAAGTCCAAAGAGTTCCAAAAATACAAATCCACACAGTGCTGTTTCCAGTTTCTGCAACTCTAACAGGCTTGTACATGTGTTCCCTCCCATCTGGGAAATTAGAAAAGAAACTCTTGTACCATGGTTCTTAGAAGCTAACATTACAGATGATTATTGTAACCACTAATGGCAGCATTTGGAAAACAGGGGGTGGTTAGAGCATAGCAGGGGACATTTAAAAAGGTACAAGTATACATTTTCAGGGCTCTCTATCTGCACTGTTTGAAACTGCAACAGGCAAAATTGGGGGAAAAGATGCCAAATCTGCTAAAGCTAAAGAAAAATATTGCCTCCTACCTTTATAAAAGTGTACCAGGCACTGACATACATATGGTGAGGCAATAATGGTCAGGATATTTTGCTGAGATTTAACTGTGGGTCTGGCTCAGCACTTGACTACAGGATAAAAGGGATTCTATGGTTTACAGTGAATATTCACTACAGTTGAGTTCCTTGCAGGCTAGGAGATTTTCCTGTTCATTTTTGCACCATCAGTATCTGGAACATAGTATATATGTAGCAAATTAGCTGGAAAAAAAACTGAATTAATGCAGAAATGACTGAAAGAATGATTAAATGAATGAAATAAACCACTTTACTAGCTTTTCTAAATGGAGGAATATTTGGGTTTCAGGATTCATAGTATAAAACTGATAGAATTAAATAGAAAAATGCTTTCAATTAGGAAGATTTTCAATATTTATTTCTTTAATTCCTAAGTCTATGAATTCTTAATATTGTATTAAAGAAAACTCAAATCTGAAC
>NW_012149618.1:3796163-3798225 GCF_000956105.1 Propithecus coquereli | reverse complement strand
GACTCAGTCTGCCTACTCTTCTCTTTCTACAAAGGTACAGTATTCATATCAGAAATTGCACAACTAATACCAAAAGATTACAGTGGCAAATACTTCGTTTACTCTGCAATCTAAACTCCAAATGAATTTTTTTAAGGAAATGAAAATCAATAAAGAGAAATAATTTTAAGAGTTCAAGACAGGCAAAAAATAAAAAAAAGTGGGACACGTTGGTTAGCAAGAAGAGGTATCAGGCTACATAATGTTAATGACATTGACACTTACTGCTCAATTCGGGGTGACAAGTAGAGCTTGGGATACACTTGGGTAGCTTCAGTGTCCTCAAAACTGACTGAAAGGAGGGCCACATCTTCTCCAGGGTCTTCGTTTACATCCTTAAACAAGAAGTAAAAACAATAATGTCATCAGCACCTGCTCTCATAACCCCTTATTAAGAACAAGCTCATAGTCCACTAGCATCGAAGCCATGGCTATGAGTTACCCTTATTCCAACTTAGCAGCTCAGCATCCTTTGCCACACACCTAACACTCTTCTAGTGATGGCTTTCAAACTTTCTGCACAACACCCACCAAGGGGAGGCAAAAGGCTCCACCCATCTCAATTGTTCCCATGTCCAGGGGAGGGTATTTGTGAATCTGGTGGTAATAAAGTATTAGACAAAAACATAACTAACCAATTGCAGTAAACAGATTGCTATAAACATGATTTATATCCTAAAACACCAGCAAAACATTAAAATATCCAGTAATTTTATTACACCTACCTTGACAGTATGCTATAACTTATGTAAATAGCAAAATGTCCCAGTAAACACACCATAAAGTGTGTCGCCATATAAGCAAATGGCGGGGGGGGGTTAGGTACACAACTACTTTAGCAAAATGATTATGGATGATTCACATGTGACCCACAAGACACACATATCTTAAAAGTCTAGTTATAAGAACATTATAAGACAAAAACATTGTTGATCAAAGTATGTACCAATAAGCATTGTGAGATTAACCAAATAGTCCATAATAAACTAAACCAATAATGATAAAGCTAAGCTTATTGTAATTTATAATTAAAAAGAATAGCAGCAATTGAATATCACAACCAACTCAAGCCAACACTGATGATACTTTGCTGAAGTGTCCTGAATCAAAATTGTGGAATTTACAACTATGTGCATGTGCTTTATGATTATTGCCAAGCACCAAGTGTCTGCCAGACTTCTGAATAAAATACTGAATTAAAATAAATCTAGTAGCATGTTGATTTTCATTTGTGACTACCAAATTTAGTAACTCAATTTGTTTTTGGTTGGTTGTAGCTCTGAATCAAATATAAAAATTTTAAACAGTTAATAATTTTTGAACACTTAACTTCTTTCACCCATAGGGATTGATAAGAACCAACCCATATTTCTGGATCAGTTCACAGGTCATCTAGAGGACTCAGCGGACATACCATGGTGGGGTCTCAACCTTAGACTTTAAGACTTCCATGAGCACTGAGAACCTTAGATACGGATGTCCTTCATCTGTCTGAAACTATGGTCATCAAGCTCATCGTCACACTCACCCTGCCCAGCTCTAACATCTTCAGTCTCCTGGCTCTAACTTCCATTGTGCCTTAAGATGCACAAGTGTGACATGTATACACAGGGACAAGGAACATAAGTCTCTCTCATCCTAAAAAGTAAACATTTTAAAAGGAAAGAAAAGAATCTTGCTGGACTCTACAGTGTCCCCTGGATTCTCTCTCATCTCCCACCTCCCCTTCACACTCTGTCTCTACTCCCTTCCCTCCCACTTATCCCTTTGCCCACTGCAATAGCCTACTGACCCTACTAGTTCATCAAGACTGCTCCCACCAAAGGCACCCACTAAACACAGCAAATGCTTCTCTGTCCTTTTCTTGCTTATAATTTAGACATTATTTGACGTGGACGATCACTTGCCTCTGGAAATGCTCTCTTTTCTTGCTTCTAGGAAACTACACTCTCCTGGCTCTTCTCCTGTCTCTTTGGCCACTTCCCCTTCCATTATCATTCTTTATTTTTTTAATTTCTTAATT
>NW_012149618.1:3778186-3793313 GCF_000956105.1 Propithecus coquereli | reverse complement strand
GGAAGATTTTCAATATTTATTTCTTTAATTCCTAAGTCTATGAATTCTTAATATTGTATTAAAGAAAACTCAAATCTGAACCATGTATCAGCCAAGGGACACCTACTAATAAGAGTCAACATTTCTGGTTAGATCATTATAGTTCATTTATATAACTATTCAATTGGGGCTCTTTGCAAATATCAAAAGGGTGTAGAAAAAAATAACAATTAGCCTTGGAAATGAAAGTAAACACAAGTACAATTTACCATTATGCTGTATTCCTTTGATATGCTAATTGTTCCAAGTAAAGATAGCAGCCATTAAACAAGTCCCTATATGCTGAGAACATTAGTGTCAATATAGATACAAACTACCAATTAACTAATTGCTGATAGACATTAGCTGAACCATAAATATTACAAATCACAGGTCACATAAGAAGACTGTAAAAAAGCCATTGTATTTCTCAATTCAAAATGGCTTACAACAAAACTATAACCATTACAGCAAAACTAGTCTGTGGGTATAAATCACTATACAGGAGCTATTAATATATAATAATATAGTACGTTGAAAATCAAATAAGCACTATTTTAAGTTACATTTAAAATGGTATTAAACTAGACTCAGGATTAACTGTGATTCTCAGAGTGATCAAAAGCTAGGTCTGGGTAAGCATCCCATTATATAAAAGCTATGAGTTTTCAACAAGCTATATGCAAATTTGAATTTTTCAAAACAGAATCCTGTTTTAAAATATACTAAGTGAAGTTTATATAATATTTTAGAAGCTCCAGTATTTTGATAATATAGATTCATCACCATCAAATTACGTATTTTTCAAATCAAGTGTTTTCAAGTAGGAGAGATAAGACTCTCTTACGGCGCTACCATTCATGCATTTAACAAAACAAATAAAATATATGGTATGTTATAAATGTTATGGAGAAAAATTAAAGCAGAGAAAGCAGGTAAGAAGTGAGGAGGAAATGAAAGTTTTAAAAAGGTGGTCAAAGATGGCTTTATAGAGAATCAGCATTGCCCTTTTATTACTTCAGAGATTTAGCATTAAAAAAGTCCTCTTGACTCATGGTATGATATATCAACATAAGTAGCCCCAATCGAAATTCAAACATGGGCTCTACTGGCATTAAGATACAAGAGTAAATATGGTAGGAATGGAATTAAATCTAAGCAGAATATTTAAGAAAAAGGAAAATGATGTATATAAGACCTTGGTCTCACTGCTAAGGGGTCTCTGTCCCATAACATTGGTCATTTTAGAAATTAGGTCATTTCTTTTTCATAAAAGTGCTAGGAAATGCACAAGTGCTAGGGAAAGCAGTAGTCAGAAAGCAAAACAAATCCAAAGGTAAGGGAATAAAGTTGACCCAAACAGATGAGGAGCAATAAATGGATCCCCTGTGGCTGGCTCTTTTACCATTGGTGCAACGCTCAACCCTGAGCTTTCTTCCCATGAAGCAAGGTGTTGCAATACTGGGTAAGGAGTTCTGAAAGCCTAGTTATAGCCTATCTCCACCACATACTGAGTTCTTGGTTAAAAATTCTTTTGGTATTTTGATATTCCTTATGAAGGTAGCATTTACAAGAGTTACTTCTGATTTGGTTTCTCCAAATGGAAATGAGAGTAAAAACATTCTCCCTGCCTAGTACAGATAATTCGGGCCACCCTTCATATATTTTACTAGATCTTGACTAACACCTTTGCACTTGCCATTCCCCTTATGAAAAAGCTCTTTCTCTCCTTTTCTTAATTGGTGTGGTTTTTTATTTCTTTAACTGATTGTAAATTCACTTGCTCCATTAAGATTCCTTTCAACTGCAAACTAATCTATGTCCTCCCTGGGTAGTTTTTTATCATGTTGCTTTATGTATTCCCCATGCTGTTTGAGCAACATATATTTCATAATCCAAATAGATTATGAATTTCTTGAGGGCAGGGTAGAAATCTCTTCCTTCCTATCAGGCCTAATAACAGCTAACATTATTGTCAATAGTCACTTTGCTTAGTGACTTTATATGTATTTTCTCATAATCTTCATAACAAACTGGTAAGGTAGGAATGATTATTATTCTCACTTGCAGATGAATAAACTGAGGCTCAGAGAGATAAATGATGAAGATGAGTTTTGAACCATGTATGCTGAATCTGAATCTGCACTCTTAATCATAATGCTCTACCATCTAGCACGCTACTGTGCACAGAGAAGTGACTCAGTATCAATGTGCAAAGAAAGGTACAAAAAACATAAGCCCGTATGCAGGAAAGCTATCAGATATTCACTATACATTTACTTGTTCTCCATTTAGTGTCTAAATCCTGTATGCTCCAAAAGATCTGAAGATGTACTTCAATATGATTTGTAAAACGGTTGCAAAAATTGATACTTTCAAGAAGCCCTCTGAAATTAAAAAAAAAAAAAAAAGAAGAAACCCTGAGGAAGCTATATTATCTATATTATCAAGAGACCAACGGAAGAAATCATTTGTTATTCCCTTGTTACCCAAAATAGACTATCTTGCTTGCACCAGGCAATAGTGGGTATTCAAAACAGACAAGCATATGCTTTATGTGTTTTCATGTTTACTTTTGGAAACTATGGAGCAAGAAATCACAATGCATAAAGGTATACAGACTAAAGGCTAAGGGGTCACTATGCCAAATAAAATGTACTCATCTAACACCTTTACACAGAGTCAGTTAAGGAAGGAGGATGGCTTCTCTAAGGACATTGACGAGGACCATGGAGTTCTAAGGCCATAATACCAACCTTCCTTCAATAATGTATAGTTAGGCACATTCTATGACTAACTAACTATACTCAGTAAAAATAAGAAGCACTGATTGTCAGGTCAGGAAAGGATAACTGCAATGTTCTCGAAATAGCCAGTTCTTACAGGGTGAGCCCAGGACACCAAGACAGAGCTGTTGCCACCTGCCCATGTATTCCAAAAGTGACATCTTGAGTTCATTACTACTAGATGTCATGATACAGTATAGAGTTAGGTTTTTTAACAAATTTATATTTTGCTTATTATTTTCATAAACAAAGACTATATTTCACTGCTCTCATTTATTCAGGAATCTGCTTGTGAAGCTGTACTTACCCATAATATGTTGGTTATAGCTGCTGTTTATAAAGCTAAATTAAATCACATGTTGTCTTATAATATAAATAAACTTTGGGTGGAACTATCCTGGCTCTTTTAAAATAATGATGATCAAGATTTTTTTGGTTAAATACTGTCCCAACAGTTATAATACCTAACAGACATAGCCTTGAGAACCACCAACTTTCTCTGAACAGTCACGGCATTTTTCTAGAAGGTGTGTGGAATGGAGCCTTTACCAGGAGGCTGAAGAAGCTGGGTAAGGGAAAGCCTCTGCAGTGCTACCAGGTCCTCCCTGGAAGCAAATGATGTTTCCTTGCTTCTGCCAACTTCTCTAATCACTAAAGATTCTAGAGAAAGGATCCAGCATGTGGGGTTTCCCCTATCACCCAAACAATTGTGCTCTTAATGAGCTAGATAAGAAGCTTCCTCTGGGCTGCTTCTTTTTCTTTTTTCTTTTTTTTTTTTATTTCAGAGGGCTTCTTCAAAGTATCAGTTTTTGCAACCGTTTTACAAATCATATTGAAGTACATCTTCAGACACCTCTGAGTTGTGATTTTTACATATACCTACTGATAAAAACCTTGTGCTAGACTTTTATCCAAGAGCTCAACAAAACAAGTTCAAACAATAGTGAGTTTTTATTTAAGCACATACAGAACAGACATGAATACCATTTAACATGTCTTTAATAGGTCTCCATAACTTACAAAAAAAGGTAGGTAAAATTTTTACCCAAATCATTTATATAGCTCTTTATAAGGGATCAAAATGTTTAAAGTGGCAGTTGAGGCTGGGCGCGGTGGCTCATGTCTGTAACTCCAGCACTTTGGTAGACTGAGGCAGGAGGATAGCTTGAGCCCAGTAGTTCAAGACCATTCTGGGCAACACAGAGAGACCCCATCTCTACAAAAACAAAAAATTAGCTGGGCATGGTGGCGCAAGCCTATAGTTCCAGCTACTCAGGAGGCTGAGGCAAGAGCCCAGGAGTTCGAGGTTGCAGTGAGCTATGATTGTACCACTGCACTCTAGCCTGGGCAACAGAGCAAGATCCTGTCTCTGAAAAAAGAAATGACAGTTGATATAGCGGACATCTGTGATATTGCTTGCCTGACACTCTCTCGTCTCTTGGGAAGCCCCTCTCTCTTCTAGACACCTGCTAGCTCCAATTCTTATAACTCCCAAAAGAGCTGCCTGTTCCTAACCCTTGGGAACAGCAGATGAGTCTAGGAAAAGGCTGGTCCTTTCTTCAAGATTTGTGACTAAGTGTAGGCCAGTTTCTCTGCAGAGGCAGAAGAAACTGTCAGCAGCCATATTTCCCATACATGGAAGAGGCCAGGCTGTAGCAGGCAAAACTAAAGTCAACCCGCTGAGAGAAGTGGAGGGGAGAGAGGAGAGTCCTGGCAGCATCCACACCCTTAGTTCCCATGGGTCTCGGTCCAGCTGTGTCTCTGTTCTTACTGTGGTTTGGCTGTTCAATCTGCTCCTGACTTTGGAAAGCTAATAAATTGCCCTATGTGCCTAAGCTGTTTTGAAGTGGCTTTCCGTCACTTAAAACCAACACTTTCCTTTGTAAATTATTAAACTAATATAGGTGATATCATGGCAAATCAAAATCTACAGAATTAAGTGCTAAAAAAGGCTTTCATCCTTGGGTTATTTGAATATTTATTATCTACTATGGAATGCTGGGCCCTAATCAGAACCTCAAAAGGACTCTGGGGACAAAGATAAGCTGCATTCCTCCAAACATGCCAGAGGAAAGCTTTGCTAGAGCAATCTGTCTGAAGCACCAGGTTCTAGTTGTAGCTAGGCTATTTCTCTGGACCTGCTGCCTCTCATCTAGGTGGACCTGAAACCCATCCCGGGCCTTAGAACACCTTGTACTCCCTGCTCTTCCTCTACCAATGAATGAAAAGGTATCAGAGATGCCAATGCTAGAGACAGAAAATCCACACCAGCATGACATTTGAATACAAAAAATGTTTTGCAAGTTTGCCATGCAACTTTAGAGCCACACAAATATGGTGGCCTTTTAGCTATAGAAAAAAATTGCTTTTCAAAGAGATTACATGCTTTTGGGTTTTTTTTTTTCCATATGATATTATAAGTGTGGGCATTTTGGGAAGCAAAAGGTTTTCACAGCTTTTGCAAATATATGTGGAAGAACGAAGAACCAAGCATAAAGCTGAGCAAGAACCAAGCATAAAGAAGGTGCTCAATTAATGTTAGTTTCACGTCTCTTACTTCTTCCAGACTCTTGGTCTGATGTCCTTTCTAATAACATGCTATTCTTCCTACTATTAAAGCTATACTCTGTACTCTCCTCTCCAAATTGCTTTGAGTTCTGGGGTTTAGGGATTCTTTCCAGGTGGTTCTGTGTGTGAAGACAGAAGGGAAAGGCACCCTAGAAGCTAAAATACCCATCCATCCACAGAGCAGGTCACTTGGCTCACACTGTCTGGTGACCATGGCAACTAGGAAATTGATTATTTCCAGTTATTTCAGCCACCTGGCACCACACCCTCATTAACTGGGGACCATCGGAAACCACAAGTGTTAAAAGAGAGAATGAAGCCTACTGGAGACTTTCTCCTTGAAGTGATCACAGCTCTTTTGTTTGCATATTGATGTTATCTGCAGAACCTAAAGGGCAGCTTGGAGTATTGAAAAAGAGACTTAGGCCATATTCATCTGGAACTGGCTACAGGAAAAGGTCCCGCGTAGAAAATAAGCTCTGAGTAGCAATGTAAATACTGCACCTTTCTCCCAGCCCCCAAAGCCCTCCACCACCTTATAGTGGCCCGGCATTCAAGCTCCTCTAAGTTACCTTTCCACTACCCCTGATGACACAGCCTAACTGCCGCAGGTTGCCATACTCCATACCGTCATTCCATCAGGTCTCTACTCTGCCACTCAATCCTGAATGCCTTCTCCCACGCCTGCATCCCCCAGTCCCAAATCTCCAAAATGGACTTACTCTTTAAAGTTCAATTCAGGTACCATATCCTCTCATGAGACTTCCTTGATCCTACCATCTGATGTAATAGTTCCTCCTCTGAAATCCTATAGGTCTTTAGCTGTACCCTTTATATAGTAATATTTCATTATCTCTTTTGTGTTTTAATGTTATTTACGTATGTGTTCTTATCATTTATCTGATTGAGTTCCTTAAGAGCAGTGACTGTTTCATTCATTTTCATATTCTCAGTGTCTAGTATGGGGCCTATCACAAAAATAGGCACCCGATAAATATTTGATAAACAAATGCATAAATGTGTGTATGAATGACTACATATGCTTGCCAGGAAATTACTCTTCCAAAATGGGTTTCACAAGTAGACTTCCTTACAAGAAAGAGCAGAGATCTATGTAAATTATTAACTTGACTTTCCAGTATAAATCACTTGGTATAAGTTTACGCAGAATAAGCCATTTACCCCAGGTTCAGAGCATCTCCTGGAATAAGAGGAAAATGTGCGTTCATATATTTAACTGAATGGTGTAAACAAACCTTTGCATAGAGAGAGACAAGAGAAATCTTTTTGCCATTTCTAACCATAATCTGATCTCTTAAAACTAAAGCTAGCAACACACTATGTGGTATCACTAAGTCAACCCTCACTTACGATTTGCCAGTCATGTGCAAGGCATTGTGAGAAGCACAATAAAGAAAAAAGAATTGCAAGAATCAGTCTTCTCCCTCAAAGAGTTAGATATAAACACATGAAGATGAGAAAATTCTTTTTCTTCTTCTGCAGTAAGAGATCCTACAAGATAGTACATGATTAATTATCAAACAACCTATGATGAAATGGTGAAGAAATTATTAGTTTTTTCTATGCATTGAGAATGAATCCATCAAACTCTTTTCTGCCATTAGGCTTTTACAAGGGACAAGGTAAAGAAAAAGTATCCTAAGAACCAAAACGCAAAACTTCTAAAAGTGGTAAGAGGTGAGGAAAGAGGCTTTGGTTTTCCCAGACTGCATAATGTCAAACAGTAAGCTTTGGATGTTTTCCAATGAAGATCATTCTACTTCTTCCATATTTCAGGCTATCTAGTTCAAAATGCTTGGAGATTGGACCAGCACCAGCCCTGAAATGAGGGTGTGGCATAATATTTGTGAACACAGGCAGCTGAAGCCTATATAAATAAATACACGACTTAGAGCCTTGCTACTCAAATGAACAGCATCAGCTGCACCTGGGGCATATTTTACAATTCCTAGGTGACATGTAGGCACGTTAAAGTTTGAGAAGCACTGTCTCAGAGCACTGGCAATTAAGGAAAAGAAAATGGGTGCAAAGATAAAGAACTGAAAAGCAATGGACTGAGATATCATCCCATGACTAAACAGGAGGACACAGATGAACTATGATGTTTCACGGGTCTAGGAGAGTGGAAGGTATCACAGGCAAACTTTACTATTTAACAATAAGGATACAGGCAACAAAAGAAAAAACAGACAAAAAGTAGACAAATTGAACTTCATGAAAATTTAAAAATTTTATGCATAAAAAGACAGAGTAGAAAGGCAAACCACAGAATAGGAGAAAATATTTGCAGATCATATATCTGATAAGGGATTAATATCCAGAATATATAAAGAACTTCTAAAACTCAGCAACATAAAAAAACCAAACAACCTGATTAAAAAATGAGCAAAGGACTTGAATAGACATTTCTCCGAAGAAGATATACAAATGGCCAACAAGCACATGAAAAGATGATCAACATTAATCAAAACTACAATGAGATACTACCTCAAACCCATTAGGATGGCTACTATCAAAAAAACAAAAAATAGCAAGTGTTGGCCAGGATGTAGAGAAATTGGAACACTTGTGCACTGTTGGTGGGAGTGTAAAATGGTACAGCTGCTATGGAAAACAGTATGGCAGTTCCTCAAAAAATTAAAAATAGAATTGCCATATGATCTAGCAATATCAATTCTGGGTTTATACTCCAAAGAATTGAAAGCAAGGTCTCAAAGAGATATTTGCACACCTATGTTTATAGCAGCATTATTTACATTAAAAGTAGAAGCAACAGATGACTAGATATGCAAAATGTGGTATATATAAACAATGGAATATTATCCAGCCTTAAACAGGGAGAAAATTCTGACATGCTACAACATGGATGAACCTTGAGGACACTGTGCTAAGTAAAAAAGCCAGTCACAAATACGGTACTGTATGATTCCACTTAAATGAGGTACTTGGAGTAGTCAAAAATCAGTGACAAGAAGTAGAACGGTGGTTGCCAGGGGAGAGGAGAATGGGGAGTTACTCTTTAACGGGTATGAAGTTTCGGTTTTACAAAATGAAAAAAGTATGGATGGTGATGATGGTTGTATAACATTATGAAAGTATTTAATACCACTTAACCACACACTTAAAAATGGTTAAGATGGTAAGTTTTTATGTTATGCATATTTTACCACAATAAAAAGAAGAAGAAAAAATAATAAGTATCTATGGCATACTACACAGACTCAGGTAAAATAGAGAACAAATCACAGCAGAAACTGAAAAGTACAATAAGATATTTCTCAAATATTCTTCTTACTGGTCATATCCATACGCTCTGTAAGAGCCAGAGAAAGGGGCCCAGTGGAGATAGATGGCACTTGTGAGACTATCCCCTTTGGGTCAATGATATCAGTAAACTGCCACTGGTATAATGACAAGGATGAGGAGTAAAGAAAATCAGAAAATGTTAAAGGTAAAAAGGACCTTAGAGATCTGGTCCAGTGGTTGATATTCCATGTTCTGAGAACTAGGGATCATATTACAATAACAGTATGTGTCTTGGCTGGGCTTGGTGGCTCACACCTGTAATCCTAGCACTCCGGGAGGCCAAGGGAGGAAGATTACTTGAGGCCAGGATTTGAGACCAGCCTGAGCAAGACCCCATCTCTACAAAAAATAGAAAAATTAGCTGGGTATAGTGGTCCGTGCCTGTAGTCCCAGCTACTGCGGAAGTTGAGGCAGGAGGATCACTTGAGCCCGGGGAGTTTGAGGTTGCAGTGACCTATGATGAGGCCAGTACACTCTAGCCCTGGCAACAGACTGAGACCCTGTCTCCAAAAAAATTTAAAAAAGGGTATGTGCCTTAACAGCAGCCAAGGGAAAACCAAATGGGCAGGCCTCTAGGCCCTTGGTTCCCACTTCATCTGGAGAGGCTGCTGTTCTTTCTGTTTTATATAATGGGTACTGGGGGAAAGATTTCAATTGTGAAATGTTTCTAGTATATTAAAAAGTAAAGTGTATAATCATTGATTCCAACACCCACACTTAGCAGATTTACAGATGAAGAAACTGAGATAAGGGAAGTGATCTGTCCAATGTGTAGAGCTAATTAGTCACAGAGATGAAACCAAAACCCATCACTGAGGATTCCTGCATCAATGCTTTTCTTCACTATATAATTCTGCTATATCCGAATTTGCTTTGAAAACTCTGTCACTTACTAAATGAGGTCTATGTGGATAAAAAAGGAAATACAAGATCCCAAAGAGGAAGAAAAGATCAAAAGTGTCTCTACAGTGAGTTATGAAGAGTAGAAATATTCATAAAAGGGAAAACATAATATATTAATAGCTCCATAAATGAAAAAAAATAGACATTGGACTTAGCATAACTATTGAGTAGGTGGCTTTGTTAGAACTTTGCTAATTATGGAAGCGCTGATGACTAGATTTAGAAGAACTATAAATTGAGTTAGAATTTATCACTGGCTTGGGTTAGTGAAGAATACTTCTTTAATTTCTAAACTAATAACAGGTTTAAGATAGACCAATTAACAAACATTTGCAGTTTTGTGATTATGAACAGAAATTGTGACATTTCACGATGCATAAATGATGAAAGTATCAAGGCATCCTAGCAAGTTACAATTCTCCAAGGAAGCTATTAACAGCTTAACATTTCTAGTTCACATTGGAATATGGATTCAACTTACTGAAAAAATTCTATACTAAATCATTATGAAAGAATGCAATTAAGATAGCAGACTAGGTTGGGCCCTTAAGCTAGGTTTCTTGGTTCTATTACTAAATCGAATGTTGGTAAGTGTACAAGAAAACCTATGTAACAATCCAAAGTAGGTTTCACAAACTATGTTAAAAAACAAACATACAAACAAAACTATGTTAAAAAACAACAACAATAACAAAAGAGTAAAAAAAAAAAACCTCCCAATGCCTCAATAAAACAAACTGGTCTTTCCCCCAGATAAACCATGGCTGCACCGACTATCACCTATGCAGCCTAGGTAAATATGTTGCAGATTCTTCTCTTTTCTTCTGTCCATTCTCCTACTATACTGAGTATTCCTTTGGGGCTGGCCTCAGGATTCCTTAATATGGAATTCATTTATTAATTATACAAACATGTATTAATGTTCCACTATGTGTTGGGCAACACCTAGGAGGCACTGGGGATACACACCCTCAAAACCTTCTCAGTTTAATGGGAAAAATAAACAAGTAAACTAATCATTAGGTTAACAGTTGTAATAAAGGTGTGTTATAAGAGAGGTGTGTACTTACGGCAGAACAAAGGAGGGGTACTAAAGAGAGGGCAAAACTGGGGGTCACATAAGGCTTTTCCAGGAGGCGGTAATGTTCCTAAGTGAAAGGAATCCAAGTGATCTAAGGAAATAAGAAGCATAGGGGAGTGGAGAGGAAGAAAGAATAGCACATGGAAAGACACAAGTGGAAAGGCACGTGGCACATTCAAAGGACTGCTAAGGAGCCTGCAATACTAGATACTAGTGACGGATGATGAAAGATGAAGCTGGACAAGTTTAAGGGCCAGATCATAAACAACCTTGATATATCTTAAGGAGATTGTTTTACTATAAAGGCAACATGAAAGGGGATTACAAAGTGGGTAGTGACATAATCAGATTGTTTAGCAGTATTCTAAGAGCTCTGAAAGGCTGGATTGAAGGAGAATAAGGCAGGGTGGAGGAGGGAGCTCTACAGTGGTCTAGAGCAGAGTGAGAAGGAAGTCTGCACAGAAAAGCAACTTGGTGCAGGTGTCAGAGCCCAAGCAGAGTGAGGAGGGCACCCACACAGGAGAGGTGGCAGCAGCAACAATGGGAGACTGGTTACACAGAGATGGATGGATATAATATATGTATAGCCTATATATTATAATAATTATTAAAGATAATGCGAATCAGATTTATCAGTTTCAGAGAAAGAAGTTCTTAATATAAATAAATATAAGGAGAAAAATAGAATGAACCCAGCGTGCTAAACTGGAATTAGAGGTATTGGCATGAAAATGGTTGTTCAATATATTGAGCAAGATATAGAAGTAATATTGAGTATCAAAATAATGATAGTAACTGACTGTAGTCCATTAAATAAACTAGAAAATCATGAGTCAATTCTAAATAAAATGTAAGTTTAATGAAAAATGGGATATTTATGTGGTTTTGAAAGACCTTCCCACAAAATACTTACCAATAACAAAGGGAAAAAAGTAACTTTCCAATGGAGTCCCTAACAGACACCATCTTAAACAAGTAACCAATGTGAAAACATCATCAATTATGATTCGAACAGATATGGTATGCTACTTGAGAGAGGCATGAGAAAAATGCGTTAGTTCTGTGATATTCCTGTCACAGATGCATAAACAGAATCCAATCATCCCAAATCATCAGACAAATTGAGAGACATTTTACAAAATAAGTGGTCTATAATCTTCAAAAATATTGTGAATGTCAATGAAAAACTAACGAACTATTACACATTGAAGAGACATAACTGAATGTAACACATGATTCTAAATTGAATTCTCCTACAAAGAAATCATTGGGACAACTGGTAAAATTTGAATGGGGTCTTAGAAGTGGATGGTAGTTATATATCAATGTTAGTTTCCTGATTTTTATGATTATATTGTAATTATCAAGGAGAATGTCCTTATTTGTAAGAAATACACACTAACGTATTTGGAGGTGAGGGCCTCACATTAGCAACTTATTCTCAAATGGTTAAAAAAGAAAGTGCTTTTACTATTCTTACATTTCTATGGTAAATTTGGGATTGTTTCAAAATTTTTAAAAAAGAATTAAAAGAGGACTAAAAGGAAAGAAAGAAACTGGAATTTTAAATGAGAAACCCATCACACGTGCTTTAAAGTTTTGTGGTACATATTTGTACTTACTTACATAATAAAATATGTACAATTCTCAGATCATGGGTTTAGTAATACCCCCAAATAGAGGAATCTCACCAGGTTTGGTCAAAGCAGTCTACCTGGTCTCCATCTGCTCCAGGAATCAAGACTTGAGGTCCAAAGCAGTCAAACCTAGGTTAGCAATGCTTCTTACAGAAATTGCTTGATAAGGCTTATTTCCGTCTGAGTGCTATGCTTCACACTGTAACCTACATCACCAACAATGCTTTTAGATAAATACTGTTATTATCTCTATTTTGCAGATCTAAAATTTTCTCAAAGGGATTATTAAGCAAAATGTTCATAGTCTTCAACTAGTTAACAGTTAATAGAGCATCAGGAAGAGATGCTATAGCAATTCTGAAGCTTTACAAATGTGTCTTAGAATAGAAAGGTAAAAAATGGTCTGTTTGTTTTTTTTTTTCTTTTTTGAGACAGGGTCTTGTTCTGTTGCCTATGCTACAGTGCAGTGGTATCATCATAGCTCACTGCAGCACCAAACTCCTGGGCTCAAGTGATCTTCCTGCCTCAGCCTCCCAAGTAGCTGGGACTATAGGCATGTACCACCACACCCAGCTAGTTTTTAATTTTTTGTAGAGATGGGGTCTCGCTATTGCCCAGGCTGGTCTCGAAATCCTGGCCTAAAGCGATCCTCCCACCTCAGCCTCCCAAAATGCCAGCATTACAGGCATGAGCCACCATGCCTGGCATAAAATGTTTTCTTAACGTACTGTATTAAATGAGTTTATTGAGTTTATGATGACCACTTAATCAGCTAAAATGCAAAGAACCAATGACATAGAAGAAGTATAAAGATAAATAGTACAACTTGTGAATAATTTGATGTTGGATATGAAAAGCCAAAGACCAACTCAGGAAATATTAGGAGTTCTGGACAAGTAAACTGCGGATTCCCAAACTTCTAATGTTTTGCCGGTAGGACGGATCACCTAAGAAGCTCTCACAAATCAGAGCCAGGCCCCTGACTAGAAGAAATGGGACTGTTGCTCTCTGGAGAAGCAAAGGAACCTGAATTCTTCATCTCTGTGAAGATTATGATATTATTCTCACTTCACTGATGACTGAAAAAGAAACTGCTTGCTAAAAGTAGAGGAAGGAAAATAAGATGCCACTTTACTAAGTCAATAATGAATTCTCTCAAACAAGCTCACAATACAAAATAGACCACATTTAATATCACTTCTGTGATTCTGATTTATCCATCTGGAATACTGGATATAAGGCCTTGCTGGAATCCTGAGAAGCTTATTATATATGTATTGCGTAGATTTCCCCACAAAAACAAATATTCTAAAATGGAAGATATCATATTAATATAAGAACCATAAAATTACTTGCAAAGTTTTATGGAAAAGGAAAAAGAAAACCCTCCCCAAAAAACAAAACAAAAAAGTATAGGCCATGTATAGATTATTCAAATTAACATAATGATTAATATTGATTTTAACATAAGAATTTATAGAAAAACTCGATGAAGTTATGTTTCTTGTTGTTAGTACCATGTCAGGGAGGGCAGTGGCTTTGGTTTACCTCCAATGGTCTCTCTCAAAAACACCAATTGACTGAGTCTATTCCTGGAATTGCTCTAACCTCCCCTAGTATTTCATCCTTTCACACACTGTAATGCACAGGGAACAGTGGTAACATGTGAAACAAGTTCAAAGATCCCAAAGTGGAAGACACTGTTTTCCTGCATCCTACCTACTGTAACTGAAAACTGGGAATTTACTGGAATTGAGGATTTATTATGAGTCAGATGGCTGATAGCCTTTCCAACCAAAACATCTGCTCTACAAAGGCACAACTGCTCCAATCCATTTCCTCTTGGATCTGGAGAACGACCAAGTTGTAGCTTAGCCCTTTCCTTAAAGACACAGGGACTTGAAACAAGACATAAGATAAAAGTGGATCTCTACATCACCTTCCAATTTCCACTACTTTCTTTAATGGTATTAAAAATGCAATAAAATATGAGAATTAATATAATTTTTTGACATTAAAAAATTGCAATCAAGTTCAGTGGAATAACCAAGGACTTCATCAGATCATTCAAATTTACAGCAGCAGAGGTGAAACCAATTCTTTCTTTGGTACTGAGGAAAAAAGAGACATGTATTACCCAAGCACAGCGAGAAAAGGGTTTCATTATTTATTCATTCACTGAACAAATATTTACTGAGCACTTCTGTGTGTCAGGCCTCCCACCCTGCCCCCTTGGAGCCTACCTTTCAGCAGAGGGAACGAACAATAAACAAGCAAGCCAATTCATAAACTGCATTCAAAACACTACAGGAGATGCTGTCTTGTTTCCAATGGTCTATTTGCAACAACTGATTATCAAGATTTTTTCTAGCAACTACAAAGTACTATAGTAAGATAGGTTTTAGAGACACACCCTAGCACAGTGGTTCAAGTTCTAGCACTTGTTAAAAAATACACATTCCTGAACCCTACCCCTGGAGATTATGATTCAGTAAGTATGGGTAGTAAGTCAAGGAAATGTGAACATTTTTTAATTTACAAGGGCATTGAACTTCCTAGACAGGTTTGGGGTCTGCTGCCGTAGAGCACTGACCTCCAAACATTTAAAATTGTATCAGCAAAAAATGTTTGAGCTTCACATCAATGTTTATGTGTATTTATTTATAAGCTATATACATGAATGTCTGTACTAATACACTGTGAACATCATAAAACATGCACAAACAGTAGAAATTCTAAGAGAGTGAGATAAAAATAAATATTTTTCCCCACAACTGGGTGGCTTGCCTACATAGACTGTAGCTTAC
>NW_012149618.1:3765181-3775806 GCF_000956105.1 Propithecus coquereli | reverse complement strand
CATGCCAACATATACCAGCCAGTTCTTGTTAACACATACTAAGTAAAATATAAAAAAGCCAGACCTGAAAATAAGACAACCTCTGTCCTAGGTTCAGCAGCCATAACCCTGGTGTGTCTTGTCTGAATCATGTGTGAATGAGTCCATGAATGTTAGATCCCAGGCAGTGCGGTAGAGTATAAAAATCAGAGACTTTGGAGTTAGACTAGTGAGAATCAAGGCTTCATTGCTGCTTGCTATGTCAAGATGGCCGGATAAGTTATTTAAAACCTGGATGAGTCTATTTCCTCAACTGTAAATGAGAAGAGTTATAAAACTGTTGTATCAGTAACAGTAATCACCACTATGCTTGCCATCATTGTCACTGTTATTCTAGATCATCTTGGACTATCTGATGCACCTGTTCCCTGCTCTGTGTGGACACTGAGCCTGGCCTGTTTCCCTGGAAATGATACCTATCTGTCATCTTCTGTGTGTCTAAACTCTGTTGTCAAATCCTGGCCTGTCTGAACGATACCAATTTCTTCCTCCTGACCATGATAAATAAATAGCACCACAACTGCTGCCTCCTTAGAAGCCACTCCCTCCTAGCCAGGCCTATATGCATCCCCTTGACTTTGAATTCAGCAGTCCACCACATGAACCAACCTTGACTTGGTAAATAACTCCCTAGCCGTTATCTCCCTGCAGGCACAAAATCTCAACAGGTAACAGCTTCTTTCTTCTAGTCATGGTCTCCTTTCCAATGTCTCTTGTTTGTGCTTCCTGTTGTTATTATTCAAATAGTTACATGTAATAAAATTATTTATTGAGTTTGGAGATCAGAAGGAAATACTTAAAAGGATCTACTCACAACTACAGGAACAGGCATAAACATATACTCATGAGAAGAGTATTTCAACTAGAAGACTTCTAAAAGGCAGCCATTTTAAGAAAAGTCAGGCCTCTTAAAGAAAAAATTTTCCAACTGTCTATATTATTAAGGAAAGAAGTAAAAATAATTAAGAATCTATCTAAAGTAATTTAGAAAAAGAACAAAGAATCAGTATCAAACTAAAATTAAAAAGACAAAAAATAAAACTAGAAGTAGAAAAAAATAAGCATGCTAAGTACATGCATCAATACAGAAGAGAGAAAAATTCACATTAAATCAAGACTGTAAGTTAGAAAATATATATTTTTCTTAAACTAGGGCATTATAAATCTTGGTTATATGCTAGTAAATTTAGCAAATGGAAATGGATAAAAATTTAAAATTACAAGAGGATAAAAAAGAAGTATCAGAAAATAGCAAACCTGAATGGACTACTTACCACAACACAAAGAATGTTATTAGGAATTACTGTTTTAAAAGATGGGCACAACCAGTGAGTCTAAACTTCCCCAAAATAGATAAGAATGTTATGCTTTTAAATGTACTTCATAAGGCAAATATAGTTTTATTTTCTAAAGATAGACAAGATATGCACAATGGTTTTTTGTAAGTATGGCTCCAACTACTAAATAAAAACCTTAGTAAGTAGAATAAAAGATTACGTTAAAATAATTTTCCTATGAAAAAGCAGTGTTTATTCTTGGACTGCATGACTGGATAAAAGGAAAATGAAATAATTTATCAGATCAACATGGACAGTATAGGAATCATATCATTCTTGCAATAGGTGTTCATAGAAAACGAAGACACCCATTCTGAGCCTTTTGGCAATGCAAACATACTAAAACCAGGTTGTCAGGCTCTCTCCAAGAGGCCTCAGGGGATGCAGTTCATGTTCTTGGTGGACTTAAGAGTTTGGCCTGAGCCTTTTGGGCCCAGAAACTCAATTCTGTCTGCACGCCAATTGCAGAGCCATGGCTCAAGGGTAGGTGAAATTCTACAACCAGACCACTAACTCAGTAGTTTACTATGGAAAATTAATTAAGCACTAAAATACTCTAAGTTCATATGGTTAGTGCATTATTTCCACATAATAAAGTCAATTTATTACTTTGTAATGATAAATCACAGTCACAAGGAATGGAATATTCTAAGCCCCTAACATGACTGTATTCTCTTCTATGAGGAAGACTTATGTGGATTTCTGAGAGAGCAAGAGATCAGAACAAGGGGAGTTGGAGGAACTGCATTTTAACAGAGCCTGATACATCCATCTCACTCTAGGGATAGCCTTGTCAGTGGGACCAAAGGGAATACCATGAGTGCTTAAAGTCTGTGATCTACATTCTCTTGCATTCATCTCCACTTCCAGATTATTCAAAATTCACTGGCAAAACCATACTTTATTTTAGAGAATCCTAGAATAGTTTCTGCCAAATTCTATGACACTCTTTTTTCCTGTTTTTTCCCTAGCTTTGGTTCGATACGTTCTTTCTTCAGATACATGAACACATTCCAACAAGTCTAATATTGCTCACCTGGGATCCATTTCATCTCCCAAAGAGAATATCACATGTTTATACCTTAATCCATTTATGTGCTGGCTGCAACTTTTATAGGGTTCCTTTATTTCCCAGTTCTTAGGGAAGCAAGGGTTGTTACTTGGCTAAATAGGCAATTAGGTATTGGAAAGGAAAAAGAATTAAAAAGCATAAAATAGGAAGGAAAGAAAAAATGTTTTACATATGACATGGTTCTACACCATCAAGTTATAAAGTTATATGATTATAGAATCAATAAAATCAACTTAAAATAACTAGTGTTAAC
Organism: Propithecus coquereli; assembly: GCF_000956105.1. Classification (NCBI taxonomy): domain Eukaryota; kingdom Metazoa; phylum Chordata; class Mammalia; order Primates; family Indriidae; genus Propithecus; species Propithecus coquereli. Next base: position 3,773,105 of record NW_012149618.1, on the reverse strand, counting down.
TAAATGGTTTCAACAAAATTGCAGGATAAAAATCCATTTGAAACTGCTACAGCCTATATACTATGGGCCACAACTAGAAAAAGAATTAAAAAGCATAAAATAGGAAGGAAAGAAAAAATGTTTTACATATGACATGGTTCTACACCATCAAGTTATAAAGTTATATGATTATAGAATCAATAAAATCAACTTAAAATAACTAGTGTTAACTAAATGGTTTCAATAAAATTGCAGGATAAAAATCCATTTGAAACTGCTACAGCCTATATACTATGGGCCACAACTAGAAAATGCAGTGCAAGAGACCCCATTTGTAACACTGACCAAAAATTCAGTAACTGAGTATTAATTTAAATCAGAAAATTAGAGGCTTATTCAAACATGACATAAAGTCTGACAGCAGAATTAAAGAAAGATGGATAAATGAAAAAATATGATTTGCTCCATGCTGGGAAAACTAAATATAGTAACGATGACAACATTCCCTAAATTATTATGTAGATTTAATAAAATACTGATTTTACAGAACTTGATATTGGTACCAAAACACATGCATTGGAAAAGTAGGCAAAAATACCAAAGGAAAAACACTGAAGTTATGATAGTGGTTTCAAACTGAAATTGTAAAATGTTACAGAAAAAAATTATTTTTTTAAAAAAGATATGGTATTAGTCAAAATAGAAAAAACTCAAAATAGAATTCAGAAATAAACATGAAGGGTACGATATGACAAGCCAGAAGCAATCCTATTACAGAGGGAAAAGTGCTAGTGAGCAACTGGAGAGTAAACAGTAAGACAACGAGTAAGTTAGAGCCTTTAAACTCACACCATACGTGCATGCTAAAGAGTGAAAATATATGTAGAAGAAAACAGAATAGCATATTCACTCCAACTGTGGAAGAGAGATAACTTTATAACTGCCAAAAAAAACCTAGAATATTATCACAGACATTTTCAAATATAAAAAAAGAAAGTTTCTATACTCCAAAATATATGAAATATAATACTAACTATCAAAAGGACAGAGAGTGTAGAATAGTTAAATGTGGCAAACACAAATGATACAAGGTTACTATCCACGGCATATAATTAAAAAAGTCAATAACCAGATTTGCTTGAAAAAATGGTCCAAAGAGATGAACCTGGAAAAATCTGCAATTTGACAAGGCAATGAAAGATCACTTTATGGTATCACTATGTAACTATTAACTTAGTAAAAATAAATAAAAATGAGAGGAGCCCAATTAAGCCAGGGTTAGAGTAAACAGAGCTTTGCTTCCTAGCCCCAGATCCCCACTCATCTCCCAGCAAGTCTCAGAGTTTGGTACTGGTTATATTTCCTGGGTCTTGCCTGGTTACTTACAGTCAGGAACTGACCTTCTACACATTCCAGTAAATGAATCCGAGTTTTATTTTCCTGTCCCCAGGTCCTCTGCTGCCAGGCATCATAGTTCCCCTACAATTATGGCCCCATCTGGCTCTTACCCATGGTGTTAGTCAGTTACTGTAACCCATCTCTCTTTCTGCCAGCTTGAACCCCTTGCTATTATCTGGTACTATTACCTTCCTAGAGTGACCATCCTACGTAATGGATCAGGATTTATGAGTACAGAATTTATTTTCCAAGGCAGAGTTTTTGGCCTGACGCATACCACAGAAAACAGTGCCTTGATTAAGCATGGAGATAACATTTTAATATTGTTGGGAATACTATAAGTTGGTCTAATCTTTCCTGAATGCAACCTGGAAATAATGTAACAAGCTGTCCTTATCCTTTGACCCAATAATTCTACTTTGGGGAATTAGTCCAAGGAAATAATCCAAAGGAAAACAAGAAAAATTAGTACAAAATGTTCACACCAGCACTATTAGAAATGAGAAGAAAGAGGAAGGGAGGATGGAGGAAGGTAGGAAAGATGGATGGATGGATGGTTGGAAGGAAGGAAGGAAGAGAAAAGAGTGAGAAGAGGAAGGAGAATTTAAGTATCTAATGGTATATAAATAGCTGATAGAACTATGAAATATTAACATAATGGATTGTTCTATACTATTGAAAAATGGCAACTATGTAAGCCATAGATATATAGGAATGGTTATGAAGAGCACTGGGGAGATGGTTTAGTGGTATTAGAAGTAAAAGGACTTGGTAATTATTTGTTTCAACACACATGCCCACTCCAAAGCCTAGAATATCTAGTATTCTTTCCGTACTTTCCCCCAACCCCACTCCCACCAAGGACAGAAAGTTGTCCTTTATTTTTTCTACCATAGCTTAATGGTTTTTTTTTTTTTCAGATTAACAATACCTCAAATTGTTGTAACTTCCCTGTTTCTAACTGTGTCTAAATGTATGTCAAATAGGTTTCCAAGCTTTGCACAACTCATGTACAGTTCACTTTTTAAAACAATGGCATTTTTGACAGATACTAGCCATTCAACCTTTGCTTTGCCTGAAGACTTTCCTGTTAGGCCCCATCTACCCCTGCTTACCCAGCTGTGAGGACTACCATTAGATTCAAATCCATCCACATCCTGAGCCAAGAGGAGCCTGGCCTGGCATACTAGGAGTCCTTTTCCCATTTGAGAACAATGGAGAAAAAGGCAATGAGTACAGGAAGTAAAAGGACAGACTGGTTTGAATCCAATCTGAGTTTTGAATCCAAACGCCACTACTTAATAATGTATGACTCTAAGAAATTATTTAAATTCCTTGATCCTTAGAGTTTTCATCTATCAAAAAAAGACACTAATATCTACTTCTTTGGCCTAATTGGGAGCATTAAATGCCTGACACACAGTAAGTGCTCAATAAGTAATATTATTTCTTAATTACTGCTCTTCTTATTAGCATCTATTTAATAATATTCAATAGAGAATGAGCCCTTAAACTCTCTGCATGAGCAGAAGACTGCACTAACCCTGTGCAGCCTTTAGCATATGTGGCCAAGCACATGACAAGTTCTCTTGCTAGTTATTTCCTGGAACTAAAGTCCAGTTGTGAACCTAGGGTCACTTGACTAGGGTGCTGAATTCCTCACTCACAGGACTTGATCCTATTTCCAATATCTCATGCATTTCCTCAGAAAGTCCTTTCTGACACTGCAACCCCTTGGAATAGATCCCGTGGAAATAAACACCAGTGTGCTTCTAGTGGTCTTTCCTGGAAAAGAAGTCCTCTCTCTGGAAGGGCACAGGCCATGCGTTAGCTGGGCTAGCTCCGACTCTTCACAGGTCTTGACTTGCTTTGTCCTGCTTATGAAAAGAACCAAAAGGTCAAATTGTTTATGGCAGTTCACAAGGCAGTGTATTCACTTTGGATTCAATTACATTGAGTTAAAATCTGCACATCTGTAAGTCTGATTTAATAGTTCCAGTTCTCCCCTTTGGAATGACAGAAAATAATCCTCTATTCTGTATGAGCCCTTCATCATCTAAAAATAGAATGTACTCTTTAAGTTGCCTTTTTCCCTACATAAACAGCCCTGGTTCTTTAACCGTACTCGCTAGAAATTCAGATCGCTCGCTAGTCTCATCACCCCCCATTGTTAGTCCTTTTCTTCACCTACATGCCTTTTAGGATGCAGCACCCAGGATTATACTACTTAAAACCTCACAGACAGCTGTCAGAACTATCACCTCCTTTGTTCTGGAAACAGCACTTCCTTTAATGAAGCCTTGTATGACATGAGATTTGGACAGCTGAATCCCAAATCTTTTCATGAACCCTGAATACCCTAAGTTTTTTTCACAGGAACAGCTCTAAATACACATCTCCCCACACCCTGTATTTATTTACATGGCTAATGTGGTTTTTTTTTTACATTGAGTGTAAAGGTGTGAAATGGAATGTAATGAACACTGGACTATTATTAAATAGAACTAACTTGTCTCCATTCATTCATTCAACAAATATTTATTGAGCACCAATTCTGTCCTAGGCCCTGTGCTAGCTATTAGAGCTATAATGGTGAGCATGTAGACATGGTCCCCACTCTCAGTCAGAGACCTTACAGCCCAGCAGGAAGACAGGTAAGTAAACCAACAGTTACAATACACATGATGAGGCTCTGTAGGGGCAGTATAGGCTACTGTGGGAGCATGGGGGAAAGGCACCTGACCCAGACTCGGTCTGGAAAGGCCTCCTGGAAGCATGTCCTGCCTTTGCCACTCCTAATAGTTGACGTAACTCCCAACGCCTCAGTTTCCTCACCTATAAAATGAGGGGATTGCTAGGGAGGAAACTTGCCATCAATTACAAATGTATTTACTCTTTGACCTGGCAGTCCCACTACTGGGAATTTGTCCAACAAATACACCAGCATACATAGGAAGAAATGCATATACAAGGATATTCCTCTTGGACCGCTTTGTTTATAATAGCAAAAAATTGGAAACAATCCAAGTATCTACAGAGGATGATTAAAGAAGCTATGATACAGACACATAATAGACTAGTAGGCATCTGTGAATAAACCAGAAAAGAAAGAGAGAGCTTATATAGCTGAAAAGATTGATGAAAAGATAGATGAAAGATAGATGAAAAGATTGCCAAGATACATTGTTAAGTAAAAAAAACCCCAAATGCAGAGTAGTGTATACAGTATGCCACCTTCTGTGGAAGGAAGAGAATAAATGAGAATATACATTTGCATTTGCATAAAGAACTCCTGGAAAGATACATAAGAAACTAATAAAAGTGATTACTTATATAAGAGTAGAAGAAAAATGGATTAGCTGCAGATCGGATAGAAATGGAATTTTTAAAAATGTCCACCTTTTCATATATTTTTGAGTCATGTAAACATTTTACCTACATATATATATATTAATTTTAAGGTTGGATGAGATAATCTGTAAAACTCTTCTAAACATTCTATAACTTACTCCACATTTAACTTGTACTAATATAGTTAAATAGTTATCAGATTCTTTGTTTATTTGAAAGGATGCTAAAGTTTAGAATTTTTAAAAATGGGATACCGAGGTCAGAACAACATGAATATCTCAAAACGCTGTATTCTGTGGCTAACTCAATCATTGCCATGTATCTATATTTAATTTTTTTAAATCCCACTAAATTTATTGAAATTCAATAAAGATTCATTGCATATCTACTCTGGGCCAGAAATAGCCATTAACAAGACCAAAAAGTCTCTGAATTAATAAAGCTTTTATTGTAGTGGCCATAAATCATGCTTATTAGAGATATTAATACTGAATTTAAACATAATCACCTTTCTCTTTCCATATAGATATTTGTGTTGCTTTTACTATTTTATTAATTTTTTATAGAAAATGTTCTCAAATCTGATTTAAATGTTTTAAATTAAACTTGGGTAGGGGCCAGCCCATTGTTCTGATAATCCAACCTGGACCTGCCTTGAATAGGCTAGAAAACCCTCCTAGCTGTTTCAATGTGTCCTTCCACCTAATTCAGGATGATAAAAATCTGGTTATTACTTCAAAAATTAGTTCCCTGACTCCCCTGGTTTCCCATGTATTATTTGTGCTCCCCATCTCTGTCAGCAGTATTAACGCTTGATTCTTATATTTGGCCCAAACATTTCACAAGGCAGTCTGTACTTTTGTCTTAATTATCATAACAACTGATTTCTTATCTGTTCCCCCCACTAACTGTGAGCACTGGGAGGGCTCAGCCCCAGTCTCCTCATCAAACAAGGGCAATTTTGCAAGAGTTTCGATGGGAAATCATTAGGCATCCACCTTACAGTCCTGATTTGGCTCTTTCTGACTCATTTTTGTTTCCTAGTCTTAAAAAATCTTTGAAAGGCACCCATTTTTCTTCAGCTAATAATGTAAAAAAAATGGCACTGACATAGTTAAATTCCTAGGACGCTCAGTTCTTTAAGGAATGGCTGGTATCATTGCTTACAAAAGTGTCTTGGACTTGATGGAGCTTATGTTGAGAAAATATAGTTTATATTTTTTATATTTATCTTTTAATTCCATTTTTCGACAAACATTTTGAAGTCCTCTCATATTTCACTTTACCTCCAGAGTCCCTAGTTCTAATTATTTAAACCTTCAAAGATAAGGAAGAAAGGTTTGTATTTATTTACCTTTTATATCTTTATACTTCTCTGACTTTTCAAAAGAAAACTGCTCCAAGTTTATTATTTTCAACTCAATTATAATTCTATCATATTCCCTTGATATTCAATCACAGATCTGCCAAAGCCTAAAGCTCGAAAGAGCTTTGGAGATCTTCAATTTTAGCACCTTCAATATTTTAAAGATGGGCGAATAGGTCCAGAGATGAGAAATGACTTGTCCAATGTCATCCGGCTCATTGGTACCACAGGTAGAGATGGAACTGGCATCTCTACTCCTTCCCAACCCCCTATAATCCAAATACTCTACTCTCCCCACCCAATTCCCCTTTTCCTGATATTCTCTATGAAAGATCAACAGAAAACACTTTGCAACCCTGAGCCAGTAATACCTATGAATCACCTATCTATTTGATTAAAAGACTTTCTATTAAAGGGGCTAGTACGTTTTTCATATCATATTAAGGCAGGATCCCGATTGGTATAATGCCCCATTTAAATTGTTTTAGGACTAATTAACAAGATGTTCCAAGTATACTAAAGCTAATATGAACACAAACTGCTTTCCTATCTTTATATAAAACCTGAAATTAAAAATTCAATTTATACGGGTTAGTAAAAAAGGGGAAAATGTATTATTAAGGCTCAGGAATTAGGAAAATAAAATTATCATGACAGATGAAAAAACACTGATATCCAATATTTATATAGCACTCAGCAGTTAAGAAATTGTTTTTCATAGATCTTTGATTCTTCCAAAACTCAGGAAAACAGAAAGATAAAAATAGTATCCTAATTTTCATTGTGACAAAAATGGTTCAGAAAGTTAAGTAACTTGTTACACCAACAGCAAATGGCAAATCTGACACTTGAATCCTTGTCCAGAGAACAAAATCACTCTACTCAACCATGGGCCCTTTGGTTGGCTAAATGTAAAATTTACATGTAACTATGTCTAGAGATAAACCAGCAGATATCTCTACCTTAAAAAATAGAACCTTAAAGAAGTATAACCCCCTTGGAGTGACCCTGAACTAGAAGCATACCTATTTATTTCAAGTCCAAAATTAAATATTCTGATAGGTGATATCTACAGGAAATACAATAAGGACATGAAAACAACAGCTAGAATAGAAACTACAAGAGGTAATTAACTTTTCTCAATGCCCTAAGTTCTTTGTGCCAGATATAAGCACTCTGTCATTTGGCCATCTCTTGATTACTACCTTTTACTCATGTATTAGGAGTTAAGAAGTTATAAGTATAATTCCTGGTAACGAAGACAGGTAAAAATTATTCTAAGATTATCTGAACACTGGGAACTGAAAAATCCCACCTAATGTATTATATCCATAGCTCTGCTAACTCATCTGAGGACACAAAAAGACTATTGGAATATCATTTCAAATCCCTAAATTTTTCCATAAAACAATGCTAACTCATAAAACATACACATACACACAGAGAAAAAAAACACCATAGAGTTTAACAATGATAACTGTAAGGTAATTTCAAAATGAACATTAACAGCATTGAAGGTAACTGATTCTGACTAAATTTTTTTTAACAATATTTAACTTTATCGCACTAAATACAAAATCAGACCCATTCTGCCATTATGTAATAAGAATTATGTAACTAGTGGAGTATTAATTAAGCCTTCTTATTCATAAGATGTGAAGTCACAGGACCTTGATTGAGGTCCCAGCTGAGCTACTACTGGCTTGTGAGCCTGGGCAAGCTACTTAAAGCTGAGCTACTACTGGCTTGTGAGCCTGGGCAAGTTACTTAAAGTGCATTAAATGTGTTTCTTCATCTGTAAAATGAAGACAATAAAAATATCCATTTTTT
>NW_012149618.1:3756623-3765051 GCF_000956105.1 Propithecus coquereli | reverse complement strand
TTTTAAAAATCACTTAGCAATATCAGAGAATTTGTTAAATTGACCCCAGGACCTCCAGTATCTAGACCAGTGGCTGGTAGAGAGAGGTGGTCAAGACGTACTTGTTAAATGGTAAAATGAAGCTGGTTCACAGGGATTCTCAAGTTTGTATTGTGATGTTTGTTATTTCTACTTACTTAGGTTTGGCCCTCCAGTCTTTATTGCTCTTTAGGTACAATGCCTATGGATGTTAGTTTGATCATAGCCATCCTAGCCCTGTGTAAACAATGGGTACTCAATACATGTATGTCACAGCAATGAAGGAGAGGTCTCTCCTCAATGAATTACAGATACCTGGGGCTGGCCGAGTTCTTAAAAATCAAGGAATATGGACCAGTTAACAATCTTTGTCCCTTTTCAATAAAAAGAAAAAAGAAAAAACTAAATGCACTAATTTTACAATGTTTTTTGATAAGTTACTAGGCCAGGCACTGTTCTAGACACTTGGGATACAATGGTAAACAAGAGAGGTTGTCTTTCCTCATAATGCTAAAGACTTAGACATACACGCATGCACGCACACACGCATGTGCACGCACACACACACACCCGCATGCATATGAACATGTCGTGTTAGTGGCTGCAGAATCTCCCTAAGTATTGAGATTACTTTTCCAAGTTGACCTTGAAGATTCAAAGGAATCCTCAGGAACGAAAACATTTGTTTCCTTCAGAGCAGTGGCTTGCAACCTAAGCAGTACATTGAAATCACTGGAGAGATTTAAAAACTAAAGATGCCTGGGTCTCCTCTCCAGAAATTCTAATTTAAGTAGTGTGGGGTGTAGCCTAGCTTGGGAGTTTTTAAAGCTCCCCAGGTATGGCCAGGGTTGAGCACCAGTGGCTTACAGCAGCTCAGAATATCCTGGGGGTTAAATAATCACCCTGTCCTATAAAAGTCTCCTCACTTAGAGAACAGTATGACTACAGAAGTACAAGCACATCTTCATCTACACCTGCAGCTCCAGAGCAGTTCGACTTTAAGCCCTGAGGTTAGGCAGAGGATCCTGAGAGTGAGTTTTAAGGCAACCACTGGAGTCCTGCTGTAAAGAACTATGGCAGTCACTACCTCATGCACCCAAATGGCAAGTGTCAGGAGAAGACTAGTTATTTAGGATTCTAAACATCTAGATAAGAACAAACTGAAAGAAAACAAACAAAGAAAATCTTTTAAGTGCTAGTAATTAGTTACAGGTACATATTTCTGTTTTCTGAGAATTCTCTTAAACACTTTTTACTCATAGCGTTGTAGAAAAATAAGAAAATGCGAATAGAGGAAAAACATTGCTCATAATCTATGGTTTATATGTAAGTCATACTTTCTTCCTGTGTGTATGTATAAACAAAATTTAGAGATTCATACTGTATATTCCTTTTTATAATAGGCTATTTTCAGCTAATAATATATTGTGATAGAGACTTCTGGTTAAGAGGACATATAAAACTATGGAAAGCATTATTAATGAGAAGCAAAACATCACAATGAGAAAGTCCCAGAAGGCAAAATAGAGGTAGTAGATTCTGTGGAAGTTGCAGTTAGAGAGGGGTATTGATTTACAGTCTGTAAAAGCTTGCTAAATGGTGAGCACCCCTACTATGACTGCAGGCCTCCAAAGCTTCATGTTCTCATCAGCCTCAGTCTCTAGCAATTCATCAAAATTTCTGGTTTAATCTTCCTACTAGCATCCAGTGGCTTCTGCCTCAGATAAGCAAATGCTTATGTCCTAGGTCTCACTGAACACCCCTGTCTCTGTCCACATGTTGGGATGACCTTTTGTTCTGTGACCTTATTTCTTTGATGGGTTCACGAAAATCTGTCCAGCTTTTTTCCTGTGATAAGGATGGGCTCTATGTCATTCCAGCTCCTCATATCACGGAGCTGAAACCAGAAGTTCATTCCTAGGATGCCAGCAGCCAGTCCTACATGATCTTACACCCCACCTTCATCCCCAGGCATGAGACCAAAAATTTATTTTCCTCCAAAAAGACCTACTGATGCTGGCATTTGAGGATCTCCCAATGAAGAAAATAGCTCACTACCTGGTCTTCTCATAGCTGAGCCCTCAATTAACAAGGATGCTTCTCTGCTAATTAAGATCTGCTTAAACTGATATTAAAATTAATTTTGCATTCTTGGAACAAAAATGTATCAGGAGGTTGCTGAAGTATGGTGGCATATCAGAGGAAAACCATAACAAGATAAATGTTTCTTTTTTCCTAAGTTAGAAAGTAGGTGATTAAAAGATGACTATACAGATATTTTGAAGATATGTAAAGCTCTGAGAAACATTTCAAAAAAACTAAATTAGAATCAGGAAGATGCACTGGAGATTTATAAGAGCATATTCATACTTATATTAAGAACTTGGGAGATTATTAACTTGAAGGGAGGAGAAAGTGCATCTTAAGTTCATATATTGTTATTTTTGTCTAAGTGAAGTTTTACAGTAGTTAAATAACAGAGTCATGGGAGTAGAAAAATAGATAAGGAACTTGAAAACATATTTCAACATTCTCCTTCCTTCAGACAAAAGAACAGCTCAACTAGCCCACAAAAGTAACTATCTGCTGTGTTAGACTTAAAACTTTTTAACCCTGAAACAGGTGTTCATATGAACTGAACACGTTTTTAGACAAAAACTTGTCCGTCTATAAAGTGAAAACTATAAACTTCCCCAAGATGGAGGCATGTTTACTTTGGGGTCTAAAATAATTCACTGTGGTTAAAAAACAAACAATAAAATAAAAATTAATTTAATTAGGAAGAAAAAAGACTGTTTTATGAACTCAAGGGGGTATTATTTCTTTTTTAAAGCCCAAGTTAAGTTTTCCCCGTACTTGGGGACTGCGTAAATGTGTTAGTACGCTGGGTGATACACAAGCCAGCATATTCTTGGTTATGAGCTTTTCACAAATATATTTGTGAAAAGAATTTCACGAAATTCTTTCTTATTTGTCTAAGCTCTAAATTCTATTTTTTCTACACTTGGGCATATCCTGTCTACAAATTACAGACGGACAAGTTCATTTGAAAATTGACTAATTAAAATATATTGATCATAAAATATGTACTGTTATCTTTTTTCCTTAACACATCCTAAAGCTAATCTTAGCTGAAAATGTGTAAGTGCTTATCCCCATACAGCATAAGACAAGAATATAATTCAATGAAACCTTTACAAAATGTCAGATTAATTACATTTTTTCAGTGCAGATGGATTTAAGGAAATCATCTTTGAAAACAGTACTTCATTTAAAGTAAAATAAAGATATAATCTTCTCTGATAAGTCAATGTGTAGGAGATGCCAAAATATTAACACTGCTATATATTAAAGATGCTTTGATACAAATTTTTAAAACAAATATAAGTAGTTTGTGATAATCCTGAGGCAATATCTTAGAAACACTAAGGTTTTTATGGGTAGCACAATAGGAAGGATCAATAACATGACATATAAGAAACAAACTGAGTCATGTGTAGCTAAAAACCTTGAATTTTAGAGAGGTCACTGATATATAAATCAAGTAATATATTAAACATTCATTCATTTAATAAGCATTTACTGTGTATCTACGGTATATAAGTATTCAAATGTATCTGTAACTCTGAAACTCCAGTTAGTATAAAGTTGACCACATAGGCAAATTTTACCTCTCCCTCGACATAGGTCAGCATGACATTTCTCTAAAATGACTTCTTTATGAGGTTTTGAAATTCAGTGCCATAAAAGCCAGATGCATAAATCACTTCTGGAGAATACATTTATAATGTACCATTCATTGTGCAATGACTTCACGTTTTGGTGGACTTAAAAGATTTACTGTTACTTGAGTTAAACATTAACAGAGACAAAATATTTATCTCTTTGTGCAATAAAGCTTAATATGTACCTTAAAACAATTTACATTTATGTATTTGTTAACATAATAGAAGTAATGTCCTATTCATCCCAAACTGAAATTTGGTATTTAAAACATTTCCTATGCTATGTCCAACTAAAAATGGCATTTTAAAGCAGTATTCAAGTTAGAAAATGCATAAAATAGACTGAAAAGTATAAAATTGTAAAATTGGATTGGTAACATTTTCCTTTTATTGTTTCTAGTATTGTTAGCCCTCATTCTGTATCCCTCATTCTTTTCATTTTTTTAAAAGCCCAAATAAAGATGAAATTAGTTTCATTTGCTTCTGATACTTTACTAAGTAAAATGACACTGGGGGTGCCTGAAAACATATTCTGTCTTTTAAAATAAATTACACAGGACTGAGAAAGTGTCACAAATGGGGACATGTAAGGTTACCTTAAGTTTCTCTCTTTATCATGGTTTTCTAACAGACTATGAGGAGGCAGAAGGGCTCCTTAAGCCAATTTTCATGGCCCACTGCCCCTAAACTACTGTGTCAGATCTGTAACTTGGTTCCCTAGATTCCTTCAAAGGATCAAACCTCCAGTATACTCTCTCCAGTGACAGACTACAATACCAATAGCACATGTATAAGGCATCAACACTCTTCAGGAAACTACCCAAAATGAAGACACCAAGGATACTGCATGATAAACATTTTTTCTTCCACATACACCTTGGCTCCCTCAATACCCACAACTATACAAGGAAGGAAAGTGAGCTATAGATCCCCTCCAAGTTCTACTTTCAAATTCGATTCAACACACATAAAAAGTGATGGGCAAATTCTATCTATAAGCTTATACAATGGTTAACATTTACATTTTCCTCTATGGAAAAGCCCTATCTGCCCTCATCTCCCATCAGAGCCTGCTCTCAGTCTGTTCCAGCCAGGATCACTACTCACCCTTACACCCTTAGATGTCCTTTGCTGTACCCCACCAAGTGACAGCTCTCTCTTCTAAGTCTGTCTCTGATTTCCCTCTTAACATACTCTTTGGAGGCCCTTCCAGGCCCATTATTCTAATCAACCTGGTAGTTCCTACGATTTTTCTGCATTAGACCCTCTCCAAGTCTTTACCTCAAGTGTAAAAATCCTGCATGGTTGCTGCTGTGTCTCCATCATCCATGTGTATAACAACAGCTATCATAACCCTACAGTGAGAAGGAAAAGACAGGCATGCTATCTATGTATCAATGGCATCTTACCCTACTCTGTATCACAAGAAAGGGCAGGACACATTTAAGGTAAACAAATCCATGGTTAGAAACAAGTATATGATAAAGAAGTTTTCCTTAAATTAGGTAGGTTTGCCCCCCTTGTTATCAATCCACAGAAAGGAAGGGCGGGCATGTGTTTTATTCTCTAATTTTCCTTAACTAATACACGTTACTGCATTAAAAAAATACAGATCACTGAATGACCAAATATATACATACAAGTGAAGTAACATCATCTATTTCAAAGATGGCCACTTGCTGGGACAAAGACAAGAGTTAGATACCTGGTTACTTAAAGGCTGAATCGGACCTCAGGGATACAATGCTGCTGTGTAACATTTTGTTCACGAATCTCCCAGGGACAATGACAGTATGTGCACAGCATCAATAGCATCAATCATCTCAGTAAAAGTAAGAGGCAAATTCATCCGCCAAAAGAAAGGGAGGACTAGTTAGGACTAGACACATAGGAAGAAGGGAAAGTATTTAATAGTCATTGAAGCAAATGTGCTAAAGAATTTTTTTTTTATTTTTTATTTTTTGAGACAGAGTCTTGCTCTTTTGCCCTGGCTACAGTGCAGTGGCATCATCATGGCTCACTGCAACCCCAAATTCCTGGGCTCAAGCAATTCTCCTGCCTCAGCCTCCCGAGAAGCTGGGACTACAAGCGCACAACACCATGCCCAGCTAATTTTTCTATTTTCAGTAGAGATGGGGTCTCACTGTTGCTCAGGCTGGTTTCGAACTGAACTCAAGCAATCCTCCCCCTCGGCCTCTCAGAGTGCTAGGATTATAGGTGTGAGCCACCACGCCCAGCCTGTGCTAAAGAATTGATAAGAAACTACTATTAAGCCATAATAAGGGCCCAATATAAAATTAGAATCACAAATTTATAGCAGGCTAAACCAGTATGGTTCTGGGGATTTCTTCTAAAATGTTCTACCATAAGACTGCAAAAAGGGGAAGAGCATACAGTGATCATCACAGTGGACAAAGAACGTGGTTGAGAGAACTAAGGAGGTGGATCGAAGCAGCAGGTCTTTGAGATGAGGCTGTGCAGGGAATCAGCAGTGTCTAAAAGTAAGTGACTGAAGGCACAGACCCAGCTCCACAGATGCGGAGGAGTGGAAGAGGCAGCAGTTCAGGCCTGTGTATACCAAGAAAGAGAGCACTGAGATCTCAGAGCAGTGATGATGAAGTATAAGGTGCAGCAAAAATGAGAAGGTGGTGAGCAGAGATAGAAGTGGAAAGAATCTAGCAGGCTAAGGAATAATGAATAGATCATCATCTTAACACCAAAACTGGTGATGGTGATAGCAGAGGATGGAGAGAAGATACGAACCAGGTACTGAGGTTATCTAGCGAAGTAGGAATGAGTCCTGTGATTAACAGAGTCCGCAATGATCACTTAAATAGAGTGGTGCGGGTGGCCAAATGATTGTTTAATACTTTCACGATGAATCCGGAGAAGTGAGAAAACCTCCACAGCAGCAGATAGAATCAATTTTCACTTAGAACAAGAGGGTGCATCTACATAAAGCAGCAGAAAAATGACTTAAGAATGAGGGACTATGTTTCCAGATGAAAGAACACTGTTTCTAGTCACTGCTACGTTGACTAGATTAATCAAGCATAGAGTCTACTAGTAAAATACTCCAAAAGCCTTTAAACTAAGGTATCACAAAAATAACAACCATCAAATACGTTGAGGTATTATCATTTTATATATATATAAATTATATTATCATTTTATATATATAGATTTATATATATATCTGAGGACATATTATATGCTGAGCACTATGAGAAGTGCTTTGCATGCATTATTTCATTTCATTTCATTCTTACAGCTAGACTATGAGATAGGTATTATGCTCATTTTAGAGAAGAAGATACAAAGGCATAAATAAATAACTTGCCTAAGGTCAGAGTCAGTGACAAAGCTGGGACAGGAACTCAAGGGTGACTTGGTAGCCCTTGCTGTTCTTAAATACTAACAGAATTCTGATAACATAAAGTGTTCTCTCATTCAATATTTCTCCTTTTCATTCTTTTATTTTTAAAATATGTCTTTTAAAGCTATGCAATACCAATTCTCAACCACATCAGAGAACTAACACCACATACCTATTTGCATTACATTGGGAATGCATTATAGCATCTTCCTGGGAATGTAACCCTTCTAAGCTAAAACTGAAAAAATGTATTATGCTAAAAAACAACTGCCCTTCACTTTCAAATTACTCATATCAGGGTGAATGGCTTAGGGTTTTTGTATATTTTTTCCCTCACAGCAACATGCTATGGTCACATCATGAAATCTCAGGCAGCTACTATTGTTTAGTTTCAATATGTTTTCTCACCTCCAAAGAAAATAAACAACTCTAGGTTATCTCCACTTTGTTACTATCAAGTTATTACTACAAGGCCCAAAATGTATTATGCATTATCTTAACTCTTATACATAGTACATAATTGTTTAAAAACTTAATTACATGTAAAAAACATCATTTGACAAAACATATTCCTGTGCCTTTTAGGTATCTGTATCATTTCCACACCCAGTGAATGAAGCAAGTTTGGTCTTCCGAAAGGTAATGGGTCTGAAACAAACTAAAGAAATCATGAGTCTCTTCTACTTCAGCTTAAAAAAGGATATATGATCATTTATGTTCATCAACCTAAATTCTCTCAGTGCTGAAATGAGGGAAACAGTAGGAAAAGAAGTGAGAGCAACTTAGCACTAAGAAATGTGAGAGGGGCCCAATGTAAATTAGGCTGATGGAAATGTGGGCTCATTAGATATGTTGAATTGTGACAACAACCTTTACCTGTTCTCAAATCCACAGTTCAGGTTCACAAATCTTATTTAGCAGTGATGGTCTACAATGTTAAAGTTGCCACTGGATACACTAAGAGCAACATTTTCTGTACTGTGTAATTTGCCTGGCAGAAAGCATCTTCTCAACACAATGAATACTTGTCTGGTCAGCCATAGATTGGAAATCAGACAAGTGTGGATCTAGCTTGTCTGCATCAATTATCTGCACCACAGACTTTGACAAGTTCCTCTTCCAGAAGAGAGGAAGCTACTACTTGCCCTGCCTAGCTTGGAAGGCTGTGCAAAGAAGCACATGCAGGCACTCTGCCCCGGGTTGAGTGCTGTGCAGATATGTATTAATAGAAGGGAACCCAGCTGGAAGCAGGAGCTCCGTGATCAGCCTGTGAGTCTATGTGGCTGCACTGCATGCCCCACCCCTACCC
>NW_012149618.1:3754913-3756573 GCF_000956105.1 Propithecus coquereli | reverse complement strand
TATTCTTAACAAAGGTTGTCTGCATCAGCCAAGGCAGTTCACAAATGTTACATTGCGTGACTTGATTCTGATTTATGGTTAAGATTGTTAGAACTTGTATTTTGTGCCCTTGCTACACATGTACATTGTAAATATTGCATAAGAAGGTTGGAATGCAATGGCCATAAAAATAATTGCAGGCTATTACATAATCAAAAGTCTGTTTCTATTCTTTGTTATGCTAGTCTCATCATACTGAGCAAAATATATGTACTGAATAAAAATAGAATGAGTTCTAGAATTATATTTCCTTTAAGATTTAAGATTTTAATTGCTATAATTATGGATCATAATGTTTCTTTAAAAAAAGAACAGAAAAAGTAGGGTCCATTCAAATGATATAAGAACTCATCTACATTACCATGAAATCACATACACACATATTTATCTATTTATTTTCCTTAAAATAAAATTCTTACAGAGTATATGCTACTACTATGTTAAGGTCACTGTGCCAGAACATAAGGAAATACGAAGGTGAATTACACCAATTCTGCCATAAGGAGCTTAACCTCTTATAAACATCAGCCCTCCCTTCCTTCCTATTTGTGCTGCTATCTGTGGATTGCTTCATTTTTAGTCTTTTATAGTCTCCTTTAACCTGTGCTCCTTCCCACCATGTGCCTTCTCAGGTGAAATCTTAAGGTACCACTTTGCAACTTGCTTCCGTTTTAAAACTTTACATGACTTTTTGGCCTGTACTAATGAAGTCCAAACCCTCCAATCTGACATTCCACACTTAACAATCTTGCTTTTCCTTGAACAGAATTCAAACTTATCAACCTCTAGGCCTTTCCTCAAACTTTCATTCTTCCTGGAGGTGATGGTTGTATAAGGCTGCATCTGATGGGTAAGATTTCAACAAGTAGAAATTGTAATGTAGAATATCTGAAATTGAGAAAGACAAGAAATGAAGAAAGTATAAGATGTGTTCAGGTTAATTGTTTAGTATGAGTGGAGTATAAAACTGATGTAAGTGAGAGCTACAGGGACAATATAACACTCATGAGCTTTTAGATACTATTTAGTAGTATGTACCTATCTTTCTTTCTCTCTACCTATCTACTTAATACCTGTGGTGATTTTATAATATGCCCACAAATTCCTTGATATTCCTATCTTCAAGAGGTGAAGATTAATTCCCTTTGCGTTAAGTGTGGGCTGGACTTAGATAACTTTTAATGAAGTAAATAAAAGGAAGTGACACTGTATGACTTCAGACACTAAGTCATAAAAAGCACTGTGGCTTCCTCCTTCCTCACTCTTTCTTGGACTGCTTGCTCTGGAGGAATTCCGATAGGTGCCATGTGGTGAGGACACTCAAGCAGTCTACAGAGAGGCCCATGTGATGTACAACTGAGCCCTCCTAACAAAAGCCATGTGAGTGAGCCATCTGGAAAGTAGGTCCTCCAGGCCCAGTTAACCCTTCAGATGACTACAGTCACTGCCAACATTCTGACTACAACCACTTGAGAGACACTAAGTTGGAATCTATTAGCTAACTCATTCCCAAATTCCTAACCCAGAAAAACTGTGAGATACTGAATATTGTTTTAAGCCACTAAGTTTTGAATAATGTATTATGCAGCAATAGATAACTCATATAACATTTATTGATAAA
>NW_012149618.1:3753093-3754863 GCF_000956105.1 Propithecus coquereli | reverse complement strand
CCCCCCCCCCACTATAGGAAGATTGTTTTGTAAGCTCATTATTGCTTCACCAACTGCTAGGAAGGAAATATTTCTATGCAATAAAAATTCTTTTGGTGTTTTTTACTCCATTCTCATCCATGCAAAACAGGAAAGCATGACACATTGCCTTTTATGGTTACAAAAGATCCAGATGAAGGTTCTTAATGTTCTTAGACAATTGCGTTCACAGTATTACCACAACACTTTCCTAACTTAACACTGTTTGAATAGGAAAAGATGCCTTACATGCTCCAAGCTTAATATATCTCCAGGGAAGAAGACATATCCTGACAAATGTTTACTAAATCAGGTCACTGATTAATCAAATGGAGAGTTCACTGAAGTAATGAAATTAATATGCTTGCAGATGGCTACTTAAAATGAAAATGCCAAGGTAATTTTAATTGGTTTTAAAAGAAATTTGCTTTTGTCTTTCACATATTTGAATCATGCTCTTAACAACGTGGTCTATAGGGCACTGACAAACTAAGGGCACAGACTGGTCTCTTATATTAATAACACGATTATTTGTTACAAACTGGCCTCCTATAACATGATTACTTGTTTTGACTTACATGTTACTCCATAACCATTATCACAAAAAGCCATCATCTGACTGGTATCTCATCTAAAACAGTACCTACCATCTCTCCCAGTATTTTTGGAGATTTTTTTCCCCTTAGGTTGAGGCAGATGGTCTATAGATTCTTCTGCCTCATCCAAGTAGTCTGCTCAATAGACAAATTTAGGTACTGAGATCAAATCCCTCCCCCTTTTCAATGCTCTGATTACTGTTTCCATTTAAGGATGCACAAGTCCCTAACACTTTTTTTTAAAATACTGGATGGTACAACTTTTTTGTTTGTTTTTGAGATGGCAGTTTTGTTATGTTGCCCAGTTCAAGGCTAGCCTTGAACTCCTAGACTCAAGAGATCCTTCTGCCCCAGCCTCCCAAATAGCTGGGACTATAGGCACATACCACCACACCTGGCTTACACAGTTATTTTAAAAATGAGCATCACAAAATTTCAAGGTTGAACCTCAGAGATTATCTAGTCCAATTCTGAAATTAGAGAGATGAAGACTGAAGCTCAGAGAGGTTTCTTAACTTCCCCAGAGTCACACCATTAATTAAAGACAAATATGATAAAGGGTACCAAATTTAACTACTTTTAAAAATCTGAATTTACAAAAGAGTGTTCATTTTCTAGAAGGATTGGCTGAATGGTTTCTTAAATAATGAGCTCTTATAGTTTCTTTTAAAGAATTCACCATGCAAAAGAATGTATACTAAATCTGTAGAAATATATCTATACTATAAAGTTAATTATGAGACTAGATTCATGATTGATTTTTTTTAGGTAACATATTTGTAAAATGGTATCACTTTTATTGTTAATGCCACTATCAAATAAAACATTAAGATCATTCTGGCTTCTTCAAAAAGGGTCCATGTGAAAATATAAACGTTGAACGGTTTACTTTCTAATGTTCATGACTCTGTTTCAATCAATAAAATAAAATCCACCCACCTTTACTTCAAATTAAAGGTAATGCTTACATTTACAGAGAATTACATTCCTTCATAAGCACTATAAATCCAGACAATGTAATTATACTTCGAATTTCCCATGAAAAGAACTATGAATGAAGAATACCTGACCAAAGGCCGAAAGCTCAGTTTTATTTTTAAAAAGTATACATACTTTATCAACAATCAAATAATGTGCTTATTTACTATATAGAATA
>NW_012149618.1:3747766-3749029 GCF_000956105.1 Propithecus coquereli | reverse complement strand
CTCAAAAGATTTTAATTAAATCTAATAATCTATAATATCCAACATATACAATATAGAATAAACTATGCAGAAAAGAGGAAAAATACATGAGACAATGTGGAAGTACGAGGTTTATTCAAATGAAGTGAAATAATAATTCTACTATAGTTTTAGGAATGTAAGAAACACTCAATTTGAATTAGCTGCCTACTTGCAGTGACTTCTGACATACAAAGAGCAGATGCTACATAATGCCTTGAACAATTAGTTAAAATGATTTTCCATATCTATCAAAAACTGTAAAACATGAAACTTGTACAATAAGCAAAAGCAGGTGACGGCCCCTAAAAAGACACACTACATGGTGCGTGTGCACGCACACACACACACACATACATGTCAATGCACAAGTCTTTGTTTTTATAGTGGCTATAACTTGAAATTTAACCTTACTTTCGTCCTTTCCTACCTAAGTACAAATTTTCCTTGCCTGGAAAGGAATGGCATTATGTACTGGGACACCACTGTTTACTACAGGGGTGGGGCCCCAAAGTTAATACAGTTCCATTACTAACTTGTTAGGAGCCTAAAAGCTCAGTTATATCTACATTTAAAAGAAACAAACAAAAAAATCAACCAAAAAAAAAACCTCAAAACAACACAGTTCACTCAATATTCTGGTTTCTCTTCAGATAGTATAAATCTTTTACCTTTTACAAAACAGCTTTCTCAGCTTTTACAAAGGGGTGTGGTCCAATCCAGACAATGTGTGTCCCTGCATACTCTGCTAGAGCCAAACAGTTTCCATTGAGATCAAGGAAAAAGGCCTGCTTGTTAGAACTTGTGTTAGCTATATTGGATGCACTTTATATCAAAAATGGAGGAAGGCAAGGGCAAATCTGGCTTCCTAAGACTTTGTAGGATAGAAAATCTCAGGGTTCAAAGCAGGTATGTTCCTAAGGGTCCTTGAGCTGAACAAATTTGTGATTACCCTAGGCACGCCCTTCAAAAATTGTTCTTCTTTTTCCTGGTCTTTATTAAACCCCCCATTCCCAAAAAACCTTGATGGATGTATAGACTTTTTCAATTAAATATCTCTTTAGTTAAATGTACATTAAAAGTATAAATAAAGCTTACTATTGCCACGGAAAATTTACATCTTGAACAAAAGCCTGAAAATCCAAATTCACCTAAATTAATGGAGAGTCTCTGGGTAGTGATCAGGCACCTTCCACTGTTCTTTGTCTGCTTGAGTGACCATTCCCTCCCATAAGTATTTCACAC
>NW_012149618.1:3744796-3745999 GCF_000956105.1 Propithecus coquereli | reverse complement strand
GATTGGGATGGGGCACACGGAGATAAGCGAGAACCTCCTAGTGATGCAATATTTGGGACAAATCTTATCATTTTCCTTTATAATTAAGGAAGGCTTAGGAGAGGTTGAATAACTTGTCAAAGTTACATAATGAGTGGTAGTAGGTGTGCTACTGCTATAACCTAAGAACTTGAGCTGTTGCTCAGGACTTAACTTTAACCCCTTTTTTTTTTTTTTAAGGTATGGCTTACAAAACCTATATAGCACAAATCTTGAGTATAACTTGAGGGTAAAGTTCAATGAACTTTACAAATGAAACACTGTTTTGTTCTCATGGTTTTAAATGTCCATATAAAGAGAGGAATGCATAACCTCTTTAAGAAAATATCTTTCAGTGCAAAGCCAAGTTGTTGACAAGTTAAGATTGATAAGGAAGGTATTTCTAAGACTGCAGTAGTAAGAGAGCTTTTGCTGCAGCTGGGGTTAGAAGAGTCAGGAATGATGCTTCTTTGCCTACTGAACAAAATAAAAACTTCCCTGGGGATTTCTCAAGAGAGCCAAGGTATGGCCATTGGAGGTGGGAGACAACAAAGTAGCTTCTTTCCATGGAAAAAGACATGCATGGAGCATTAGAGGGGGAGCTCTCATGGATAAAAATTTGTCAGGTTAGCTAACAAAGGGGATAGCTTTCATAGCATCCCGGAGCAGGAAGAAACAGACACCAGAAAGCTATTGTGCAAATTAAAAGATTTTCTCAGAGCAAAAAGGAAAACTAGAGTGAAAAAGCAATTTGATTATAGCTAGGTTTAATGAAGCTATTTGAAACTGTGCCTAAGAGTAGGCATAACTCTTTTAAGTTTATTCCATGTAACATCTGAGCTTGAATTTGTTGTGTAAATCACAGTAATTAGTAAATATTTGTCCTGTTATTTTGAGAATTTTTATAACAATCATAGTCACAGGAATAATAGGATAACATTTAACAAGAGCTCTGTGGTAGTCACTGACCTAACCGGTTACATGTATTAACTCACTTAATCTTACAGCCACTCTTGGAAGAAGGTAGTTATAGCCTCATTTTTTTTCAGATGAGGAAACCAAGGCACACAAATAGTAAGTGGCAGAGCTGGAATATTGACATTAGTGTGTGTCTGCATTTATCCACTGCTTGAATGAAAGTGAAAGTGAGTATGAGAGAGTCACAGAACATTCAGACATACCATA
>NW_012149618.1:3743080-3744397 GCF_000956105.1 Propithecus coquereli | reverse complement strand
ACCTGTTCACCCCAACCCAAACCTGTACCCCACCCCACCTCCCATCTAAGTACAGTACAACTCCTCAACCTGTTCACCCCAACCCAAACCTGTACCCCACCCAACCTCCCATCTAAGTACAGTACAACTACTCAACCTGTTCACCCCAACCCAAACCTGTACTCCACCCCACCTCCCATCTAAGTACAGTAGTCCTCCCTTATCTATGGGGCATACATTCCAAGACTCCCAGTGGATGCCTAAACCTGTGGATAGTAACGAACCCTATCCTTTCTTTTTCCTTCTTCACAATTTCATGGATAGAAGATTCATTCTTACCATTAAGAGTAACAACCTCAGCATGCAATTTTTCTTCTTTCATTATTAAGTTGAGAACTTTCACCTTTTCACTTAGAGGAATCACTTTACGGCTTTTCTTTGGTATTATCTGAACTGTCAGCATCACTACTCTTGTGCTTTGGGGACATTATTAAGTAAAATAAGGGTTACTTAAACTCCAGTACTGCAACACTGTGACAGTCAGGCTGATAACCAAGACAGCCACTAAGTGAGTAATGGGTGGGTGGCATATCCAGTGTAGCAATGCCGGACAAAAGATGATTCACATCCCAGGTGGGATACTGTGAGATGTCACAAGATTTCATCATGCTACTCAGAGTGGCTTATAACTTAAGACTTATGAATTATTTATTTCTGGAATTTTCCACTTATTAATAATATTTCATACCATAGCTGACCCAGGTAACTGGAACCATGCAAAGTGGAACAGTGGATAAAGGGGACTACTACAAATGGCACCACCATCTACCCAGTTACTCGAGCCAGAAACCTGGTGGTCATCCTTGATTTCTCTCCGTCAGTATTTCATTTTCTTGACATAATAACGGTTTTTATGAAAACTACATTTAATATTTTCTACCTTCCCAAGATGTTGGTACTCTAGAGAACTAAGAAAAGGAAGTCTGATAACATGAAATGGCACTTTTGTTGTATTTCCTAAGAATCTTCTTTAGAAGAAAGAAAATTCTATATTACATTTAGAATGTAAATTGTTAGAGAAGGTGAAGAGGCTGGGCGCAGTGGCTCACGCCTGTAATCCTAGCACTCTGGGAGGCTGAGGTGAGTGGATCATTTGAGCTCAGGAGTTCGAGACCAGCCTAAGCAAGAGCGAGACCCCGTCTCTACTAAAAAAAAAAAGAAAAGAATGAAAGAAATTAGCTGGACAACCTAAAATATATAGAAAAAATTAGCTGGGCATGGTGGCACATGCCTGTAGTCCCAGCTACTTGGGAGCTGAGGCAGTAAGATCGCTTGAGC
>NW_012149618.1:3732996-3734130 GCF_000956105.1 Propithecus coquereli | reverse complement strand
TACTTTGATTCGTTATGTTATCGTCTAATAATGAAACTTCTGATAGTGTGCTAATGAGGTAAATAAATTAAGTTGAACTTTTAGCTGTGTGTCATCAAGCATATATTTTTTTACTGCAATTATGGATTGCCTGGGTGCCCTAGCATAAAACTTCAGCCTCATTCATGTTAATTCTGAAGTATATGGGTTTATGACAGTTTTCCAAAATGGATCAATTATCCATTAAACATTAAAGTATAGGAATCATTCAAAAGGATGATTCTGAGAAACAAAAACAATAGCCTCACGTTGATTTCCAGTTATTTGCAACATCAGTTACAGCAACTAGAAAAGACTGAATTGTTCTAAAATTATCATGGGAACTTGCTTAACTTTACTGAGTTTGGAAAACAGATCTCACACAGCCTTAACAAGGCTTCTAAGTCTTGCTCTTTAATGACGTAATTGTTTAGAGGTGCTAATGAAGTTTCCTGGACATGCCAATATATTTCAAATGAAACAAGATTAGATTACTCTACCAGTCTACAAGACAGCATGCAGGTGCCCACAAGATATGCAGTACTGAACTAGGTTCCATTCAGTGCCAAGTGACTTGCTGAAGTTGTTTTTTTAGAAAGGAAAGGAGGTAAAATATGTCGAAAGGACTACTATGGGTCCCCACCAAAAAGTTCCTGTAAAAAAAATAAGTATCTTCACAATTCCTTTGTATCAAAGGCTAGAAAGAACTATGTCAGGCATTGAAATTCCATCCCTTCATGCAGCAACAAGGGCCTGTTCTACAGGTAGCTTCCATGACAATCCCCTGTGGTAAAAAGAGTGTGGGCTTTTCAGTGAGACAGACCTGGACTAAAATTTAGGCCCTGCCATATATAGTTAGGATAACCCTGGCCAACCCATTTACCTTTTCTCAGCTTACGTTTCTTCATCTTAAAAAAATGAGGATAACAATGCCTTAGTGTATGAATAAAGATTTTTCTCATTATAATTGTCAAAAAACCCAAATCATACTCATATTAAAAAGTTTACTTATTACAAAACCATGAGAGGGGCTCAGAGACTCCAAAGAACAGATGGTTATAGGAGCTTAAGCCAAAATAGTTCCTCAAACCTCAAGGACTGAAACCAAAAGCCTCA
>NW_012149618.1:3731257-3732946 GCF_000956105.1 Propithecus coquereli | reverse complement strand
TTAATCTTACAGCCACTCTTGGAAGAAGGTAGTTATAGCCTCATTTTTTTTCAGATGAGGAAACCAAGGCACACAAATAGTAAGTGGCAGAGCTGGAATATTGACATTAGTGTGTGTCTGCATTTATCCACTGCTTGAATGAAAGTGAAAGTGAGTATGAGAGAGTCACAGAACATTCAGACATACCATATAATCTGCCTAATACCAAGAAGTACACCAGATAATCTCCAGCGTCCCCTTTCTTTTTAAGCAGTTGTTGAAAAGAGTGAACTAAAGAAGGAGATAAAAAAAAAAAAAGATACTTGGAGAGAACAGAGAGGAAGAGAAGAACAAATGCAGGAAGTATGTAGCTGAGAGAACCAATAATGAGGATAATAGATGATGATGGAACTTTTCTCACTAATGGGTAAATTTACATGGATAGTTGTCTTTATTTTCAGTTTGCTAGGAGTCTCTATTATCCCGAAAGGGGAAAAGGTAGTTAAGATGTTCCCCGCCTTCATCACTCTCATACACATATGCAAACACACTTACTTTCCATTAAAATATACTTTGAAATAAAAGTGGAAAAAAATCAGAGCAGAAGTTTTTAAATTCATGCACTCATTTTTTTAGTTTTTATCAACCCAGTTATTTTGGGTTGCTATTCACTAAAAACTATAAGATATGTCAGTGTCGGGGCCATATGTTGAAAGTCAACGGGATTCTTTTTCTTCTAGCATTCTCTATCTTTCATTGGCAGGTTTTCTTAGTAAGATCTGTCATCTGGAAGAGCTCATTCTGCACAGTTGATGATTTTCCATAGGTTATGTTTTCAGGCTGAATCATAATCTTTTGTAGTCATAATCTGCTGAAATTCTCATCACACTCATATGATATTAAAACATTTTGTTTTTTTCCAATTATAACACAAGAATTTTTTACCATCTTCACAATTAAACTAATATAAAATTGTCTTGGTGGAATCTTTAATTATGGGATGGGGGTAATTAAGTTTTAGAACTTAAAATCCCAAATCTTCCACAGTATTTTACGTATTCTTAACAAAGGTTGTCTGCATCAGCCAAGGCAGTTCACAAATGTTACATTGCGTGACTTGATTCTGATTTATGGTTAAGATTGTTAGAACTTGTATTTTGTGCCCTTGCTACACATGTACATTGTAAATATTGCATAAGAAGGTTGGAATGCAATGGCCATAAAAATAATTGCAGGCTATTACATAATCAAAAGTCTGTTTCTATTCTTTGTTATGCTAGTCTCATCATACTGAGCAAAATATATGTACTGAATAAAAATAGAATGAGTTCTAGAATTATATTTCCTTTAAGATTTAAGATTTTAATTGCTATAATTATGGATCATAATGTTTCTTTAAAAAAAGAACAGAAAAAGTAGGGTCCATTCAAATGATATAAGAACTCATCTACATTACCATGAAATCACATACACACATATTTATCTATTTATTTTCCTTAAAATAAAATTCTTGCTGAGTATATGCTACTACTATGTTAAGGTCACTGTGCCAGAACATAAGGAAATACGAAGGTGAATTACACCAATTTTGCCATAAGGAGCTTAACCTCTTATAAACATCAGCCCTCCCTTCCTTCCTATTTGTGCTGCTATCTGTGGATTGCTTCATTTTTAGTCTTTTATAGTCTCCTTTAACCTGTGCTCCTTCCC
>NW_012149618.1:3725360-3726700 GCF_000956105.1 Propithecus coquereli | reverse complement strand
CAAAGAAAAAAGATTTTTCCCTTTCTACATCAGTTTTTCAATGTCCTAGGAAGGACTGTGACTGAGCAAGCTTGGATCACACATCCAGTTCTCAGGATAACTTAATCTGTGCCAGGCGATAGGGGAACTGTGATGAACAGCCCTACCAGAATCACATGGATGAAGTGAGGAAAAGAACATGGGCATGGGATACTATTACAAGAAAAAGAGAAAGGGAGATGCTAGGCAGACAAAAACAACAAATATCCACTGTGCCACCTTACAGGGTGGCTATGAGGATTGAATGTAAGCATGCAGCACTGCCGTCTCTAACAATGGCAAGATTTGGACCAAAGTCCCTCTCTAAATGCTAGTAGTGACATTAAACCACACAGGCCCTGAATATGTAGGTGGCTGTGAGTCATAACACAGAATGGCAGACATAAGAAACCCAAGGGACAAGCACTTCAGATTTCTACACTCCAGGCTTCATCAAATGCATCTAAATTGATGATACATTTCCTAAACCCTAGATGCGGGCAGCTTATGATTAGGATTACTTTTTCTGAAGATTTCAGCTTTACTCTTCATTGGTATGAGCTGACAGTACCTTCTCAATACAAGGATCATTATTGATAATGCAGAAGTTTTATTAAGCAGGTAACAATCCTGGAAATGTTTATATATTGCTCCGAATCCACTAGGAAATACAATTGGCCACAAAGTCTACAAGCACCAGTTCTCAGCTGTTCAGGACTCCTTTTTACAAGTCTTGAGAACCCCAAAGAGCTCCTGTTTACGTGTGTTACCTCTGTTGATATTTAGTGTACATGAAATTAGAACTCAGATTTAAAAAAAAATAACAGCTTTACTGAGATTTTATCAAATGTTTTCTTCTAGAAGTTTGGTAGTTTTAGGTTTTACTTTGAGGTCAAGAATCCATTTTGACTTTAATTTTACTTGAGTCAAGGCATGGATTGAAGCCTCTTTCTTTCTTTTTTAAATATATATATATCCAATTGTCCCAGTACCATTTATTGAAAAGATTATCCTTTCTCCTCTGAATTGCCTTTGCACCTTTGTTAAAAAATCGATTGTCCATGTATGTGTGGGTCTATTTCTGAATACTCTGTTCCATTGATCTATATTGATATATACTTTCTTCTTTAGACCATCAACACACTGTCTTGATTACTGTAGATTTATAATAAGTCTTTGAAATTAGGAAATGTTAGCCCTCCAATTTTATTCTTCTTTTTCAGAGTTGTTTTTGGCTATTCTAGGTCATTGGTATTTCGAAATTTTAAAATCAGATTGCCAATTCCTATAATTTCTGATGAGATTTTGACTTGCTAGAATTG
>NW_012149618.1:3722737-3723501 GCF_000956105.1 Propithecus coquereli | reverse complement strand
AAAAATGCCTTTCCTTTCTTACCTCCCAATACTTTGTACACATGTTCTATGATTCAGCCCAAATTGACCATTCTACTGTTCTCCAAATGTGCCACTGTTGCCACCTGAAGTAATGTTCATTCTTTCTCCCTAGCTTCTCTTTTTCAAAACTAGGTCTTTCGAGGGCCCATTCCAAATGTCATCCACTTTATAAAGGTTTTTCCCAGCCATATATAATCTCTCACCAACATACTAAAGAACTGTGTACTTTTCTTATGGTACTTAAATTATTCTGATTTGCATTACACTATTATCTGCATAATCACCTTATGCCCCTAACCAGATTTTACTTTTATTTGAGTTGGAAATCTACGATTGATGAAAATGGTTTAATGAGAACAGATGACAGAAATAAACTAGAACAACCCTTGTCAGGTGCCAGGTGGTACCTTTAAGATGTGGGTTAAGAAAATGCCACCATAGAGGAGGCAGCTTCCAGATAAAAAATGGTCAACTGTAATGATCACAATCTCATGATTCCTGTTACCCTCACTGTGCTTCCCTCACTTCCCTTTCTGGATTATGGGTTGCAATACCTTACCCATAAACAGGCTGAAAAAAATAGGACAAATCTAAAAAGCGGATATGAAAGGATTAGTCTACATTTTGGCTTACAAAACCAACTGCTTAGGCCGGGCACGGTGGCTCATGCCTGTAATCCTAGCACTCTGGGAGGCCAAGGCGGGCGGATTGTTTGAGCTCAGGAGTTCGAGACCAGCCTGAGC
>NW_012149618.1:3707972-3721732 GCF_000956105.1 Propithecus coquereli | reverse complement strand
GATACATATAGATAGGAAAAAGGCTTTAAAGTGAAGCAAGTTAACACCGTCATCATCTCAAATAGTTACTCAATTTTTTTTGTTTGTTTTATGGCAAAAGCAGCTAAAATCTGCTCATTTAGCATGAATTCCAGATACAGTACAACTTTATTACTTACAGTCTTCATGTTGCACATGAGCTCTCTAGAC
The DNA here is from genome assembly GCF_000956105.1 of Propithecus coquereli. NCBI lineage: Eukaryota > Metazoa > Chordata > Mammalia > Primates > Indriidae > Propithecus > Propithecus coquereli. The sequence continues at coordinate 3,721,543 of NW_012149618.1, read as the reverse complement.
TTGTTCATACTACATGTCTGTTACTTTTCATCCTCTGCCCTCCACTCCTCCACCCAACCCCCATCTCTGGTAGCCACTGTTTTGTTCTCTGCACAGATTTGAATTTGTTTTTTAAGATTCTACATATAAGTGAGATCACACCATATTTGTCTTCTGTGTCTGGCTTATTTCATTTAGCATAATGTCCTCCAGGCTCATCCATGTTGCAGCAAATGGTAAGATCTCATCTTTTTCAGGAATGAATAATACTCCAATGTATATATGTACCACAGTTTCTTTATCTATTCATCCATGGATGGATACTTAGGCTGTTTCCATTTCTTGGCTAGTGTGACTAAAACTGCAATGAACATGGGAGTGCAGAATCTTTATGAGGTGGTGATTTCATTTCCTTTGGATATATGCCCAGAAGAGGGATTGCTGGATTATACAGTGGTTCTATTTTTAATTTCTTTAGAAACTCCCATAGTTTTTTCCATAATGGCTGCACCAATTATATTCTAAGAAGCTACCTATGACTGCTCTTCATTTTTAGTAGGAAAATATACTATTGTCAGAATTACCATAAATCATATTTGGAAATTTAGGGCAAGTAAATTTGAGTTTTAAATTCTAGGTAAGGGAAATCAGGAAAGAAGAAAAGTAAAGTAATAAACATAATTCTATCTCAATTTCAAAGAAATTCTTTCTTCCTAGTCCACAATAAATTCAATAATTTGAAATACAAATTAAATGACTAAATAAAATCAAAACCATTTCTTCTTTGTACCTAGTCCAAGCTCAGAAGTATTCTAAGAACCATCATATTTATTATCTCATTAATATTCTCAACAATCCTGTTTGGTGTGCATAGCTATCTTAGTTCAGATTGCCATAACAAAACACTATAAACTGGGCAGCTTATAAAAAACCAAAAATTACTTCTTACAGTTTTGGAGGCTAGGAAGTCCATGATCAAGGCACCAGCAGATTTGGTGTCTGGTAAGAGCCCGTTTCCTGGTTCACAGATGGTGCCTTCTCACTGTGTCCTCAGGCTAGTTAGCTCTCTGGGGTCTCTTTTATAACGGTACTAACCTTATTCATGAGGGCTCCACCCTCATGACTTAATCACCTCCTTAAAGACCCCACTCCCTAACACCATCACTTTGGGGGTTAGGATTTCAACATATGAATTTAAGGGGGAGGGACACAACTTTCAGGTCATAGCAATAGCGGACCTCTTTTTAACAGTTGGAGAAACTAAGACTTTGGAAGAGAATTCAGTAAATTATATGTTATTAATAAATTATTTATAAATAAGAGAGAAGATAGAATAAAAGAAGAAAGGCAGAAAAGGAAGGAAAGAAGGGAGGCAGAGAGAGAGATGAACAGAGTTGAAGGTGCTAATAAAATACAAAGAGACTATGGTATTAAAACCACTCATGCTCATGGAGCCAAATCCCTTTACTAATTTATCTCTGATACACCAGGTGCCTTTGTGAAGAAAAACTCCCCTCTATAATCTAGAAAAGGGATCAGCAAACTACTGCCTGAAGACCGAATCCAGCCCAATGCCTGTTTTTTAAAATAAAGCAGTTTTTGTTTTGTTTTTATAAATTTATATCTTTAATGACAAGTAATAACTGTACGTATTCATGGGGTACACAGTGATGTTTCAATATATATAATGTATAGTGATCAGATCAGGGTAATTAGCATACCCATCATCTCCAACATGAAAATAAAGCTTTATTGGAACCCAGCCACACTCACTCATTTACATATTGTCTGTAGCTGCTCTCATGCTATGACAGCAGAGTTGAGTAGTTGTGACAGAGACCATATGGCACACAAGCCTAAAATTTTACTATCTTGCCCTTTAGAGAAGCTTGCTGGCCCCTGAACCAGAGTATGTATATTTTTCTCTAAGTCCTGCTTCTCTCTTGAGAAGGGACATGGGACAAGGACAATGAACCGAAAGCAGTCATGGGTCCCCTACCTAATAAAGAAAGAGGCAGTATTTCCCTGTGGAGCTCAGACCATCTCACTGCTTTCTTTGTGATTAAGTCTCAAATGCAAATTTTGGCTCAAATTTAGTAACGATAAATCAGACTTACTACAGAAATAAACAGCAGCCTACTTTTACAGTACTTTCTTCCAGGTACACATTCCTACTTTTCTAAAAGTATGCCCACTCCTATTTGATTAGACAGAAACTATTTCCTTTAAGATAAGAAGATGAAGGTTCCCTGTGAATTCTTTACGGTCTTTCAAACACCAGACGGCTATTTTGCTTTAAAGGCAGATTTCACAAGAGTGGGTTAACACAGTCTTTCATTTTAAAAGCTGATTATTAAGTGTGACTTTATTGGATCCAAAAAATTCCCTAAACTAAAAAGTCTCAAATTCTGATGCATCATTTAATCTGTGGTTTAGAGAAAAACTTTTGTGAGGTCAGCCTTTGAATTTATACTCACTTATAAGGATCGGAGAGTTTTTTAGTGTTTGTTGTCTTACGCCTGGTGAGAAAAATTATAATCAATACATACCGTACTAACAAGCTTGCTGGATTTTAAATAATGAGATCATTTGGGGGAAATTACCAGTTTCCTTTCTAGTAAACATGTAAAACTAAATGGACTTTCCAACAATTCCAAATAATAAAAGACAATATAAGAATTCATCCAAAAAACAATTCTAGGGACATTAATCAGCCTAATTCTCTTCTTCTGGGTGCAGAGAATGCAAAATCCTCCCCGGTTCCTAAGGGAAGGTGAGAAGAAAGAGAAATTTCAAAACTCTGCAAATTTACTCAATCTTTGAAGACCAGTCACAAAATGTGACTATAGTACACACACTTTTTTAAACACTCAGGCCACTACCTGTTTCTCCTACTATATGAAAGAAGGATACCACCACTTGAAATGGGTTTTTCCCAGCAACATCTCCTTTAAACTTTTCAAAGAGAAAGTATCAGTACAGTTATCAACATTCAAGTATATCATGAATTAAAACAATTTTGTAAAAAACCTTCTTTATGTTTATTTTTGACTAGTATGCTATCATTTCAGTTTTTTTCTTCTTAATAATTTCACTTGATCATTTCAGTTCTTCAAGTTTCCATCCCATTTCCACAATTCATTTTGTCAAATACCCACTGAGCAAATTTCCTAATCACTTATATCCTCATTAACACCAACAATCTACCCTCTATCCATTCTAAAGCGTTCTCCCTGCTCTCACCATTTCTATCCTCCTAGCCAAATCAAATGTCTTTTATCCACTCTAATTCTTTCAATGGCATTTGAGCATTCCCTTCTTCATGAACATTTAAAAACATTTGGTTTACACGACTCTGAGCTCCTGTTGTTCTTGTATCTACATGGCAATTCTCTTCCATTAGATCTTCTAAATTCAGGCTTCCCATAGCTGCATGCTAAACTTCCTCCTTCAAAAGGCTCACTTTGGTTTCATTATCCTCTACCTCTCCATCTAGACCTCTTAGCACCCCTCTTGCCCCAGATGCCAGTAATCAAGACTAGATATTTTGTCAACAGCTCCAAATAAACATTTACGGTCTTGGTCAAGTAACTTGAATTTCTCTGGACTTCTCTTTATTCTTATATCAGTTAAGTGAATTCTCCAGAGGATGAAAGAGTAGGGACTTCAGAGCTAGAAGGAAGAGCACAAGCAAAGTGATAGCACTGAGAAATCTCACAGCACTGGCAGGACAGTGGGGAGGGCTGCCTGCTTCAGATTAAAAGCACATGTTAGGGAACAGTAAAATGACACTACCCGGGAGGGTAGGCTCTGTAAGCAGCATCCAATAAGAAACTATTACTGGTTTCAAGAGAAGATTAAAGCAGACTACTCTAGTAGTAATACTGCAGAAAGATTGGGGATGGAGGAAATAGGGCCAAGGAAATAAAATAGGAAGCTATTACTATGGTAATCCAATTACAAGGGGATTAAGACTACCTGTTTAATGAAGTCTAAAATCGATGTCCTAGCATTCAAGATCTTTTCCACTTATCTTTCCAGTTTTATCTCTCATTAGTCTTTTACAAGAAATATCTCTTGCAGCCTAGATCACTACCTCCTCTCCAAATAAGTATGTCCACACAGTCAGTCCTACCATCAATTGTGTGATCATGCATACCTGATCTGCTCCTCCGCCCCTTCTAGCCTTGAAAAGCTCCACCTCCTTAGAGGTCTAGTTAATGTCCAAATTGGCCATAAAGCTTTGTTTCTCTAATCATTCCAACTCATAACAATCTTTAGTTATTTTTTTAAGCCTATGTACACTGTACATGTAGCATAGAAATTAGCATTTAACTATTTCTCTTTCTTCCCTTCCTTTCCTTTTTTCCTCTTCTTTTTTTTTTTTTGAGACAGAGTCTCGTTCTGTTGCCACAGCTAGAGTGCAGTGGCGTCATTATAGCTCACTGCAACCTCCAACTCCTGGGCTCAAGCGATCCTTCTTTCTCAGCCTCCCAAGTAGCTGGGACAACAGGCATGAGCCACCGCACCCAGCCTATTTTTCAATTAATGTTTGTTAACTTTGTCTTATCAACTATATTATAAGGTATTTGAGCACAATGATTATGCTTGAATTTCTTTTGTGTTGTTTGTCTAATCCTAATGTCATTTTAAGTCAAATCAATATTTAGATGTTCTTCAGTGTACTGCACTCAAAAAACAAGCCAAGCCCATTCTGGGCACTCTTTTGCAGTTGTGACAGACAGCTCAGGATAGTGGGTGAGGCTTAGAATACTGGGTGGGATTCCAGTTCAAGGCTCTCCTTCTGTCAACCAATGGGTTAGTAATATCTCCCTTATTACCACACTGCATAGTGTAAATCAATGAACGGGAATAAGAGTCTTCTGCTGCCTACCTGGTTATAAGACTCTTAGATTTTAGAGCAAGGGTCACAAATGAACCCACAGGCCATGGCCAACACACAGAGGTGTTCTGTTTAGCCTGCACAGTATTTCTTAAAAATATTTATCATTGCTATTACTTAAAAGGCAGTTGTTTTTCATATAAAAAAAAAAAAAAACCCTGAGTCTCTCAGCTCTTTTTAATAATATCTGCATATCCGGCAACACTAGGCCCAAACTCTCACATGGAAAACAATTCTGTAGCTGTATGACAGCTGCTGTCTTTAGATGAAGCACATATGTGCTAGTTCACTACAGTTCTTACCATTTCCTACTATATTGTATCAAGTCAGATTCACTCCTTTTCAGTACCTGCCTGGCCCTGTGAACGTTGACAGTTGCTACCTAGGTTTGATTAGAAAGCAGACTGACTCTAAATAGGTAACCTGCTAACCAATGTCAGGCCGAGGAGATACCTCCTACATTGAATATTCTCACCACACAAGGTCACTCAGATGCTCTCTCCCATGTCAGTGACCTGCTTAGACCATCATACAGTTACAACCTAGATACTCACTACAACTCTCTGCCTGTCTTAGGCTTCTGAACAAGTCTTGATATCCTGAACTTAATTCCTACTTTCTGCCTCTGCTTGGCAGAGTGATCTGTGTTATGCACTGATTGTGTCCTAACTGATCAGTACAGCCACAGTGGCTTCAGAAGAAGGATGAGAGCTTCATCTCCAGATACAAATGACCTATTTTATTTTAGCTTTTTCACCCCCACTTCATTTCCAAAAAGTGTCATGATTCAGGGTCCATAGTGGAACTAAATTTCTGCAGGCAATCCATCAGGATGAATGGGCTGTGTGATGTTAAGTGATGCCAATAAAAGTCCATGTACTTTAGTCATAGTATATTGGTTATAACCCTGCTTCTGGCTTGGGCTAGGGCTTAGTGATATCTAGTTTAGATACACTCCAACAACTATTCAGACTATGTAAACAATATGATTTTTTCTTATCCATCAAAGAAAAGTTAACATTGATTTTCTTTGCAATCACCACTGTCAGCAGAAAATAATTGCTATTCCACCTTTCAGTTCAGTGGAATCCATCAACTTTCCTACATATTTTGGTATGATGCTACTAAAGGGTTCCTAGCTCTAGGATTTTAACTTCCCTATATTCTATATAAAATGGGCTCATTATTTTAAGAGGGTAATTCAAACACACATCATGTTTACAAGTAAGCTTCTATATTCTTAGCTTCTGAGTCCTTCTTGTTCAGAGGATAAAATTTTTAGTAGACAATTTGAACCTTTTCTTTAGCTATCTCACTATGGAACATGGTTTCCAAAAACAAAAACAAAACCCAATGCTTTCTTAGGTAGCATCATACTGTTAGGTTCAATAATTCTTAGGACAAAAATAAAGACAGGAACTACATAAGTCAGTTTCCACTGTACCCTAAGAAAATTAAAAGCAGCAAATTCTAATAACTAGCTTTGCTTAAGAGAAAGTATACAATTATTAGACAATCTTTCTTTGGTTTACTAAGTAGAATGAATACTTATACTTTTATCACTTCTGTAATCTCCCCTTTATTCTGGAGACCACTAGTTCTCCCCACAAACACAGCAGTTGAGGAGTTCGGGGGTGCACAATTGAGCTCAAGTGGAACAGACACGGGAAAGTTGGTCTATGCCTGATCTACAGACTATTCAACATGGATTCTGCTTCCTGCCATGTGGACTACAGAAGCGAGGATATGTACAACATTTCCCATTTAGTTTATATGAGTTTTCGCAAATAAACAATCCTAACAAATACAGAAATATTTTTCTACTGATCAAGTTTTTATGCCAGTGATTTATCTAACCCTTTGATATATCTCAACCAAAAGTAAAATTCAGAATCTGAAGTCAGACTTCATTTTCAGAATAAAAATACTGTAAGAACATGTAAGAACCCATGTAAGAACCATATATTATATATATCTATATAGTCTATAATGTATACTCTATCAAGTCATATTCCCAATCATTATCATGATTAATATCTAATATTATTTATTGATTACTGAAATATGCAGGGAAACTTGTACAGGATTCTATCTTCTCTTTAGACAGTTATAAACACTAACATCACATTAGGAAAGTAGAAATTTTCCTTACATTAGATTGAAATTAAATCACCACAGGTTGAAATACGGGGCAGAGGGAAGACAGTCAAACCTTAAATCACAACCCAAACCCTCATCTATGTCTTAAATCTTCCTTCTTAGAACTTGCTCCTAGTCCGTTTAGTTTCTCTCACACTAACCATAGTCTGATGACTTAGATTCTACTTCTTTTCTGCAAAGCATTTACAGACCCCTTCCAAAAGTAGCTGTACCCCAGGTCACACTTTGCCTACATATTTTAAAGAATGTCATATACACCGGTCTAACTGGATTCTGGGTTTCTTCAGGACAGCCTAAGTTTAAAGGTGCCTGAGTTCAACTGCTGACATAAATAAAGAAAATGAAATGCCCTTTAGCACAGCATAATTAATATGAAATCCTACTTAAAGACAGAATGCCCATTAGACAATTTCTATGAAAGTCTTTCATCCCAATATGATTATTAAATAAAAGTGATTTTTTCCAAAGTTTAATTTACTTATACTAATTTTATCTTATACAAAAAAACCCAGTTCTAAATGACTGTTAAAGCTACCATTTTAGGTTTCAGGTAAGAAAATAACTCAAAGGATTTGTTTTGTTGCTGTTGTTTTAGAGATAGGGTCTCACTCTATTGCCCAGGCTGGAGCGCAGTGGGTACAATCATAAGTCACTGCAACCTCAAACTCCTGGGCTCAAGCAATCCTCCTGCCTCAGCCTCCCAAGTAGCTGGGACTACAGGCATGCACCACCAAGCCAGGCTAATTTTTTTATTTTTTGTAGAGATGGAGTCTCACTATGTTGCCCAGGTTGGTCTCGAACTCCTCGCCTCAAGGGATCCTTCTGCTTCAGCCTCCCAAAGTGCTAGGATTACAGGTGTGAACCACTGTGCCCGGCCTAAAAAATAACTCAGTGGATTTTCACGCAATAAATATTTTTAGTAGAATTCATCATCTGAACCAAATGTTCACAAACCAGTCATACAAATATTAAGTTAAATAATTATTTTAAAAGCTCATTTATATTTTGATACTGATAATCATACACTTTTACCTTGAGAAGGTATGTGGGAATATTACTGAAATCCACTGGCAACTTCAAAAGGAAACGAGCTGAAAATTCACCAGTCTGTAGAAAGAAAGGTATAATAATAAGATTAAAATCAAAAATAGACTGTGAAATGACAATTATAGCCAAGGCCGTAAGTTCAACCTGTTCAAAATGCAGGCATCTTCAATTTGGGTTTCCTAACATCAGCCAAGAAAAGAAGGTTGGAAAAGTAGGGGAGAATCAAAAAGAATTCTTAAATTATTAGTTACTAAAAAGCACAATTTTAATTTTAAAAATCTGTATTTAAATGTGCAATAAAAGTATAATGCAGTAGTATTACCTTTTTGTTTCTTAAAAGTATGAAAAGAATACATGAATATATGATTATTGTTTTTTTAAAAAAGCCAAACAATACAGACCTATCCCTTTGATTCACTTGTTTTCACTCAAGCAATCAGACCACTTCACTAATATTTGTAACCCACAAGGCCGATGACATATATCACCATCCTTTATACTATAATGTGTCTGAAGTATATATAAAGGTCAAACTTCTACCCATGTAAAGGAGTATATCAGTGGGTACCACAAATAATTTTCCAATCTCCTGACAGTCCATTAACATCATTATCATCAACTAATACTTTTCAGTAATTTCTTCTATGAACTAATCTCCATAGGAAAGATGCTTAGAGTTTTGGAGATTTAAAACATTTAATTAAGCTATGAATAATAGCTTCTATTTTTTTAAGAGAGAAAACTCATGTAAAAGAAAAAAGTTTCCCTCTCAATTTTTATGATGGGAAAGGTTAAGGAATCACATTTTTAAAAACTTTATTATAGTCTAGAGGACAGGCTTTCGAACTGGGCTATGCAGAGACCTAGGAGTTCCAGGGAACCTCTGCAAATGCCATTGAGATGTATGCTGAGCTGATAGAATCCAGGGTCTCCCATTCTTTCTCATTGCAAGTGTACAGCTCAGCTTGGGATTTTAACACAGTGGGTTTTACTTACACATGTTTGAACAAAGAACTCCAGGGATGATCTCTAGAACTACTCTAAAGAGTGGATCTCTATCTTTTCATACTGCGACTACTAAAGAGCTCCCAATCTCTTCATTGTCTTCCCTTCTTAAAAATATGAACAGCAGAAACTCCTCAAAACACATCTATACACATAGCAAGCATTTACAAATATTTTTTATGGATAGGTAAACGAATGTACATAAGCATGCATGCACACCTCTTACAGATGATTCCACAAGTCACCTCGCCTTTCTACAAGCACCCTAGCAACTGGCTTCAAGGTTCTGGCCCTAATTTTAAAACTCTGACTTAAAACCTAGAAAATGCAGAAATATAAACCTTGAGCTGCAGACAACAATGATAACTAACATCTGCCTAGTTGTTTGTTGTCTGTTTTACTGCTTACAACATCTTTTAACTTTCATCAACCTCTGGCTAAGGACAGAGCATTTCTTCATCACCACAAGCCTAACCCTCCGACAGAAAAAGCAGAAATGAGAATTGAATGGACAGAATCAAAGCTGAGGCAAGCCAGATAGAGTCACAGAAGCCACTGTGCCACCAGGAATGTCAATGGTGAGAAACAGTACTGAAGTCCAGAGCTGAACAGCACTTCTCAGTACTGAATGCCATTATGTAACCAGCTACTCACAACCCAACACCTGGGAGAATACTTAAGAGCCACTAAGGATCTACAGATAGCTCATCATGGTGGGTGGGAGGTTTGTGAGATCCTAGTGTAACTGTTGTCTTCTGTTATAGTCCAAGATTACCAAAAAGGTGTGGTTTTGGTATTATGTTAAGCTCCCAGAGGACTCTAAAACTAACATGGCCTGTTAAGTGTGGTTCTTTAGATCAAGACACAGCTGGATCTAAGTACAAGGGATCATATTTTTTTTTTTTTTTTTTTTTTTGAGACAGAGTCTCACTCTTTTGCCTGGGCTAGAGTGAGTGCCGTGGCGTCATCCTAGCTCACAGCAACCTCAAACTCCTGGGCTCAAGCAATCCTCCTGCCTCAGCCTCCCAAGTAGCTGGGACTACAGGCATGTGCCACCATGCCCAGCTAATTTTTTCTACATATTTTTAGTTGTCCAATTAATTTCTTTCTATTTTTAGTAGAGACGAGGTCTCGCTCTTGCTCAGGCTGATTTCGAACTCCTGAGCTCAAACAATCCGGCCGCCTCGGCCTCCCAGAGAGCTAGGATTACAGGCGTGAGCCCCCGCACCCAGCCCAGGACCTGTCTTTTAAAAAAAAAAAGAATATACGTTCCCCAAAAATGTCCCCACTTTTTTTCTCCTATATAACTAATTTCCCCCTCTTTAGTCAGTCACTCCCATCGTCATACAAACATCATTTTTAAAAAGTGTGCATTGACTTCATATCCTTCTTCAGGTCCCATCTCATTTTCCTGTTCTACTTTACAAAATAATCTTCTGTAAAAAATTAGTCTCTATTTGAGGTTAATATTTCCTCGTTTATTATTCTCTCTTAAACCCTCTCCAGTCAGCCTTTCCTCCCCACCACTCAACTAAAACAGCTCATCAAGATCACCAATGACCTCTCCATTGCCAAATCCAATGGTCATTTCTCAGTCTCCATCTTAGTGTTCTGTCAGCAGCATTTTGATGCAGCTGACCACTTCTTTCCTGGAACATTCTTCATTTGGTTTCCAGAGTCCCAGTTTCCAGGGTCTTTGGTCACCTCAACCTCTGAACAATGGAGCACACCTAGGCTTAACTCTAAGGCCCTTTGCTTTATCTACAATCCCCAGGTGATCTCATTCAGGCTCAGGACTTTAAATAATATCTATAAACTAGTCACTCCTAAATTTTATAACTCCATCCCAGACCTTTTCCTAATTCAAATTTCATTTATCCAAATACCATAAACAAAATCAAATTCCTGATTTTGTGCTCTTTTCTCGATATTTATTCCTTGTTGCAGTAAATGCCAATTCCATTCTTTCAGTCTCTAAGGCCAAAAACCTCAAAAGCATCTTTGACCCTTATCTTTTTCTCTCACCCCACATTGAAAGTGACAGCAAATCCTGTTGAATCTACCTTCAAAATATATCCTGAGTCCAACCACCTTTCACCACCTCCACACCCACCTGGTCTGAACCACCATTTTCTCTCACTGGACAATTGCAATTGCCCCTGACTGCTTCAGCCCTTGTTCACCCTCAGTCTCTTCTCATCACAACAAGCAGAGTGATCCTTTTAATACGTCAGTTAGATTATGATCCTCATTTGCTCAAAACTCTCAAATGGTCAGGTTTTAGCTCCTTTATAGAGTTATAAGACAAGGTAACAGTTGAGCAAAGATGGAAAGAGGTGAGGAAACCATGTGGGTATGGAGGAAAAACACCCCACAAAGAGAACAGCAAGTATAAAAAGAGTTGATGGAGGAGTGTGCCTACAATGTTCAGGGAATAGTCAGTGTTGCTGGAGCAAATAAACACTAATACTGATGAATGGTCAACCAGAAACTCTTTCCTCCAAGGTGGGAGCAATTTCTAACCCCCCGGAGGATGTTCAACAATCATTCATAAAATTAATAAACACTAAAATGGCTACTACATGTATGTGGAACATTTGTTACGTCATTCCTGAGGATGTGGACACAGGTATTTAAAAAGAACCATGTGATTCAAAGAGTTTGGGGAAGAGCATTGGAGAGATGATGATAAATCAAACTCAATTTATTCCTTCTTCATTTTTAATTTATAGAGGCCAATCAGCTACCAATAAATAAATAGCCATTACTACCTACTAGTGTAAAATGTCAATCTGTAGGTTAAAATGGCAATTTCAAAACTTTTAGTCTGTTAAATTCAATGTATATGTATATATGTATTTTAAAATAACAAAAGGAATGAAATGTAGGATTTTAAAAATTAAAAGAACTTGTGTACATATAAGGTAATAGGAAAGATAATTACATATTTTGCACTTGGATTCATTTGAACTGCTTATTTTAGACCATGCACTGCATTTTAGCTCTTTTGTCCTATTTTAGTTTGTACAATATATTTTTATCCTACCAGCTATTTTGGACAAACATTCTTTTAAAAACTCTCAGATGATCCCTACTTTATCCCTTCTCAAAATGTTGATCTTAGAATTAATATAAATTTGTGTTTATTGGCAACAGTCTGATTTATACAACTAAAGTCATAATAAGAGACATGCTGGTCCCAGGACTAAAATAAATTTGTGTTTATCAGCAACAGGCTGATTTACACAACTAAATTCATAATAAAAGAAGCTTAAGACTATGAGGGGAATTTATTCTATTAGAAACCATAAAAAGCACTTCATGATTTCCAACTTTCAAGCCTACCGTATATTCTTTGTTTTGCCATTGAAAAACAAAGAAAACTTAGCACTTCTTTCTGACAGCACTGGAAATGTTGAAAAATAAGATTCAAGAATTCAGTTTTCAGTTCTGCCACTGATTTTCCTAGTGCCCCGTTAGCCAATCTTCCTCTGCGAAACTGAGTAAATGATAATTTAAAACATATCTTAATGTAAAACTTAAGTTATAAATATTATACAAAGTACAAAACGCAAATGAAAAATCCTTGTTCTACTTCAGACAATGACTTTTCATGTGTTTTCACATTTGAAGTTCTAACAGTTAATTCAAGCAATTTACGGTCACTCTGTTGTAATGTCAAAGATTGCTTCCACAGCATTCTTTCCTGTAAGCTGAAAATGAGACATTTAGATGCAGCCAAGTGAACAGAATAATTTGATTTTTTTTCAGTCCTTGGTCAAATCTTCTCTTGGATAGATGCAGAAAATTATCTAACCTATGACTGTTAAAATGTCAGCCTTTCTGCCAACTGCCTTAATGGCAATTTCCCCAGCATTAGCAATAAATACATGCATCCTTCCTTCTTTCAAGTTATAGTACGTTGGCAAGTAACTTAAAGTAACAAGACTCCAAGTTTTGGCAATTTATTAGGTCTAAGCTTTTCTTCTGGTGATAGCAGCTGTGTCACAGTTTTCCTCTCCTCTTGGAAGTGACAGGTAGACATCTTGTGTAGAACAGATTTCAAAGTCAGGTTGCTCTGTAAGGGAAAATTTTACTTGCCTTCTCAGAGATACTTCTCTTGTCAACAAATAAGCTTTAATCTGAATATGACTGCACTTTAGAGAACTAAAAGCTAAGAAACACTCAAGAGTGATTATAACCTTAGCTGGGTGACGATCTGATAAGGCTGATTCTTCAAATGAACTCTAACAACCAATAAGCCTAAATCTGGAGATTGTTTCTTACCACATTTATAAATATTAAATATATTGCATTGACTTCATATCCTTCTTCAGGTCCCATCTCATTTTCCTGTTCTACTTTACAAAATAATCTTCTGTATGTGTCTGAAGTATATATAAAGGTCAAACTTCTACCCATGTAAAGGAGTATATCAGTGGGTACCACAAATAATTTTCCAATCTCCTGACAGTCC
>NW_012149618.1:3705898-3707737 GCF_000956105.1 Propithecus coquereli | reverse complement strand
CCTTCTAGGATTTGGGGCTTATTACTTAGAGGGAATCTTTAAAAAGCTAAGTCAAAAGACCATATGGGAAAACAACCAATACTGGCCAGGAAAAGTCTCAAGAAAAAAAGGAATGAGAGAGGACAATCTATACCAGACAGTAAAGCATTATTATAAAACACAGTAATTATAGCATGACGGTACCGGTATTAAATCCGCAGACTCATAGAACAAAGTCAGTCCAGAAATAAGCCCAGAAATATTTAGTGTATGATTGATGATGTTTACTCAACTAGGTAGCCATCTAGAAATAAAAATCTTAGATCCAATTTAACAACACATATCAGAATAAAGTCCAAATGGATTAAGGATTTCAGTATAAAAACTGAAACTGTAGAGAAGAAAACACTGATAAATGTCTTTATAACCTAGCAGTAGGGAATGCCTTCTAATACAGCTCCAAATTCTGAAGCCATAAAGGGAAAGACTGATTAACTTGACTACCTGAACGTAAAAATTTCCTGGATGGCAAAAAAAACATTAGCAAAGTCAAAAGACAATTGACAAACTGAGAAAAATGTTTTGCAACTCTATCACAGAGAATGAATGTCCTTAATAAGAAAAGCTGAAAAGTCTTAAGAGAAAAACACCCAAAGGATATGCCAAAATGAAATTACAAATAACTTTTAAACATATGAAAAGATGCTTAACCTGATCTGTGATAAAAGAAATGCAAATTAAAACTAAACTGAAATACCATTTTTCACCAAATAGCTGGCAGAACGTACTTTAAAGGTATTGTTGCACTGTCTTCTCACCTCTGTTGTTTTTGATGAGAAGTCAGTAGTGACTCAAATAATTGTTTGGCTGTATATAAAACACCATTTTTCTCTGGTCACTTAAGATTTTCTCTTTATGTTTGTTTTCACTATTTTGAGTATGATGTGCCTTGTTTATTTTTTCCTTGCATTTACCCCAGTTGGGGTTTGTTGATCTTCTTGAATCTTTAAATTTATGTCTTTCATCATATTTGGAAATATATGGGTGTTATTTCATCAAATATTTTCCTGTTCTTTCATTTTCTCCTCTCCTGTCCTTGTAGAACTCCAGTTTCTTATATATTAAATATTTTGATATTGTCCCATAATATCAAGGCTCTGCTTTGCGTTCTTCCAAGTATCAATGCACATCCAGTAACTGCCTGCTTTGATCAGTCTCCAGTGCTTTCAAGAAAATGGCTTTATATTTTGTACAGAGCTCTTAGGTATTATTTGTGGAAGGGTTAGGTTGACAGGAGCTACTTGGACATTATGAGAAGTGCAACTTGAAAGAAATCTACAAATATGTTAATAGACTGTTGACACTACTGTGGAGAAACAACCACTTTCATATATTGCTGCTGGGTTAATAAACCTGTATAAATTTTATGAAGGACATTTTGGTGATAAAATTATAAACATAATCTTCAATCCAGCAATTCCACTTCTAGTTATTTATCTTATATACATACTTGAACACATGCAAAATGACATATATACAAGATTATTTATTACAGTATTATTTGTAATACTGGAAAAGATTAGAAATCAACTTAATGTCCAAAATTAGAGTTCAGATTTAATAAATTATGATTCAATTATACAATGTAATAATACACAATTATAAAAAAGAATGAGGATGTTCTCTATGTGCTTATATGAAGAAAAACTCTCAACTATATTCAGTCAAAAGCAAGGCCCAAAACAGGGTATACATTATCATTTGCATAAAAAGGGGGGTATATATTTGTATTTACTTATATATGCATAAAGAAACTCTGAAAAACTATACTAGAAAAAAGCTATATTAGTACTTACCTGG
>NW_012149618.1:3701268-3704403 GCF_000956105.1 Propithecus coquereli | reverse complement strand
ACACACACACACACACGCTACTTTTTATGAATAAGGTAAAAACCTGAGATATAAACTATCTCAGGATAGTGAACAAGATCCCAATTACTCCCTCCCACTGACATACAGGTCAAAATTCAGTATAACACGTTCCATTATAAAAACAAATTTAAAAAGGAGCTTCTGTCATGGGTTAAGTTATTTTAAATAATGTGCAACTCCCCATAGTTCCATGTGGTTAAAAACAAAAACAAATATGGTCATTTCCTAGGAGTGTGCTGCACCATATCTGACCACCAAACTACACCCTTTTCAAAGGAGCAACCACATGTGTTTATCCCCAAGTCAACGCCATCAGGGCACAACTCCCAAGCAGCATAAATTAAAGGGACATTATGAGAGAAAGCCTGTGCATGCCCCGCTACATATGGCTGACTGGCGTGACCACAGCACCTACTAACTGCATCCTCCCAGCTAGGAGGGGAAAGGCCATCTCACTTCCAGACCTTCCAGGTATTTTGATCCTTCTCTTAGCAACTCTCACTCTCCCCTCCCCTTATGCTAGACCAGTGCTCTCCAATAAAAAAATAATGCAAAGCACAAATGGAAGCTACATACGTAATTTAAGATTATTTAACATTTTCTAATAATCACATTTAAAAAGGTAAAAAGAAACACGTAAGTAAATATAATACTATATTAATAATATATCCCAATATATCTAAAATATTAGCATTTCCACATGTAAGCAACATAAAAATTATTAATGAGATTTTTTTTTGTACTCATTCCTCAAACTCCGGTGTATCCATGTACATACATCTCAATTCAGACTAGCCACATTTCAAGTGCTCGATAGTCACATGCATGGCTAACAGCTCCTGTATTGGACAGCACAGTTCTACACATTTTTCCATTAACGTTAATCCCCACATTAAGGTAGACATTCCCTGCTACAAATAACTGAAGACCTACTTAAGCTACCAAATACCATGAACCTGAAACATTCCTGACCAGCAGATTGATAAATGTCACCAGGTTAATGGGATTTAACTGCCCCTTCCAGCCTATGTCTTCTTTCTTCTTCTTCCTGATACTATCTAAACCTACTGCCTTTACTCCCTCTTCTCCACTACTCTTCCTAATACTCTGAAATCTGTCTTCCATCCTCAGAAGTCCATCAAACTGCTCCTAGAAAGATAAGCAACACTCTCATTCTTAAAAAGTAAACTTCACTTTTACTTTGTTTTCATACTTTATCTGTACCTTGGTGATAACAACTTCTACTGGTCCACATATGGTATTAATAACTTTATGCTTTAACAGCATTTTGAAAGAGAATGCAGGAATAATCACTGAGCTGGCATTTACTAAACACCTATTATAATAATTTACCTCAAGGATATACAAAAGAGAGCTAGTGATAACAATAATACTTTGTATTACTAAACTCCATGTTTACTTAACTCTATGTTTGTTTCCCACACATAAAACCTAGTTTAATCTTTATGTCCAGGTTGGGGTGACAGTATAGTTATCTCCATGAAAGTGACACATGGAAAACTAGAGTTACACAAAAAGAACTAGTGACAGAATTAGAATCCAATGCTCCTTCCTCCCAGATCACTCTCTCCAACACATCTTGGAATGGCCTCTGCCCTAGAAGCACTCACACTCTAATATTGCTCAGATACTTTCCCTTTCCTCATAATAACACAGCCAGATGAGATGACAGAAGCATAAGACATTAACCCAAGGGAGGGGCTATCATGAAAGGGCTCCTTTCCTTTCTGTACAATATTTTTAGATGTTGCCAGAGCTTAATGTATAAGCCATAGATCTAGGATTTATTTGAGTCAGATACAACAAAAATGGTCATTGCCTCACATTCCTTTACATAAGCATAAATCACTATTAGGAAAATATCCACAAAAGGAAAGAACACATTGCTTAAAAGCCTGCTTTATCTCACAGATCATCCACTGATGATCTTTAACATGTAAAATATGCGGTTTGGGGATATCTCAAAACTTACATTTCATATGAGGAAAAATAACATCTTTGATCAAAATATTAGGTATGATGTGCCAACTTTAAGTTCTGGGAATCCAAACAAAAGCAAAATAAAAATTAACAAATTTCCTTACTGTACTTTGTTACAATTAATAAACATTGTGCTATGATTTGAATATTTGTCTCCATAAAACTCATGCTGAAATTTAATCCCACTGTGTCTGTATTGAGAGTTGGGGCCTTTAAGAGATGACTGGATCATAAGGGCTTTGACCTCATGAGTGGATTAATCATTTATGAATTAATGAATTAACAGGTTATCATGGGAGGGAAACTGGTGGCTTCATAAGAAGAGGAAGAGGGACCTGAGTGAGCACAGGACCATGTTCAGCCCTCTTGCCATGTGATGCCCTATGCCATCTCAGGACTCTGCAAAGAGTCCCCACCAGCAAGAAGGCTCTCACAAGATGGGGCCCCTCCACCTTGGACTTCTCAGCCTTCTGAACTATAAGGAATAAATTCCTTTTCTTTATAAATAACCAGTTTTAGGTATTCTGTTATAAGCAAGAGAAAACAGAGTAAGACATACTGGTTCTTCAGATACAACATACCCATGCCAATATGTTAACAAGGCAATTGATATACATAACATAAAATGAGACCCCAGGATTTACTCATTGAGAAAATGTATAATGTATCTTTATTTTGATATATTATATTAAAACAGGATAAATGGTTTTAATTGCAGTTGCTTACATTATGAGGATTCATCACTTTTAAAAAATTCTGATTTTAAAAATAACTCTGCTCAAAAGGATAGCAGGAGGGAGATATTTGTGGTAATGGAATGTCTGCATCTTGATTGCAATGGTGGTTACAGGAAATTACTTATATGATGAAATGCCACAGAACTATACAAATACGTTGTACCAATGTCAATTTCCTGGTTTCCATATTTTATTATAGTTATATAAAATGCAACCACTGGGGAAAACTGAATGAAGGAAACCCAGGATCTCTCTGTACTACTTTGCCACTTCCTGTGAATCTACAATTATTTCAAAATAAAAAGGGTTTGCAAAATAAAAAAATAAATACACTTTTAAAAAGATATTTGTGGTAATGGAATGTCTGCATCTTGAT
>NW_012149618.1:3691795-3700858 GCF_000956105.1 Propithecus coquereli | reverse complement strand
AAGATCATCCTCTCTAATAGATACAGAATTGTGTAGTGCAAAGATATTAAATAATTAAGCACATCTTAGATTCATGATAGAAAATATGTATCAAATGGACAACTCAAATCAGAAAAATCAAAATATATGGATTTACATTCAGGCCAGGAAAAATATAGTCATTATTATAATGTTTTAGAGAGTATATTATTTTCATGGTATAATTAATAAACAGCAATTAATTTCATATAAAAATGTCCTCATGCTTCAATATACCACTAGGACAGAATAGATTTGATTTACCAATCAGTGAACCAGTTGAACATGTGCCTATAATTTTTGTTCGCCACATATACCATGTCCCTAAGTTTTCCCGAACCACATAACCCGCTGACCTCCTCTACTGATGGACGCTGTCTATGTTCACCTTCCTTCAGGGCCCAGGTCAGTTGAATTCACCAGTGAAGGCTTTCCTCGGTCACTCCATTCCTTAGTGATTTGCTCTTTTGCTGAATGCTTATACAGTTTGTATATTCCATTTGAGATGTAATTTATCCAGTGTTATTCCTTTTTTTTACAAATATATGTTGAGCTCTCTCAACTGGATTTTAATACCCTTAGGAGCAAAAGCTATGTCTGATATACTTCTTTATTTACACAAAACCTAGCAGAGTAGACTTTTCATAAATGTACATTAGTCCTACATTGATTGGCTTAGCCCTATTAAAGTGCTTCTTGTTGATTTGGTGTCACATTCCAATACACAAAAATAATGTTAAATATTGATTTTTTAATCTTTCATAATAACTATCTTTTCAAGCTCTATGCTATCAGAAAAATTGAAACGCATGCCTTGTATGACTATATTCAATCCTAAAAAACACATTGAAAAGGACAGGTCAAAGGAAAAGTACCGTGACATTCTACAAGACACCTGAGCGCTGACAAGAGTTATACCCAACCTTTTAGGTGTAGTTCTTCTACAGACCCAAACAACTAAGATAGGAGCATAGTCAGTAGAATACTGAGGGAAAATGAGCAAATGCTTTACTGAAAATGAGATCATCTAAGTCTATGATATTTACCTTCCCTGAAAGAGTAAAATAAGGTTTTCGTGACAGTTTCTTGGTTACCCAACTGTTGTTACAACTGACTATCACATTCTTATTTAAATGTTTGCAAATCATCTTCTTAAAGATCTGAGCTTAATTTCTTTTAAAATCTTCAGAAATGTTTTTACTTACTATAGTCTTCTAGGATCTGTTTCTCTAAAATTTCTCAAAGATGATGTCTCAGAGAGCACGTCTGCAGGTTTCTCCATACTTGAAACAGTCTCCACGAGAGCCTACAGAAGGCACACAGCCTTGCCAACACCTAGATTTTAGCTCAGGGAGACCCATTCTGGAATTCTGACCTCCAAAACTATAAAATAATAAATCTGTGTTGTCTTAAGCCACCAAGTTCATGGTAATTTTTACAGCAGCAATAGGCAACTAATACAGTCCCTGATTCAAAAAATCTTGGCTTAAAATCAAGCTCCTGTCTTTCTGCCAAGGTCTTACGTTTATCTCCAGATTCTCGGTCTAGATTAAATTGATTCCATTAGCAGGCTGTCCTTTAACATATTCCTGAACCCTCATGCCAAGGTCTAATTTATTCATCCAAGACTCACATTTACATCCTGTTTCTTGACCTACTCCCTGATTCTAACTCATATTTTTACTCCTGTATTTTTGCTTCTCAGCTCCTAATTCTACTAGGGTCTCCTCCCCAGGCCTGGTCTGCTATAAGCTTAAACCTCTAATTGTCTACTTGGCCTTGTTATGGGATTCTCAGTTTCTTTACTTCCCCTAAATCCATAACCACTGCCCTAATGTTTACAAATTACTTAATATCAAATCAGTAGATTTTCTTAAGTTAAGAATGGAAAATCAATAACATTAACCATAAAGTTTTAAACATGCTATAAACACAAACTGTCTTTCTGCTTGAAATAAATTTAAATTTCTATACCTAGATAAACCACAACTCAAGTATCAGCTGAGCCACTGAATAAGATTTTGAAAATCCTTAGGTAATAAAAGGTGCCATAAAACTGGATTAAATTTAAGTTCAGCTTTAATATTAAAAGAGAAAATGAGGTAGAAAGGCAAATCCTAAAAATTAAAGAACAGTTAGTTTGATAGTGATTCCTGTTTTCAAATGAGCCTATCGGCACTAAAGACAACACAGGTTCACCAGAAGTCATACCAAATTAACCTAACACCCTTTTTTAAGAGGACAATTAAGTCGATTATTTAATAAGGGAATCTTGGGGACAGAGGATAAACTAAGTTCAACAAAGTTGTTTTTACTAGCCATGTGAACAGAATAAAGTTTCAAAATAATTAATAGTGTAAAACCTTGAACTATGTACTGTTAGTGGGAATGTAAAATGGTGCACTCATTAAAGAAAACAGTATCGGTGGTTCCTCAAAAAATTAAAAATAGAATTAGCATATGATCTAGCAATCTTACTTTTAGGTATATATCCAAAAGAACTCAAAGCAGGATCTTGAAGAGGCATTTGCACACCTATATTCGTTGCAGCCTTATTCACGGTAGTCAGGAGGTAGAAGCAAGTCAATGTTCACTAATGGATAAATGAATAAATAAAATGTGCTGTATACATACAATGGAATACTATGCAGTCTTAAAAAGGAAGGAAATCATGTCACATGCTACAACATGGATGAACCTCAAAAAGACATTATGCTAAGTGAAATAAGCCAGTCACAAAAAGACAAATACTACATGATTCTACTCACATGAAGAAGTATCTAAAGGACTCAAAATCACAGAAAAAGAAAGTAAAAAAATGATTGCCAAGGGCTGTAGGGAGGCAGTATTAGTGTTTCATGGGTATAGCGTTTCAGTTTTGCAAGATGAAAAAGTTCTAGAGATCTGGTGCACAACAATATGAATATACTTAACACTATTGAACTATACACTTAAAAATAGTAAAGATGGCAAATTTAGTGTTATGTGTCTTTTACTGCAATATAAATAAATTTATTTAAAAAACCCTTTAAGTGAACAAACAAGATGATTTGTAACAAGAATAAATTTTATTTATGCTGACTAATCAGGTATAAGACCTTCGAAATGATATCCTTTTTGAAAAAGCTGAAAAATAAAAGGGGGAGCGTATTTAGCCTAAGAAGGAAGAGTAAGTGAAACCTAAAAAAATTAGCACAGGAAAGGGCACCTAAACTTACTCTGTGTCTAACTAGAGTTTATTAATTCATTCATTCTACAAATGTTTATGGAATGCCAATGATGTGGCAGGCACTGTTCCAGGTGTTTGAGATATACTGGTAAACAAAACAAAGATCTCTGCCCTCATGAAATTTTACATTCCAATTACAATAAACATAATAAATAAGAGTGGTAGGCTCCCTTTAAGTGGCTCCCAATGGTCCCTGGTATTCATATTCTATGTAATTCCTGTGTGTGTGCATGTGGAAGGCTGGACCTAATGAATAGAATATAGCAAAAGTGATGAGATGTCACTTTCAAGATTAGGTTATAAAAGGCTATGACTTCTATCTTGCTCACTCACTCTCTCTCTCTTGTGCTCCCCTGCTTGGTTGCTCTAGTGAAGCCACCTGCCACTTAGGAGCCGCCCTGAAGGGAGGCAAGGAGCTAAAGGCAGCCTCTAGGCAACAGCCAGCACTGAACTCAGGCCCTCAGTTCAACAGCCCACAAGGAACTGAATCGTGCCAACAACCACATGAATGAATTTATAACAAATCCCTCCCCAGTTGAGCCTTAAGATGACTACTGCCCTGGCCAGCCTGTGAGAGAACTCAGAAGCAGAGGGTCTATACAGATTCCTGACAATCAAAGGCTACGATAATAAATGTTTTAAACCACTAAGTGTTGGAATGATTATTTTACATAGCAACATGTAATTAATCCATTAATTACACAGTATGTTAAAAGGAGATGCCAAAAAAAATATGGAGCAAAGTAAAGGTTGGGGGGAGGGTGCAGGTGCAAGTCACAATTTTAAAAAGGGGTATTACAAAGACTTACACAGGAATATTTAGAGCAGCATTATTCATAACAGTCAGAAAGTTAAAACAGTCCAAATGTCCATCAATTGGTAAATGGGTAAACAAAAAATGTGGTATGTCTGTCCACTGGAATATTATTCAGCCATAAAGAGAAATGAAGTACTGATACATGCCACAACATGGATGAACTTCAAAAATATTATGCTAGGTGAAAGAAGTCAGTCACAAAAGACCAGACACTGCATGATTTCATTATAAGACATGTTCAGAAAAGAAAATCTATAGAGACAGAAAGTAGTTTAGTGGTTTTCTGAGGCTGGAGGTGGAAACAGGATTAATTATAAGTAGACATGAGGGACCTTATCGGGGTGATAGAACCATTCTAAAACTGGACCATGGTAGTTGGTGGTTGCTCAAATCAGCAAATTTACTGAAAGTCATGGAATTGTACACTTAAAACAGGTGAATTTATGGTATGTAAATCATACTTCAAAAAAGCTGCTTAAAAAATTGGGGGTGCTAACCGGGCACCATTGAGAACGTAACATTAGCAGAAATGTGAAGGAAGAAGGGTATTAGCCATGTCCCTATCTGGAGGAAACATGCCAGAAAACAGAGAGCTTATGCAAAGACCCCAGGGCAGGAGATTACCTGGGATGTCTGCAGCACAGTAAGGGTGCCAGTGTGGCTGGAGCTCAATTTCCAAGCAGAAGGTAGGAAATGAACAGAGAGAAGTAATGATGCATAGGAGATGGTGGTGATGGGAATCACACAGACTTTTTTACACCACTAGAAGGACTTTGGATTTTACCATGAGACAAAAAAGACAGGTACAAGAAGGTTCTGGGCAGAGGAGTGATATGATCTGATTTGCATTTTAAAAGGATCAGACAATGTAAAGAAATTATAAAAACAAAATGTAAAAGACACCATACAAGCTAGCTGCCTCCAGAGTTACTGACCTCTCTTATCTGACTGGGACATTGGAGAAGTCCCCCATTAAAAGTAAGGGGAAACTTGTTAGTGTCTCAATATGTGGCCTCCAAGTCATCTGCATCAAAACCTACATGGAGGCTTGTAACACACGCAGGTCCTCAGGCTCCAGCCCTGACTTCTGAATATCTGGGGCTAGGGATGAGACTCTGAATTTTACAAACTTTTGAGGTGACATCTTTGAGAAACACAATGAACCAGATAAACACAAAGGTCCCTTCAAACTCTAAATTATGAGAAAGTATACAGACTACCTAAACCATGTTTATCTAAAGGAATGCATAGGATTTACTATAAATGGACATCTGAATTGATTATTTTATTTTATTACAGATGAAGCGACCTTTTTTCCCATTCTCGAAAATCCTTACCCAGTTGTTTTTTTTCCCAGCATAAATTTCCATGTTCTCTCCATATTGTGGCTCTTCCAGTAATGTCTGGTATTCAAACATGAGGCGGGAGCTCTCACGGAGGCGGCTACATTGAAATTGATGATACTGTTGCACAAGTTCCTTCACCACAAGTAAGAGACATTCAGGATTTGAAGGATTCCAGGAGGCGAGATTCTGTAGAAGCCATAAATAAAAGACCACTTAAAAATGAATTTTCATTCAATCCAGTACCATATTCATACATCAATATACAGGAAAAGAATAATAAAAATCTAAGAGGAACAGACTACTCTTAATTAGTGATAAACCCAAAGATGAAGTTAGAAGGGTCTTCTGATATTGATG
Organism: Propithecus coquereli; assembly: GCF_000956105.1. Lineage (NCBI taxonomy): Eukaryota > Metazoa > Chordata > Mammalia > Primates > Indriidae > Propithecus > Propithecus coquereli. The sequence continues at coordinate 3,695,091 of NW_012149618.1, read as the reverse complement.
GTTTCTCCTGCCCTATCAGAAAAATCAAGGAGGAATTCTGCCATTAACAGGCAGAAACAGTAAAGTGTAAGGCAGGGTAGTAACAAAACAAGAGACCTAAATATCCTAGAAGACCATAATTATAGCCCTGGAAGACTTAATTTGTTTCTTATTCTCGTATAATTTTATTTTTTTTTCTGTCTCTACCTAAATTCGGCATTATATGCTAAAGTAACTCGACTCAGATCCACAGACCATCTGTATCTATAATACCAGATATAAATAAATGCTCTGTAAACATTAGAGCCTCACAAAAATATAAGCACAATGGTGATGGTTCAGTCTGAAAAAGACAGGAACAAAGTACAGACAAGGGAAAATGTCTGCCAAACACCCAGATCTGAATAACCACAGTTCAACCATCGGTCATTCTTTCAAGTAATAAAGAAAGGTTCCAAGAAAAAAGCAGCTAGTTCAGTTTGCAATTCAATCACACTAATGATTTTCCTTGAGGCACCATTAATACTTCGGTATGCAGAAGTCATCTCTGTGTATTTCTCATTTTGTCACACAGAATGCTGAAAAGATGTGTACTTAATGGTTGGGACTTAATACAATATAATTTTTTATTATTTCATCAAGGGTATTCTTAAGCGAACTGGCAATTTTTTTAAGTGAGAATGTGTGGCAATGAAGGATACAAGTACAGTTTGATGCCTGCCTTGGTAAATGCTAAAGCCTCAGTTTTATCCACCGCTGCTTCTGCAGTGTAAGTGCAAACATCAACACCATTAAAAAGGGAAATAATATCTTAATATGATTATGAAATAGTTTTGACTTTCCAGGCCCCTGAAAGGGCCTCGGGGAGCTACAGGGGTCTGCAGACCACACTTGGAGAACCATCAGCACTACTTTATATTGCTTTATGGACAAACCAAGCACAGCTTCTATCAAAAGAAAACAAAGAAAAGGTAAAGGAATACATTATTTAGAAGGACAGTAATGAATTTGCTCTACCGAGTAGTGTTATTTATAGGGAATAAATGACAATGGGGAAATCACTACTTGCTCTTTCATTTAAAGAAAAAAATATGTCTTAAGGGATGTTCAAATAAAGACTTGATGTGCAGAGGGAAAGGTAAGAGCTTCAGCAGCATATATTGAATAAAAGAGGTACGCTGATATGAAAGTGATTTGATAAGAAAAGTACAAAGTCCTCCCTGGCAAACCTTTTGACCTCAATAGCCTGAAATTCCCCTTGAGCTACTCCAGACCACATTCAAAGTATCAACAGGATATAACAACATAGCATATGACTTAATATGATCATTATATACCTTGTTATGCATTTGCTTTAGAGATCATCATTAAACATTTAGAAACAAGAAAAATGCACAATATCCCTTTCTAGTCCTTGCTCCAGTACTATACTAGAGAAAAAAAGAAAAGCTTTAGATGCCTCAATTTATATATACACACATACACACACACATACACATATATATACATACACTTTTTTTTTCTTAGAGATGGGGTCTCACTCTGTTGCCCAGGCTGAAGTACAGTGGTGCTATCATAGTGTACTATAGCCTCAAACAATCCTCCTGCCTTAGCCTCTCAAGTAGCTGGGATTATAGGCATGCACCACTGCACCCGGCTAAGTTTTCTTACTTTTTGTGAAGACAGGTCTCACTATGTTGCCCAGGCTGGTCTCAAACTGGGGCTTTCCAGAGTGCTAGGATTATAGGCATAAGCCACTGAACCTGGACTCAATATACATTTTTAAAATTCTATTATTTCTCTTTAGTTGTTAGTTAAGTACAAGCCTATATCCATACAACAAAAAAAAAATATGAAGACATATAAGTTGGCAAACATCTCGTACCAATTTGAACTCATTTCAAGTGATTTAACCTAATCATTAAATACATAATAAAGACATGACAACCAATCCCTTTCTGTTAAAATATAATTTCCTAATACATAGAAATATATTTGACCTCCTTGGCCATTCAAGGCATATTTTGCTGGAAAACATCCCCATCAAGGGAGGTTTAGATATACTAAACAAGATAAAAATTCCTTTACTATTGCTACACGACCACTTTTACTCGTTAGGTAATTTGTGGTTTGAACCACTTTGCCTAGAAGGGAAAAACACAGAAGATATACAAGGTTTTAGTCACTCCCTAAGACTAGGACATATTTTAAAAACAGGTCTAGCAAAATAAGACATTGTAGCTTTCTATTCTCTTGAGTAGGAGATAAAGGAAAATACCCAAAGTTCCTTCAGGGAAATAGGGGGAGGAGGCATAAATTAGCTGGCTTCTTTACAAATAAGGGAAAAATAAGTGTTTCTCTCTCTATTCATAAAGTTATTATTCTACTTATTTTTGGTAATGCATGAAGCAAGGAATCTGAAATCAGGATGGCCACAAAGAGAGAGTAGGCACAGGGCACATAATATATCAACAAAGAAAAGAGAAGAGAAGTAGGATTCCAAAAATTGGGAATGAAAACTGTATTAGGAGAAAGTGGTAAGATATAGTCAAAGAAAATAGACAAAAGAAAAAGAATTAACTACCATTTTATAATGGAAACTTTGTTCATTCTCGCTAAAACACCTGTGAAGCAGTTCAGGGAAGGTGTTATGCCAGTTCTTTTCAAAAACTGGTTAACTTGAGAGACTGAAGAACTTCAGTGATGCTCAAGCGTAGACAACAACTGAGACAGTGAAGAATGTAAATCTTTCAACCTTCCCTCCATTCAGTTCACTAAAATATCAGCTACTAACCAAAGAATTGGCAGGTGCCTCTTTGTGGTCATGAGACATCTCATGTGTAGAGGTAATTCCAGATTCTCTACCTTGGCTCCCCGTCCAGGCTGCCTGACATGAGGAATGCTCCCAGCTCATGTGATGCTCAACCTTCTTCTCACATTTCTCTCTCATAAATACATTCTGCCACGTACCTTATACTCCCAAATCATTGGCCCTGTAGACTTGAACAAGCCCAACCAATACTCAGCTCCTTATAGAAGCTTCCTTATGTCAGAAAGACAGTTAGGGATAATGTTTTCAGAGGCCTAGCTCACCCTCAATTTAGGTCTCACTTATGTAAAACCATAATTTTTTAGCCATACTGAAGCAAATTTAGACATGTACAAGGACATCAGTAAATGGAAAAAACTGGGAAACAATGTAGTAGGTGCATGTCTTTGGGGAGATAAAGGAGCAAAATAAGCAAATGAACAAATGAGACCTCGAATCATCACTGCCTAATAAGAGAGAGGGAAAAAAATCTTCTAAGAGATAAAAA
>NW_012149618.1:3688040-3689634 GCF_000956105.1 Propithecus coquereli | reverse complement strand
TAGCAACTTTCTAATTTTTTAGAGTTGACATAACAGGAATTTGAAGATGGGTGAAAGAGAGTTAGATTAAGAAAAACTAACTTTGGGCCTACACATAGCAAGTCTACTCCCTTTTCCATATACGACTAGCCTTCAAATATTTATAGTCATGTGGCTAACAAAAAAGATAATACAGCACTCCTGATCATATCCCTTATGGTTACAGTTTTAACTTACAATTAATGTTTTAGGATTTCATTCTTAAGAAGATTCAACTATTAAGAACAAAATGGAGTGGATAGAGAGGAGAGATCATAGCTGTACTTTTCCAACTACATTGTAGAGTTCTCATAGAACTAAATATTGGTAAGGCAAAAAATTGGACAAGGTAGTTTTGTGATCCTCAGTGGCTTTGTTTTCAAATATCCTAATAATTCTCTTCACCCTTGTAAGCAGAGCCTACTGAGTCTGAGATTTGAGATGGTTGCTATGATGTTTGAAGTTGTTGTTAATTATAGTCTTTAAAAACCCAGTGGGTTCTGGAAAGCACAGAAGCTAATTAGAAAGAAATGCAAATGTCTGACGTCCAAATGAATAGCTAAGTAGACACCAATATAAGGCCATTTCTGGGATTAATATGGACAAGTAAAAGTATTCCTAAAAAGACAGTTAGGTTACGTTTTCATACCTACTTAGGAACTGTGTCTGACAAGTAAATTGAATGTACGCTGGTGAAATATGATGGCTTGTGATCCTGGAGCCAGCATTAGTCTGAGCAGAAGGCACTACAGATTTTCTCAACCTCGCTTCAGCCAGAACACCTCTGCTATTCCGCTTTTTGTTTGTTTTGGCTGAAGTTTTACCTAAGATGTTACTTGGAAAAATATTTTTTTGGAAAAATGAGTCTAGTCTAATAGGTAGTGAATACTTAGTGAGATTATGCTGCTCCCACTCTTCCTATTTTAACCATCTTCATCTCGATACCAGAAGCCCTGCTAAGAGGAATCCAGAGTCATAAAATGGTGTGGAGGAATGGCACAGGATCTTCAAGAAGATATGTTGAAGAAAAGCCATTTCCCCTAGTTTTTAAGACTTTAGCCACAAATCACCAAATTAGTCAATAAATATGCAGCTCATGCTTGGTGTAAAAGGGATTTGTCTCCTTACATCCTATACATCTTGCCAAGAAGAGCTGGCATCTGCTAAAAAAACAAAAACAAACAAACAAACGGGAAAAAAAAAAACCACTCCAAAATTCTTCTGTTTGGGGCCAGCGATGGAAGCTGTGTTTCTGTCCCTGCTTTATCTAGAGCTCTCCAAGGTTCTGACCTGCCCCTCAACTAACAAGCAATTTCCCTGGATGTGGGTGTGAGTATGGGTGTGTGTGTCCGTGTCCTAAGCTCTTTCTAAAAGAGCTTTTTAAAATTTGCTTGCAGGATAAAATCGACCAGTCCATTCCCTGATTTGCAATCAATAAAATTTTCTGGCTACTAGTGCTATAATGTGACCCTGACTCTCACGTCAATACAAAACATGACAGCTACATTTCTTTGAGGAAGACATAAGTAATGTCTTGGGCAAAATACACAAATACCTTACTAGTTAAAAAATCACT
>NW_012149618.1:3680235-3686815 GCF_000956105.1 Propithecus coquereli | reverse complement strand
CCAGGTTGCTCGAATATCATCCAGGGATGTGATTTTGAAGGAGACAGCTTGTTACTGTTTTTCCTGGCTGTACTACAAGAAACAACAGTGTGAGCTTATTTTAAGATAATGTGTGCTTCTGTGTTTCTTTACAAGAAATTAACTGCAATCATTTAGTTAAAGCAAACACTTCGTCAGTGTTATACTTTTCATTAGAAAATGTCTTCAGGAGTCTTTCAAACTTATAAAGTTAAGAATCCCAATTTCTGCCCACAGATTTCAAACTTGGAGCAAATTATTTAAATCACAATGAAATATCATTCAAGCTTGGTGATCCTTTGCTGGCATTGAGCATTTTATAGCCATAGGTGAGTCAGAACATCACAGGACTCCTATCCATTCTCCCTTATCAAGATAATAACTCTTCCTGCCTCAGTCAGGACCAAACCCCATGATAGATTCTCATTTCCTTCTGACTATGATAATCACAAAGAGACCCACAGGAATGGGCAGTATTGAACAAGATAAAGAATAAGCAGTTTTAACCAAGTTGTTATTTATAACCAGAAAAACATCCATAGGCTCTGATACCTGGTTTCTGACCCCTGCCCTACCTAGATGACCTCCCTAGCTAGACTGAGCCCCTGGGCTACAGTGATTTATATTATATAACTATTTCTCTTCACCTTAGCTGAGCTCCTTGGACTTAATTCCAGACCTACAGTATTTTCCAGACTCTCCTCCTCTTAGTCAAAATCCCAGTTATGGGCCTTCTTGGCCAATGGCTTTAATGCTACCAGTGTCCTAATAACACAATTTATGCATAAATGGGCAGGTGACACTCCAACTGAAAAGGAGGCTACCCCAGGCTCTTCCTGTTACAACACCCACATGCAGCTATAAGAGCAAGAAAGAAAAAGCAATACAAAGTAGACAATCAACTAAAGGAAAAGATACCCACAAAGTATAATACATGGATAGTAACAGCTTTCAATGTCTTTATCTTTCCCTCTAAAAACTCTACCTCCTAGCCCCAGGTCCATACAATATCCTTGGCGTAAACCTACATTTAGTACACACCAAGTGTTTAATGTCCAACATCCATTCTCCCTCCTGATAACATCGACCCAAATTTACTTTGGGAAACCACCCCTCCTCATTCTCTCTCATTTGAGTAAGAACCTCCAGTTAAAGATCCACAGGGCCTGACTGCCTAACCCCATCAGCATTTCCTATGCACCTAGCCTCAATGATTAATTAAGCTATGGACGCATACCCAATCAAACCAAATGAGATAAATGAAGACATCAGCTTGGACTGCTGAGGGATAAAGGCTTTCTTTCTTCCCACAGTTAGGAGAACATAAAGTCTGAACTGGAGTGACAGTTTTGTATTTGTAAGGGAAGAGACTTGAGCAGCTTCGTAGATATGGAGATTAAAAATCAACACAATGGGAGGCACAGCAAAGAAGAAAAGACACAAGTAGGTCCTTAAAAGACATTATTGCAATCTCTGGACCAAGCCTTATCTGAAGCTCAACCCAGGACTTTTAAGTTCTGTAAGCCAATGAATTCTCTTTATTGTTTAAGCCAGTTGGAATCAGGTTTCTATCACTTAAAAAAAAAAAAAAAGAATGAAGAAGAAAATAAAAGAGTACTGATATACCACAACACCATATACCATTCTGCCTCCTCTAGAGCCATATAGCTAATTCAAGAGTGCTTTAATCAAAAGTATAGATTTAGTTTGGGTACTTAGGTTTTCTGTCAGTGACAAAAGTTGAATAGCTTCTTACGTTTATCTTCAGGAAAATCTACATAGAGGTTTAATCTATCTCTACTAACATAACAATGATAAAAATCATTTCTCTTAAGGCAAAAGTAAATAATAAGGACGGAAGAAAAAAATGGAAAGCTGTACTTTTGTATGTTACAACTCATTCAATCAATTTAAATTAAAATGGATCTCAAATGGGTCTCTAAGATGTTCCCCATTTCAGAGCTTTTTAAACACCAATAAAGTATTTATTTGATTCAGTGGGTATTTGATTCTGAAGAAGGTAAGAGTCCCACTAGATAAGGGGAGTCAGACTAGATAAGGACACTTTCATTACTGACATTTGTCTTTGATTACTGATATGTATACAACAAGCACCACCCCACCCTTCATTAGCACTGAGCTTAGACAGGAGGTCTTCACTGGCTTCACGGTCCCTTAAACAGAAGATATTTTTACCTTTCCTCTATGTGACTAGAACATATTCAGCATGCACAAACTGCCTGTGGTAGCATATGAATGCTGGCTCCATGCCCAACCAGAAATGTGTACCTCTGACCAGTAAAGCTTTACATCTTTTGCCCACAGTCTCTCTCCAGAGACTTAAAATGAGCTCCCACAAAGCAGCCATGGTGACTGTCTTCGATCCATTTATTAACTTAGCAATACACAGTGACTATTTTTTATCAACTTTCACTTCCTTAAACTCATCATCCCTCCTTGGCCCCCAAACCCATTGCTCACTAATTTTTTCAACTAAAGTAGAGCATCTGTTTCAAATGGTACCATCTAAACAGCCTTCCTGTGTGGTCTCAGGGTAAATAATCATGAAGACATGCTCTCTCCAACAAAGTGCTCCGTGAAGCTTAACAAAGCCCAAGCTACCAATTTCTACTGCCATGTACTCACTATCATCAAACAGAATAGGGAGATATACATATCTCTATACATATATACATCAATAAGCAGCACTTTATTTTTAGAAAATCCCTTAAGAGAAGGCTGTCAATACGCAATCTTCATTGACCAAGAAAGCCTGATCTTTTCCTGCAAGCATATGAAACTTTTCTGCCTACAGCCCTGGTTTCCAGACTGGCTATCCTCAGAATAGTTGTGGAAGCATCCTAAAAAGACAGATTTTCAGGCCCTCCCCTCTCATACAATGATTCAGTAAGCCTAGAGTAAGACCTACTCCTTGGCCCCAGAAAACCTGTTTTGCGATTTTCAAGTCACATTCAAGCATTCAGACAACAAGGCACAAACCCAGAACATTTAATCGTTTTTCTGACAAATTGTCTCGCTGTGATTAAAGGCCCAAATAATTTCACATAAACTCATCAGACCATCACATAAGATTCATGTGACTAAACGATGGCTAAAAGCTCTACCCACTAGAGCTTTCCACTAGTTGCCCCACACGTTTCCCAGAAGTTACAGATTGTGTCTCCAGACCTCTGATCTATTTCTAACAATGACTAACACCTAGAATTCAGAGCTACCCACATTCTGGGGAAAAAAAATCTTCAACAATGGACAGCCAATGTCACTCTTGCTAATTTCTGTTTCTCCTACAGTAGTGAATTTTACTAAACTTGACCCCTTCATCTGCCTGGATCTATAATATCATCCAGGCTCCTCCTGGGATCCCATTGGCCCTGATTTAACGTCGCCTAAGCCCCAGGAAAAAAAGCACCAAATAGCTTACTAAATGGTGTGATCATTCTTAAATTGGACATATTTATTTGCATTTAATTTTAAATCATCATCTTTTCTCTCAAATGTTTTTGTAATGGTTCCATTAAGATTAAGGAATTATAGAGCATTTGCAAATTGGAAGCCTCAGCCTGCAGACATGTTTTCTTTGACCTACACAAATTTTTTATTTGAAAATCTTTAGACAAAGCATACACACTTCAGTAGGTCACAATCCCCATCAATTCCAACTGTTTTATACTTACCTTTTTCACTCATTTGTGTTACTTCACTGGCTTCTTCAGACATCTAATTTATAACCCCTGAATTAAGATTTCAGGGCATTTCCTAAAGAGACTGTTTAGTTCTTTCCATGGTTCCTTCATTTATGGTAGATATATAAGGTGTTTATTGGTGTCATGTAAGCAAAATGCAGCAGATAGAATAGCTAAAGTTCCTCAGTCATTGAAAATTAAAAATAAAAGAAAACTCTCCTATTCAATGAACTGACCAATGTTCCTAAGGAATGACTAATTGTCTGAGTTATATAGTTACTCCGTATCACCTTCCTTCTATGAGACTATAAACCATCTGAACCAGGACAGTACCTTATTCATTTTCGTGCAAGTGCTGTGTTAGAAATTATGGGCTATTCAACATGGGCACTCAAATTATTTTTCAAGTGAATGAGCACCACTATTCAATTCATTATAAACTAAATTAGGTATATTAAAGGACCCAAAAAATTCTCCAGGGCCAATAAAGATACTGGCTACTAGGAGTCAAGTTAATCCGTGGTTACGAGCAGAAGATGACAAAAGAAAACAGGACACGGAGAGCACTGTAGCAGGGAAGGGCATGCCTTTAACCCGCACTTGGGTGAGGCAAAGACATAAAGTGTAACCATAATGTTTGTACCCTCACAATACGCTGAAATAAAAAAGAAAACAGGACAGCAATTCTGAAAATATAATACTGCCATATGACTAATTATAATCATCAGTCATTAAAAAAGTTTGAACAATATGAAAAATAGTATCTTAAAAGCATTCTAAGATATAATTTCTTTCCAAGGCTAGCACACTTAAACAAAGAATATTAAAAAAGTTATAAAAACAAAATTAAATTACCATGGCTCAAAAGACAAGGTCTAAGTGGTACAAAATAGCACATTAAATTAGTTCCCAGTTCATAAAACCTGCATGAGATGTTGATCTTCCTGTTTTTCATAAACCTTATAATTGTGCTTCCAGAAAGCTACCAAGCATCTGCCTCTATGTAACTAATTCTTTTAATCTTGGAGCTCTCACAAGGAAATACAGAGTATACTGTGCCAGGATCACTATCTTCTCCAGCCAAAATCATTATGTCTTGGAGCCAATTTCCTTTTGGTAAATTTTGATCAAATTCCTTCCATTTGCAGCTTCCTCAGTACTGGTAGTGGCTGCACATGTCACAAGTTGATATATATGTTTAACAATATACATTATAAATTTAACAGTAATATGTACACCTGTGCACATGAGTAAATATAGGTTTAGGTATGAAGCTGCACATATATATATACATTCATACTGGTTTCTGCAAGTCTGTTTATGTGATTCTCTGTGACTACCATTCAGGCTCTCTTAATCCAGTGTAAATTCTCTGGTAATGAACATTACTTTGGAATTCTGCATTAATCAACTCTGTCACACAGTTATAATACTATGATAATTAAGGTTAATAACAATAATTCTGATGTTATAAACAGTCTCTTAAATGCTTCTGAATCGTCAAAGATCAAATTATGTTCTACTTTTAGTGTAAAGAATATCTTATTGAAATTCAATTATTTTAAAAGAATTGGTGATCCATATATAGCTTATACAGTAAATTTTTATGATTCTTAATATGTGATTAATCAGTATACCTTATTTCCCAGTTCTTCTTGACAAAGAATCTTCGTAACTTTTACATATGATTCCCATCTTTAAAATGTATACATTAAATGTATTATAAACAGGGATTACAGATTAACCACACCACCATATTTTTCAACTATGATATGTCATTCATCAATACTTCAAATGCTATACTGCTCTCTAGTTGTTGATGTTATTGTTTAAAAAACACCATATTTAATATAATTCACCTTTCCTGATGAATCAAGGTCATCATAATGAGAACACAGAATACTGCCGCTTTTTAACAATAGTGATATAATGGGAGGGTTAATTGAATAGAGCTATCTGTCCTTAAAATAAATGACTTCAGGATACTGCACATTTAGAATCTTTCTGTTGCTTTTGATAGTTCTTTTCTACTTCCTATACACATATTTGTCTCATTTTGCTATAATGAATGTCACCGCAAATTCTAATTTTCAATCGTATATTATATACAATTACCTAAATAAAAACTGATGTGTGTATAAAATAAAGTGCATAGTCCTTATGACAGCCATTTCACATAATTCGCAACCTCTCTTTTCTGGGGTAGATGGCAGGGATTATTTTTGGTTTGTGACTACGTACCAGGTGAATGATGGTGCAAGAAATTTGGGACATATACACACCTATGAATTTATATGAAATGCAGAGGAACAAAGGAACATGTTAAACTATGTCATGGAGATACAATCAGCAAAATCCAGTCTGTGGTAATTTTATAGGACAAATGGCCCTGCTTCTGAAAACATAAATTGCAAAAAGAAAAAACCAATAAGTTAAAAGAGACTTAAAAGGCATAATGATTAATCACAATGTAATCACAACGCATAGAATTTAATTCAAACAATTAGGAACTTGAACAATGACTAGTTATTTGATGATGTTAGGAAATTACTGCTAATTTTTTCAGACAAGATAATGGTATTTTGGTTATGCTTTTTAAAAGATTCCTTATCTTTTTGAGTAATACACTGAAATATTTACAGAAGAAATGGTATAATATATGGGATTTGCTTCAAAATAATATGCTAAGCATAAGTGGATAGAAGTATAGATGAAACAAGATTATGACTTGGTAATTATTGAAACCTGGTGATAGATTCATGGGGATTCGTTATACAGTACGTTCTACTTTTTTCTATGTTTGAAATGTCTATAATAGAAAATTTTTCAAATGAAGAAATTCTACAGCTATAATTAAT
>NW_012149618.1:3666924-3678974 GCF_000956105.1 Propithecus coquereli | reverse complement strand
TTATAATAATATTGTACTTCTATTTTCATAATCCCAACAAGTTAAAAACATTTTTTAAATGTATACAAGGTCTACTGAGTCATTGCCAATTCGAGGCTAGAAACCATTATGTGGTTAAAGGATTACATCAGACCAGTGTAAGGGTTGAGCTGGCACTTTACTTTGCAGGTTTAAATATCTTGGCTCTCCAAAGCTTGTGTGGGGGCTGTAGTTTGGCATAAAATTCTCAGCCGGATACAGATAATTTCTCTGGAAAATGTTTTTTAATGGCTATGTTTTTTTTTTTTTTTTTTTTTGCTTTTTAACAATGTTGGAGAAAGCATACATTAGAATGAGGTTCAAAATTGATGAGACTCTTGCTTTTTAATTCACCCATCCCTAAGAATAACCCTAGTACAGTAAATAATCACAAACCTAAAGACTTTCAGTAAGTACAAAACCGCAATTCTATACTAATTTAAGTGTAAGCTCAAAATTCAAAATAAACTTTCAATTACAAAGAAAAACTATGGAACTTGTTTGAAAACACAGTCATTTGGTAAGCTTTATCTGGTTATAATTGTATTGGTCATTTTGGCCCCAGCACCTGTGGTTTTGTTTCAATTTTTACATTCAAATGTTACTTTATTCCTCACAATGGCCTTGTGAGATAAGTACTAATATTATCAGTTTTATCAATAAATAAATACATGGATACTAAGTACCTTAGCCAGCATAGTCCACCTAGTAATCAACAGACCTGAGTCTAGAATTCCTATCTGCCTCAGTCAAATTCATTTTCACTACCTATAGTTTTTGACTCTGGTTGTAACACTAGAACTGGCTTTCTAAAACCACTGATAGCCAGGCTCCATCCAAGAGTAAATAACTCAATTCAAATCTTGGGAGACAGGGTCCATCCATCAACATATTCCAGATAACCCCGTGAAATAATCACATCACTCTACACAACAATACAAGAAGAGTATCCTAGTACTTTTGGAGGCCGAAGTGGGAAGGTCACTTGAAGCCTAGAATTCAAGACCAGCCTGAGTAATACAGCAAGACCCTGTTTCTACAAAATATTAAAAATTAGCTGGGCATGGTGGCACATGCCTGTAGTCCCAGCTACTTGGGAGGCTGAGACAGAAGGATCACTTAAGCCCAGAATTTGAGCCTGAAGTGAGCTATAATGGTGCCACTGTACTCCATCCAGCCTGGGCAACAGAGCAAGACTCTGTCTCCTAGAAAAAAAAAAAAATAGGAGAGTAGAAAGTAGGATGGCAGACATGATCAATATTAAATTATCTATTTACAAAGCCAAACTTCATGTCATTTTCTTTTTTACCTTATAATTACACACTTCTCCACTCCCAAATCAGTAAACACCAAGAAAAAGTAACTTAATTTTAATATTTACCTACATGAAATATATTGGGAACATAAATCCTCACACCTACCAAAATGTATAAAACAATTCTAGCTAAAATACCTTTTAGCGGATTTACAATTTTATACCTTCTTTAACTGTTATCTTAAAAGGATATAACAAAATAAAATTATATTTTGTTACTCTTCATTTCTTCTGCTTCTCTGGCCTTCCAACTAAGATTTTTTCTTCCAACTGAAGAACTGGTAAAGGTTTCCTGAAATTAACTCTGTTCTTGTTTACTTGAAAATGTATTTATTTCACTTAAATTGTTGAAGGATATTTTTACCAGACACAGAATTCTAAATGGTACTAGTTGTTTTCTTTTACCACATTAAAGACATCAGTTAACTGTCTTCTATCTTCCATTGTTGCTGTTAATAAGTCTGCTAAAAGTCTAATGGTTGTCTTTCTCTGGGTGTTTTTAGATTTTACTCAGTGTCTTGATTTTCTGTAATTTTCCCATGGTGTGTCTAGGAACAAATTCCTTTGTGGATAGCCTGCTTAAGATTAACTAGATGACCTGAATCTGAAGAATTACATTGATTAATTTTTGTATGAATATATTCAGTTCTTTTTAAAAAAAACTTTTTATTGTAAAATATAACAAATATAAAGACAAGTTCACAAAGCAAAAATGAATGCCTCAATTAATAATCACAAAACCAACACTCCATGAAAAGGATGGAGCATGTGTACAATGCTAAGGTCATCAGCTCATTCTATCTACCAGAGTAACAATGTTCATGGATACAAGGACTCAAGTGAGGAGAATAAAGACAAATAAGTCTCAATTCTAAGACTTTCATCTGTGATATCAGGCTTTCTCTTCTTCTCGACTTGGTGTTTTGATGATGGCCTACAGCAGCGGTCTCCAACCTTTTTGGCACCAGGGACTGGTTTCGTGGAAGACAATTTTTCCACACACTGGGGGGAGTGGTTTTAGGATGATTCAAGTACATTACATTTATTGTGCACTTTATTTCTATTATTATTACATTGCCATATATAATGAAATAATTATACAACTCACCATAATGCAGAATCTAATGCCGCCGCTGATCTGACAGGAGGCAGAGCTCAGGTAGCGGTGCGAGCGATGGGGAATGGCTGTAAATACAGATGAAGCTTCGCTCACTCACCCACTGCTCACCTTCTGTTGTGCATCCTGGTTCCTAATAGGCCAAGGACAGTACTGGATCACATGGCCCAGGGGTTAAGGACCACATGCCTAGAGGTACTGGGAGATGCTATAAAGAGCCTAAGAACAATGTCACCATGAGCAGAGGTCAGAGAAAAGCCCTAATGACATTGTTAAAGCCCTAAAACTAGTCACTCTCCAAACTAGTTCTACCTCTGATCTTTTTTGTTGTTTGAACCAATAAATTCTTTTTTTACTTAAGACAGTTTGATCACATTTTCTGTCACTAGCATCCTACCAATTTCTAACTGCTGTAATTCATTATGTGATTGCCCTTCCTGATGTAATTTCCCCTCCATCTAAACTTCATTATTACCTTTCTTTTCTATGCTATACCACAGTTACATTCTGCCTTATGTCATAACTAGCTGTAGCTATATTTTCTCCATTACTGAACTGTGAGCACGGAGCACAGCGCCTACAATATGAGGGATTCAATAAACAGATATTGAAGAAACTGTGACTACATGAATGTATCATTCATCTTTATATCCTTAACACCTAGCACAAGGCTTAAATATAGTACAGGCTCAATACATGTTTGCAGAAGGAATTAACTAATAAGAAGATGGAAATAATATCACAAAAAAGCAGAGATCAGTATATGTACAAATGCAATCTTAAAATAATCCTTCCCAGTGACTAAAATGATCCATGTGTTAGTGGATAAGAGTTGGAGATATCAGTATGAAATCATATATGAAACCTTAATATAGATACAAGTGGCTACATATACAAATACTCATAGATAGATGTATTTCCTTGCTTTGTCAGCTGAGTACCTAAAAGCAACAACACCCCAGTAGCAACAAGCACACCTAGCTTTCATATCTTGGTTTCTAATATCTTTCTCTAATTAAAAAGAATCAGAGCTCCTTGGACAAACAGCTGATTCTAGAACTGCATCAGGGAATTTACAAGATGAGCCTAGGACCATCTCATAGTGCCAGAAAGTAAGAAAATGCTCTAAAAAACAAACAAAAACAACTACAATGATGGGGGCATGTCGAAAAACTTCCAATGGCCAAAGTTAGAACAATTTGAGTAGCAAAATAAATAACACAGTATTGATTATAACCCAAAGTATAAATGTCTGTAAGTCCATACCGAAATAAATGACTGAATACATAATAAATGGGGAAGAACGAGTCTCTCATACAGAAGAATTCCAAATAATTCAGGTAGACACTCTGCCCTCAAAGAGGTAGAGCATAACTCCCCACTTCTGTGGTTGTACAGTACAAAAAGGAGGAGGAAAAAGTAACTTTACAGTGAAGTAAACACTCCCTCAAAGCAAGTGATTAAGGTCAATAACAAAAGTGGAAAGTTATATTGATAGTATGTACCCTCGATTTGATGTGATGAAAATGGCTTTGTAACTCTAAGGTCTTCCTACCAAAAGCCCATAACCACAGCCTAACCATGAGAAAAACATCAGACAAATCCCAATTGAGGGACATTCTAAAAAATACCTGGCCAGTTACTACTCAAAACCATCAAGGTCACCAAAAACAAGGAAAATAATAAGAAACTGTCACAACCAAGAGGAGCCCAAACAGACATGAGGACTAAACGTAATGTGGTATCCTAGATGAGATAGATCTTGGAGCAGAAAAAGGACATTAAGAAAAAACTTTTTAAAATTCTGAATAAAGTATGAACTTTATAATAATATATCAATATTGGTTCCTCAATTGTCACAAACGTACCATAATAATGTAAGGTAGTAGCAACAGGGGAAACTGAATGTGGAGTACATGGAACTATCTCTGTAATAATTTTATAAATATAAAACTGAAGTTCTAAAATTAAAAGTTTACCAAAAAATAAGTAGCCCTTCCCTCATAAGACCCTGTATGCCAAAAGCACACAAAGCAAGCCTGTTGTAAGATCAGCCTTTGAAACAAGTGAAGAATATGAAATAATTAATTTAGAGACTGCAAGGGAATATAATCAACAATCAACTGCATATTTTTCTTTAAAAATGTATAATAACAATCTGACTTCTCTGAAAAACTAATGTATACACATGAAGTTCATAACTATTTCCAGAAGTATACTTAACAGCAGGTGGCTAAAAAGTAAAAGCATCAGAAATTTCTGGAATCCTCAATACCAGAAGGGAAAAAATATTATCCTCAATTCATGAGCAGTTTCAATGTCTTGGTAAATCATATTATGAAGGAAAAACAAAAACAAACCTAAGGCTGTGGTAGTTTTTAAAAATCACAGCATAAACTAACAATGAATAATTCTTAGCTTTGCATTCTAAACCCCTTGTAATTTTGCCTCAACC
Source organism: Propithecus coquereli (assembly GCF_000956105.1). Classification (NCBI taxonomy): domain Eukaryota; kingdom Metazoa; phylum Chordata; class Mammalia; order Primates; family Indriidae; genus Propithecus; species Propithecus coquereli. The sequence goes on along the minus strand of NW_012149618.1, from coordinate 3,674,069 downwards.
TACCTCTATAACTGTATTTTTTGCTATTTGCCTATGCAAACTCTACTCCAAGCAAACTGGTTTGCTCGGTGCTTCCAACAGGCCATCCTTGGTATGTGATGCTTCTCATACCTGCCTACAGTGTCACCCTCTCCTCTCTTCATCTTCTAAATTCAAACCCTGTTTGAAGACCCAGCTAAAACCCTTCCTCTTCCATAAAGTCTCAGATCACCTTAGGTTCAATAATCACTACTTTATCAGAATTCCAGTACTATTTAATGTGGTACTCAGCATATTTATTCATTAAAATTTTTAAAAAAAGTTAAATTTTAAAACCTTAGTGTGTATCTTAAAAGGTAGGTTCTTTACCTCCTTCTCAAAGCTCTACATATGTTAGCCAAAAACAATTTTGATGTTGGTTTACTAAAACCTTCATTTCTCCCTTATCTTCTTAAGAGAAACATAAGCAGAATCCCTGTTCATAGACATTAGACTTAAAATGATAAGGAGATTTTTTGAGTAAGTTATTAACCATAACCAACTATTGGTTATTCACAAGTAATCATGATTTCCTTTACCCTTAAGTGGAACTCCTTTTCTGTGAGTAACAAACTTAAAAATAAAGAAAAAGGACTGGTTTGAGATAAATTTTTTATTTTCCTGGGGAGGTACTAACAATCAAGAATAGGTCAAAAGAATAGAAGCCAATTTTAAAGGATGCTTCAGATGAATTTCTACTGTCATAGGAGAAATGCTTCCGATAATATATAAAGTAAAAAAAACTGAAAAATGTAGAAGGCATGTGCATGTGTAGAATGCATGTGGTACAGACACACAAAAACACTGAAAGTAAAACTCCACTAAAATATGAATACTCATCTCTAACTTACGTGGGATTATGGACTGGATTTCTCGGTACTTATCTATATTTCATGTGCTATTATTAATAAAAACACATTATTATAATTTAAAAATCCAACTCTTTGAGGGGAGTGGTAGAGAGAATAGGAGATGATAAAGAGAGGATAACAAAGAGAGATGATCAACCAAAGACAATGGGTTATCTTCAAAACTGACCATTAAATAACTCCTCTGGATAAGCACATTCTTGAACTGCAATGGTTTATACTCAGCTCAATACCTCATTTTCCCAGAAGCATTTTTACAAATTCAATTGAGTAAATCAAAACTAGCAACATCTGCTAAATGTTATATTTACCATTGGATTTCAAAAAATAACTTGGTTTGCCTTTTTTTCATTCATCTTATGAGAGTGAACATTTTAAATGTACCTTGTTTGTACTTTCAAGACATTCTGTTTTTCTACAACAATGCTTTTAAAGCCTTGTTTATAACACATGCTTTCAAAATTATGTGCATACATAATGTGTATATATTAATACTCCTCCCCTTAATCCATAATTGGCTATAATAGCAACACCTTTGGAAAAAATAGATGAATTTATAAACTATAATTTTTAATTCAGGGGCCTTCCACTGTCTCCCCTTAGGAAATACATTAAAAAAAAAAAAAAAGAACATCAACTTTCTTCCTACCTCATAAAATGTTTCCATGATTGAAAAGTTAAAATAGATAATGACAAAAGTACAATAGAGTTCCTAGTTCATCAGCACGTAAGCCAGTCTTCCATCAAAATTTCTAGCAATTTTCTCATATTCACTTAGGTCATTTATTGATACATGCTTTGATTATAAGCTGTATTTAACTCAAGAGAACCAGAGATAGCATTCTAAATAATGTTCTTATTTCTACCTTAGGATTATCTATTGAAACTTAAAATCTAGGTTTTCATAAAAAAGGAAGAAGTACAAGTTTATCAAATATTTTTATTAATTAATGTTATTGAACTTTTAACATCATTTTACTTAATTATTAATAATTAATTTTTATTAATTCTGTATTCTTACCAACAAGGTATATAGTATTTTACGATCTACTAAAGTCTTCTGCACTTTTGCTTTGAAAATAAAAGGTAAAATTATATGTTCTCAAAATATTATACCACTGGTTTGTACTTCCAGGTGGGACGGAGTAGCTTTGTACAGAACAGCACTCTCAATAAGAACAACTAGAAAGTTAGATAAAATATACATATCTATTTGAAGGTATTCACTATCCATGGAAGTGATGAGAACTAGAGGGGCTGAGAATCCAGAAGAGAGAACCTCAGGGAGAGGAGCTTATTTCTGCAGCTGCTTTCACTGTAGGGACATATGCAAATTCAGGGCACAGCAGGGAAGCTTAGATTTCAGGCTATGCTGCCACTGAGGCTTAAAAACCATCAGGACTTTTGGCAGGATGTTGAGAGATCTCAAACATGCAGCCAGTTCCTCTTAGGACTTTGATGAATTCTGGGGAAGCCCAGGTCTAGAAGTTAAAAGTTAAGAAAATGCCTCTGAAAAGCAAAGCAGAGTTATCAGCAGTCTTGCATGATAAAATTTAGAATTTGGGATCCATCAGGGCAAAGATCCACACTGCCTATGTGTTTAAGTACTTGACAGATGACAGAACATTCATTCTATTTTAAAATATGTTACCGGTCAAGGCACTTAGAATTGTTTACGAACACTGGCCACTCAAGCTTGCCAGGTAAACTCTGAAAAGCTCTACCTCAACAATGGGAGTAAACCAGAGGTAAACAGACTCTTACCAAAGCCATAAACCAGCCTCAACTCAGCAAAGTTCTTGACTAGATTAAAGTGATTAGCCTATCAGATCAGCCTATCTGCCTATCAGAGGGGACAATAAACCCTCTCTCTCTGGAAGAAGATGGAATCATCTGGAGCCTCTATAGTTTTTTAACTGCAATGTCTGACGTCCACTCAAAACTACTAGAAGCACCAAAAACAGAACCACGTTATTAATAACCAAGGAAAAAAGTGGGCAAAACAAAGAGACCCAAGGATAATCCAGATATTAGAGTCAGTTGAGATGGAGTTGAAAATAAATATGATTAATATGTGCAATGAAGGAAACTAAGTAGAAAATAGATGACAAAATAAAGAAATTCGCCAGAGAACTGGAATTTATGGAAAAGAATCAAATAGAATTACAGAATTGAAGAATGTGTTACCTAAAATTAAAAACTCATTAGATGGGTTTAACAGCAAAAAAAATAATAAACTGGGAGGTAAATTTGTCATTGTCTAGTTGTACTACTTATTCATTTATTGCCTCTCATCTCCCAAATCCACTCTTCTTTACACTGTTTATGAAACTAGGGCTCGACCCTGTAAATATTTTTCCTTTGCCAGTGGCTGCTATGTTCAGCTTGTCAACACAGAAATGGAGGGACAGTGCAAGGTACAGTAGAGGGACGAACCTCTTATCCTGTTTCTGGTGTACTGTTCTTCCTGCTCCTACAGTTTGGCTGTCAGAGGCATGCAGGAAACCTACTAGTGCCCAACACCCAGCCTGTTTTACTGGACCCAGACCGTTTCTACTAGCCAGCCACAGCTCACCAGCACCCAGCAGGCCACCAGCACCAGTTCTGGCCCGCAGGATCCTTAGTGAAGGTCTCCAGCTTCCAGTGGGCTGCAGCCACACCCTCTCCAACAAGGAGGTGGGAATCTCAGTTGTGGGGGCCATGATGGGGAAAAGGAGGAAGGGTCTTCCAAGTTTGTTCCTTCTTGAGTACTCCCCCTTAGCCCTAGAATAGCCGCTTTCTACAACTGCTAGACTTGCATTCTTTAGAGTTCTCTTTTACTCCTTTAAATAAATAATTCTTTATATTAACATTTTTCCTATTCAAATTATTGTGATGGTCTCTGTCTCCTAACTGGACTCTGACTGATAAACTAGCTGAGGGACCTCAAACTGACCTATCCTCTATAACACATGTCCTAGCAAGTCCACCCTTCAATATATACACATCAGGAATGCATACGTATATTCACCAAGACATGTAAAAGAATGCTCAAAGTAGCACTATTCACAATAGCAAAAAACTGGAAATAACCCACATCAATCAATAGTAGAATGGATAAATAAACTGTGCTATGCTCATACAATGGAATACAGTGAGCATGAACAACAACAACCAAAATACACAGGCAAAGTTCATAAATAAATGCTGAATGAAAGCCAGACATACAAGTACACACTGGTTGACTCTATTTGTATAAAGATCAAAAAGAGGCAAAAATAATGATGGCAATATGAATCAGCAGAGTTTACTCTTAGGCAAGGTGGTCATAATGATGGAAGTGGATATAAATGGGGCTTCTGGAAATGTTCTATCTCTTGATCCAGGGCGCTAGTTACATGGTTGTGCTCATTTGGAAATTCACCGTGCTATATCTTATGATTTATACACTCTTCTAGATGTATGTTATTTGACAGCAATAGTTATATGAAAATACATATTAAATTTATAAACAAATAATATGTTTTAAATCCCCGACACTTACCATACATACATGGAGCTGATAAAGTACTCCTGCCTATGTTCCCACAGTACCCTGTGCATACATCTCTAAATCTACACTTTTTTTTTTTTTTGAGACAGAGTCTCGCTTTGTTGCCCAGGCTAGAGTGAGTGCCATGGCGTCAGCCTAGCTCACAGCAACCTCAAACTCCTGGGCTCAAGTAATCCTTCTGCCTCAGCTTCCCGAGTAGCTGGGACTACAGGCATGCGCCACCATGCCCGGCTAATTTTTTTTTTTCTATATATATCTATATTTTTAGTTGTCCAGATCATTTCTTTCTATTTTTTAGTAGAGACGAGGTCTCGCTCTTGCTCAGGCTGGTCTCGAACTCCTGACCTTGAGGGATCCACCTGCCTCGGCCTCCCAGAGTGCTAGGATTACAGGCATGAGCCACCACGCCTGGCCTTAAATCTACACTTTAAGCATAGCCCTATGCTGCAATTCTGCTTAGTTATCTGCCTTGAGCACCATGTCCAGCTTGAGGGCTAAAGATGAGTGTTTTATAGGTCTCAAACAAGACAATAAATGGAGATTTGAAAAATGAGAGAGAATTCTATTTTAAAATATGTTATAGGCCAAAGAACTTGGAAGTGCTAGGAACAGGAGCACCACACATCTGGATGGCATTTTTCAATAGTGTAACACACAGTCCATTTTAGCTCAGTGCATTCTTAGCATGTATTTCATGTACACAGGGCAAGGAAACTATTTTGCAAGGACACAATCAAAAGATGTCTTTCTGTAGGAAGCACAGTAAAGAGGAAGAAAGGTGACAAGGGTCCATGCAAACAGAACAGTCAATGAAAGACTCAAATAAGGAGTGGGTAGTACCTGCAGTAGCATTAGATTCACTACTCTGAAGATGCTTGTCCCAAACACTATGTCACCCTCACCTTCCTCAAACCAGGATGTCCGACAGCACTGTTTTCCAATCTTACTATGATTGCAACATGCTCTCATGTAAATTTATGATCCACCCTTCCTCCTTTATGCAACTTTATTTTAAACTAAAGAGGATTATCATTATTACTTTTGGGGGAAAGAATTTCACAATACCCTTTGAGGTAGCTGAACATACCACAGGGTGTTGCAAAGCAGAAGCAGAAAATCACTGCTTCAGAGGTTCTGTTAACCAATTTATCCCCACAAATTTCTTTAAAACTAAATTTTTTCTGCTATTTTGACATTTTAATCTAAAGCATATTCTCTAGACTTAGAAACTAGCAAGACCCTTAAGGAATACAGAACCTTAAAGGAAACCGGCTCATCTAACAAACATGTATTGTCCATCTCTACATACCAGGTACTCTTCTAGTTACCAGGATACAGCAGTGAGCAAAACCAATTCCATTCTCTCCCGAAGTGCTATTCTCTCCTCCAGTGAAGAGACAAGGCTGACCCGTTGCCCCAGTTTGCCTGGGATTGTCTTGTTTTAACACTGAATGTCCCATATTCTGGAAAACTCCTGAGTCCTGGGCAAATCAGGAAAGTCGGTCACACTGGCAGAGACAGACACCAAACAAATAAGCAACCCAAATCACCAAATGGTGGTAAGTGCTACTAAGAAAATAGAGCACGATGAAGATAAGACAGTGCTGGGGAGAGTGTTACTATTTCGTATGGGAATGTCAGGGAATGCCTTTCTATATAATGACATTTGGAGAACAGAGGGGACAAGCCATTCAGATAACTGAAGGAAGAGTTTCAGACAAAGTGAATGAAAATGGTGAACAGTAAATGAAAAGGTCCTAAGGTGACAGTGTCCATCACTTAGAGTCCAGCACAAGTTCCATCATTTTGGTGATGATTTTAATCCAATAATTCCAACCTACGATAATTTCCTTTTTCTTCATAATGGAACCTGTCTTAATTTATTGATCATCCTCTCTTCTTATATTATACAATGTATGTGAAAGACATTATTTAACTATCCTATGGCACTATTTTTGTTTCAATTATTCCAACATTTAATTATATATTACCTATGTCTGTTTGTTTTCATATATCTATGTCTTACCTCCCCTAAAATTTAGCCTCCTTAAGGTCAAGTTCCATATTGCACAGTGCTGGACACATAGTATGCAGTCAATAAATACTAACAAATAGGATTTTATTCCATTTGTCTTTTGTTGGTTTTTATGTTTTTGTATTAGTAAAGAAGGTACCAGTAGGTCAACATCTTATTTATAATATGACACATGAAACAGTATGACAAACAGGTATAAAAGAATACAGCAAAAGAGAGGTATTTGCATGATGTCCTCATACTACCTATTAAGTAAAGCTGTGTGTCTGTCTCCCTACTAGCCATATCTACAGCAGAGCCTTATCTCAGAAACACATCTAGCACAAAACTCCACTGCCTAGGGCCCCAGGTCATAACATTGAATAACTGTTGAATTAAATAGTTTGATGAAGGAATTATTAGCATATAGAATATAAAGCAATGAATCATATTTTTAACAAATCTACTAGAATTTGTAAGTGTTGACCTTAAAAGTAGCTCCCAGAGGCCAGGCATGGTGGCTCACGCCTGTAATCCTAGCACTCTGGGAGGCCGAGGCGGGAGGATGGCTCGAGGTCAGGAGTTCGAGACCAGCCTGAGCAAGAGCAAGACTCCGTCTCTACTAAAAATAAAAAGAAATTAGCTTGACAACTAAAAACATATAGAAAAAATTAGCTGGGCATGGTGGTGCATGCCTGTAGTCCCAGCTACT
>NW_012149618.1:3663483-3666584 GCF_000956105.1 Propithecus coquereli | reverse complement strand
TATATTAAATGTTAGAGCTGTAAGGTTACAGAATAAAATACAAAAATCAATTGTATTTCTATACAGCAACAATGTAAAACTGAAAATGAGATTTAAAAAAATTCCATGTAATAACAGTATTAAAACACAACGTAGGAATAAATGTGATAAAAGAAGTACAAAACCTATACTCTGAAAATTATAAAACATTGTTGAAATAAATTAAACAAGGCCTAACTAAATGGAAAGTCATCTTGTGTCCTGGTTTGGAAGACTTAATATTGCTAAAATGGCAATAATCTCTATATTGATCTACAGAGTCAATATAATCTCTATCAAAATCCCAGCTGGATACTTTACGGAAATTGCTAACCTGATCTTAAAATTCATAAGGAAATGTAAGGGACCCGTAAGAGTCAAAACAATCTTACAAACAAAAAACAAAGTTGGAAAACTCACACTTCCCAGTTTCAAAATTTGTTACAAAGTCACAGTAGCCAAGACAATGTGGTACTGATATAAGGATGGACATATACATCAATGGAATAAAATTGAGAATCCAGAAATAAACCTTCACATTTATAATCAATTGAGTTTTAACGAGAATACCAAGAAAATTCAATGAGGAAAAAACAGTCTTTCCAATAAATTGTGCTAAGACATCTATAAGTCCACTTACAAAACAAAGTGGGGTCCCAACCTAAGCCATATACAAAAATTAACTCAAAATGGATCAAAGACTTCAACATACCATTAAGAATTATAAATTCTTTGATGAAATCTAACAATAAATTTTCATAACCTTGGATTAGGCAATGGTTTCTTAGATATAAAACCAAAATCACAAGCAACAAAAGAAAAAAATAGATAAATTGGACTTCATCAAAATTTAAAACTTTCATCCTCCAGAGGACGCTTTCTAAGTAGAAAGTGAAAAGATAACCCACAGAATGGGAGAAAATTTGGCAAATCGAATAGCTGATAAAGGACTTTACCTACAACATAGAAAGAATTCTTACAATTCAACAATATCAAAACCACCATGAGATACCATTTAATACCTACTAGGATGACTATAATCAAAAAGACATACAATAACAAGTATTGGTGAGTATGTGTAGAAATTGGAACACTTATACACGGTGAGTAGGAATATAAAATGATACAGCCACTTTTGAAAACAGTCTGGTATTTCCTCAAAAAGTTAAACATAGCGTTACTATTCAACCCTGCAATTCCACTCCTAGGGATATATCCAAGCGAAATAAAAATATGTCCCCACAACAACAATAGTTATAATAGCCAAAACATGGAAACAACCCAAATGTCCACCAACCGATTAACGGATAAAGTGTAGTATGTGTATACAAAGAAATATCATTTGGCAATAAAAAGTGAAATAGTGATACATTCTACATTAAAAACACTAGCTAAGTGAAATAAGTCAATCGCAAAGGACGACATATTATATGATTCCATTTATATGAAATGTCCAGAATATGCAAATCCATAGAGACAGAATGCAAATTAGTTGCTGCCTTGGGTGGGAGTGGGTGGCAGGGGTAGGAGGATAGGAAAGTGCTAATAAGTAGACTTAAAGGGTTTCCTTTTGGGGATAACAACAATGTTTAAAATTTGTAGTGATAGTTGCACAATTCTGTGAATGTATTATAATAAAAACCATTGAATTATACACTTTAAATGGGTGAACTGTCTGACATATAAATTGTTTCAATAAAACTGTTATATAAAAAAAAACTGAGCTTTCCCCAAAATGGAAAGTGATGCCTCACTAGATATAATGTTAAGCAAAGGCAAATGGTCTTCGTTGGAGACATTGCTATAAACAATGGATTCAATCAGCGGTTCCCATTAATAGTTCACAGACTAATACATAAAAACAGCCCAGAGAATTTAACAGCTCGTAGGCTGCCCAAAGCATCTAATTCAGTAGGTCCAGTAGGGTCCAGGAATCTATTTTTTTTCCACAATATTAAGGGGCTACAAATGTTTTTGTAACATGGATACCTTTTATAATGTTTTAGTCAGGGCTTTTAGTTTGCCCATCACCTGAATAGTGTTCACTGTACCCAACAGGTAAGTTTTTACCACTTACACCCTCCCATCCTCCTCCCTTCTTGGTGTCTTTGTGCCCGTTGATTAGTTCCCAATTATTAGAGAGCACATCATAGTTGTTTTTCAATTCCTGAGATACTTCACTTAGGATAATGGTCTCCAGTTCTACCTAAGATGCTGCACAATACATTATTTCATTCCTTTTTATGGCTGAGTAGTACTCCATGGTGTATATATATCATATTTTCTTAATCCACTCATGAATTGATGGGTACTTAGGTTGATTTTACATCTTTGCGATTGTGAATTGTGCTGCAATAAAACATTCAAGTATACGTGTCTTTTCAATAAAATGACTTCTTTTCTTTTTAGTAGACACCCAGTAGTAGGATTACTGGGTTGAATAGTATGACTACATCTATTTCTTTGAGGAATCTCCCGACTGTTTTCCATAGAGGCTGTACTGATTTTCAGTCCCACCAACAGCATTTAAGTGTTCCTTTCTCTCTGCATCCATATCAGCATCTATTGTTTTTTGACTTTTCAATAATGGCCATTCTGACAGGGGTAAAGTAGTATATCTCACTGTGGTTTTAATTTGCATTTCCCTGATGATTAGTGATGTTGAGCATTTCTTCATATGTTTCTTGGAAATTTATCTGTCTTCTTTTGAAAAACTTCTGTTCATGTCTTTTGCCCACTTTTTAATGGGTTTGTTTTTTTATTGATGATTTGTTTGAGTTCTTTATAGAGTCTGTATATTAGCCCTTTATCAGATGTATAGGTTATGAATATTTTCTCCCATTCTGTAGGTTGTCTATTTACTGTTGATTATTTCCATTGTTAAAATGTCCATACTGCCCAAAGTGATTTACAGATTCAATCCCATCAAAATACCAATGTCATACTTCACAAATGTAGAAAAAATAATTCTACACTTCATTTGGAACCAAAAGAGAGCCTGAATAGCCAAAGCAATCTTAAGCAAAAAGAACAAATCTGGAGGAATCACATTACCTAATGTCAAATTATACTACAAGGCTATA
>NW_012149618.1:3661055-3662607 GCF_000956105.1 Propithecus coquereli | reverse complement strand
ACAGGAACATTAAAGAATCAAACATAAAATTTTCATAAATGTTTAAGATAAAACACAAAAACTTCAAAGAAATCCCATATTTGCCACAGGAAGTATTTTGGACTGCATTCCCAGATTCTAAGGGTACATATTCACCCCCTTCTGCAATTAGTACTTCAGGGGAAAAAATCCGAGAAATCTAGTGATTTCTACTCCATGGGTGATGAAATATGTAATCTCCCTTCATTCAGAACCATATGCAGACCAGTCAGGTTATTAGTGACTGTGCTCCAGAGCACTTAAAAAAGGGAGAAAACAGTCTGAACTGAATTCAAGAACTAAACCATAATCTGTTAACAGTTGAGTGGAAACTCCTTCAGAGGCAAGCTGTGCTCAGGGCAATGTCTGCTGGGGATAAGGCCTTGTAGTCTATCCTGTACTAATGTCTTAACCAAGTAACAATGAACATCAAGTGCAACCTCCAGGGCTATTTGGACAACACCCAGCTAGTAGAGAGTGTACTCTGGTTGTTTACCTGGGTTCACCCAGCCCTTGGGTCCATGAAGAAGCCCTGGGTAGTCTACCTGAGGCCTTAGATTAACTATCATTAAAAAGAAAGTATGTCCCTAGATTTGCAATCTTTCTCTTAGATCTAATGCTTTGATTTTTTGGTTGCCCCTTTTTAGCTAATTTCTCAAAAACATTTGTGATAACTTTACTGGACTAAACATCAAAAGAGTGGCATTATAATATCAGCTCTGACACAGACTTATATAAATCTAGGTCAATTTCCTCAGTGCTAAAATGGAAGAGTAGAATAAGATGGATCTTAAGGTCTTTTTTAGCTTTTAAAATCTATACTCTCACAATTCTTGCCAATATTGCAGATATGCACCACAAATTTTAAATGCAATTTCAAAAAAAGAAGTCGTAAACACATCTTTCTTATTCTTTCCATCATACTATGCCCACTTGCATCATCCTAGCTCAAAGCCCCTTTTCTTCCCACTAAATTTTTACAACCATCCTCAATTCTGGTCTTCAATTTCTCCTTAATCCATTATATTGACCACATCACTATTAGATGATTCTCCCTTACTCATTTCCTTCAATGGCTCTTAGCCCAGCATTCAATGCATTCTACAATCTTCTGCCAATTTATCTTACTAATCTTTTCTAGCCCTTCCTTATAGTAACTTATATGTCAGTAAACCCATCAGTACCTTCTTCAGCAATATATTATATATATCACAGCTTCTTCAAATTTGTTGATGTCATTTCCCCACGTGAAATATTCTCTGCCATACTTCCCACTTTTGTTCCATTCTTCAAGAATGATTACAAGTCTTACCTCCATTACAAAGCATTTTCTGACCTCCTTCTGTAAACTCCTGAGGCACTTACCCTGTAATACATCTTTGGCTTCTGACAAATGCTACCCTACACTGGGCAGATTTCACTACTGAGGAGTCTGTAGTGAAACCTCTGCCTCACTTTTTCCAGGTAAGCCCCTGAGCTTCGATATGGAGTGAATATGTAATAAAAAGCATCTAAAGGGGTCATATTTAACTTA
>NW_012149618.1:3656361-3659474 GCF_000956105.1 Propithecus coquereli | reverse complement strand
AGTTTCTTTATCAGTAAAAGGGAGATACACTAGTATTGACATACACTAGTACTGACACTAGTACTGATTTGTTGTGAGAATAAAAAGAGACAGCATGCCTAGCACAGTGTCTGGCATACAGTAAGCACTCAACGAGTGATACAGGAGCACTACTGTTGGTATTAGTAGTAACATTCTAAAACATAAGACAAATTACAAAGTCTCATGAGCAAATTTATGTTGTAAATTCTACCTCTTCATTTCTTTTCTGACTCCTTCTGTAGCTCCCTTTTTTCCTCTGATCACTCCAAGAATCAGACCTCATCATTTGCTTACATTAAAAAGCAGATTCGTTTATTGACAATCTAACAAACATACTGGGATATAGTGTATAAGAGTATGTATACTTGTGTACATGCACACAACCTCTGCACACATGCATACAATACAGTTTTATCAGTCTAATCATTTTTACTGCTCAAATAACATCTATATAATGATATCCAAATTTAAATATTCAGACTTCAGTTCTCATTTCAGCCCTTAAATCTCTACGTATGAGGTATTTCAATGTCAAACTCAGCAAGTCTAAAAAATGTGATCATAACTGCCCCTTCTCTTACTCCCCTCATTCTCTAACTGACTTCCCTATGTCTAGGCATAGCACTGCTATTCCTTAATAAGCCATGCTGAAACTTTAATGTCATCCTTGACCTTACACATACCCTTTATAAAATAAGTCATTTCAATTTTTCCTCCAAAATGTCACTCATATGGATTTTTCCTACTAACAGCCCTATCCAGGCCCAGATCACCTAGTCCATACATTCATGCATTCACTGAATAAGTATCTGAACTCTGCTTAGAGCTCTATGCTAGGCACCAAAGATCAAACAAAAACCCCTTCTATTAAAGAGCTGACAGACTATAGGAACTCAATCATTATCACACTCTCTTAAACGGTCTCCTAATACTAGTTGCCCTCCAGCCATGATACATATTATCACCAAGTAAATCTTCTAAAAGTTTTGCTCCAAAATTTCCTAATTCAAGAAACTTCAATAATTCTCTAATATCAAATGGAGTAATGGCAAACTTTCCAAACTGGTACTTAAGGTCTCTAAAATATGATGCTCCTACCTATTTATCCACCATCTCTTTATCTACAAGCCAACGCCTATCTTTTATTCCCGTCAATGTGATCTGCTCAATGCCCTCCAAATACTATTATACTCAGTTAAAATGTTCTCTCTCCTTGCTCAGTTTTTACCATCCTTTATGAGCCCACTAAATTACTTTCTCCTGCATGAAGCCTAACAAATCTGGTACACACTAATTGTTGTTACTTCTAAAATTCAACAATAATGACTGGTTACACCATTCACTTTAGTATTTAATTATGAATAGCTTTATGTTGTTTTACTGCTCTATTCACTTTAAAAAATCATAATAAACACAACCTACATGTGAGGCACTGTGATACACACAGTGTCAATACAAAGATATTTATCTTCAAGGAGTTTATGCTTAGTGATAAAAACAAAACATATACACCCAACCACAAATACACAGCAGTACAAGGTAAGTGCATATATTTGATCTTCCCAAATATATTATAAGTATCCACAGAATAGACATGCTCTTATACTTATTTCATGTCTCTAACAGGTCAAAGTGCAGCACAAATATAATATATTCAAGAAATGCTCAATAAATGAAAGAAATACTATTCTCTGAATTAAATATCTAAGTACTGAGAAAATCTTCAGTAAAGAATAAAACACAGCAAAGTTACTCCTAGAGCTTTCCGTAGGGGATAAGTTTAAGCAAGAAAATGTACCCTTCAGAAGTTGGGTATAGAATTAAATTACCAAAAGTACCTTACTGACTATCATCATCTCAGATTATCGACTATATCCACTACATGCCTAAGAAGCACTAAGACAGACAATGTGAATGTCCTGATTATTCATTCCATTCAAATATACCCAGCAAACACAATTCTTTAGAAGGGCATATACTTTAGAACTATGTGTTTTTAGAAGTCCTATAGTTGGCTTACTTTAGTTACTTTTAGGAAAAAAATTCATAAAGTTAATAGAGCACAGACCTCAAAGTCTTAAAAAATGCCAAGCTGGAATCTATTGTGTCTTGGTGTTCAAAAAATCAATAACATGCTCAATTCCTATAGAAGAAATTTTATTACTTTTGTTACTATAAGAGGATAAGAAGCTGGATTTTCAAGTTCTCAAAGGAGCATTGTTAGTAATAAATATTTCCAAGCCAGTAAACATTAAAAATCTCATTCAAGGATATCCACTCTTGCCAATTCATTGTACTGGAAGCTGTACTGAAGGCTCTAGCCAGGGAAATTAGACAAGAAAAAGAGATAAAATGCATCTAGATTAAAAAGAGAGAATAAAACTATCTCTATCCACAGATGACATGATCTTGCACATAGAAAGTTCTAATGAATTGATAAAACTACTATGAGAACTAATAAGCAGCTTCAGCAAGGGTGTAAGACACAAGATAAATACACAAAAACCAATCACATTTCTGTGCAATAGTAGTGAACAACTCAGAAATGAAATTTAAAAAAATCCATTTACACTAGCATCGAAAAGAACAAAATACTTATGAATAAACTTAACAAAAGAAGCGGAAGACTTACGCACTGAAGACTCTACAACCCTGGTGAAAGAAATTAAAGAAGGCCTAAATAAATAGGAAGACATCCCATGTTTGTGGATGAGAAGACTTAATACCATTAAAACAGCAATACTAACCGAAGTTGATCTACAGACTCCATGCAATCCCTATCAAAATCTCAGCAGGATTCTCTGCAGAAATTGACAAGCCAATCCTAAAAATTATATGCAAATGGAAGGGATCCAAATAGCCAGAGCAATCTTGAAAAAAAAACAGAAGGATTCACACTTCTCAATTTCAAAAGTTATTACAAAGCCACAGTATGAAGACAGTGTAATACTGGCATAAGGACAGACATACAGATCAATGGAATAGAGTTCAGAATCCATAAATAAACCTTCACATTTATGATCAAATGATTTTTGACAAAGGTGCCAAGGCAATTCAATAGGGCAAAAAGTCTTTTCATCACCTCTCTCATT
>NW_012149618.1:3603963-3654641 GCF_000956105.1 Propithecus coquereli | reverse complement strand
AAAATGAAGTTTTTTTAAAAAAGAAAACGATGTATACCAAAAGGATCTTTCAAGAGAAAGGAAGGAGAGAGTTTACTATATTATACATACCAAAAATATTATACGAATATTTTTCAAAACAAAGAAATGATTTAAAGTATCTTTCAGAATCTCACACCCTTACCTTTCAGAATTTCTCAAATTCCTACCTTAGACCTCAAAGAACTCTGAAACACTTTGCCTCAATACTCTACAGCCTCTTTGAAATAAACTGTAGCATTGTTTTCTTGCTATAGAGAATAGTCAGTAAATCAGTCAAGAACATTTATTAAAAACCCACCATGCACAGATGCACATATTGGATACCTGGGGAATTATATAGGAAGTAGAAAACATAGTACCTGACCTCAAGGCAGACATGGTGGAGAAAAGACCAACACAAATCATACAGAAGAGCAATAACATCACATTTCCTTTATTTCACTCTGGAGAAGATGATGTGAACACAGTACAGATTACTTGGATACTGCTTACTTCAACTTTTCATTAAAAAAGAAAAGTAGGCAGGAGAACAAAGAAATAAAAATAGGATCAGAGGTGATATAAGGTAAAGTTAAAAAAAAAAAAAAAGAAAGAAAGAAAGGAAAGAAACAACACACCTAGGATGCCTAGAAGTGTCATAACCACCTAACAACAAAATGATAGCTTCAAGTCTTATTTTTCATTACTCCCTGAAAATTGACAGGCTATACTAGTGGGATCGATGCGGGCAGAAGTTCCTTCCTTTCAAAATGCCCATCTACCATGCTTCATAATAAGACACATACATGAAATCAAAGAAATTCAAGGTCCAAGACAGTTTTTATTTACATGCTTGTGCCTCGGCAGCTGACAATCTTTCAAGGTATCAGCACCATCTCAGGAAGGCCCAGTTACCAGATCTGCACAGTGAGCCATATGTCCTACTCCCCAACTACAGAAGGAACATAACCCATCCATAGGCTCCTTTCCTCATTATTTAGTGAAATAGCATCATGCTATTTTGCCTATCAATTTCAATAACTGCCAGGAAAACACAGTTTGAAACAATTCAAATGTTAAACAATTCGAGTTTTGCGAATGATAGAATTAGTCTTACCATTTGGTGCATTAAATGATTACTTACTGAAACTCAAGTATGGGAAGTGAGAGCCAGAAGCTTGTGGAAAGGTTTGAAGGAGATGCACAACAAAAGGTACATTTCAAGCAATAGAGTTTTACAAAGGACTTTGGAGAGATGACTCATTTCTAGGAGTCAGCTCTAACCCTTAGATAGTGCTTCCTGACACTGAAATTTAATCTCTCCCTCTAAAATTCCATTCACTTGTTCTTAGGAACTTATGGAACAAGTTTAATTTATCTTTAATATCATAGCCCTTCAATTATTTAAAGGAGTCCTTGTGACCTCTCTTTCAACTCCACTGTAAGTCACATCTTGACCAGGCTAACTGTCCCAGGTTCCTTCACTATTCGTCATCAGACTTGGTCTCAATTTCCTTTATCATTTGGCTCTCTCCTCTCTGAATATGTACCAGTTTGTCTATTGTCCTTTTACTGGAGAATACCCAGGACTAAAGATAAGACTCCAGGTGTACTCTAAAGAGCACAGAAACAAATAAGAAAATCCATGCCTTCATTTTAGATATTAAACTTCTATTGATAAATACCACAGTAGAAATCGTTTTTTGGTTGTCTCATCACCAGTGACTCCTATTATGCCTCCTATCAGCTAAGAAAGCCCAAGACTTTTATATATTAAACATATACTACTGCTAAGCTACCTATCCCTCATTCTTAATCAGGACAACTAAATTTCAAAATCCATTTCAGGATTTTTAATTTAGTAATATTTCAACCTTGTTAGATTTCCCGATTTACTGTCCATGATAATATTCTTAGAGTCTATTCCAATTTGGGGTGGGTACTTCCAACTTCAAATCATAAACATATTAGCTAGGCGTACTCCCCAAAACCTCCCCTTATGGCTGCCAAAGTTCAATTATCAGGGTGCATTCATTTAAACAATAATATCTACCCAATAATAACATGAACCCGAATATTCACCACAAGTTTGTCAAGGAACTTGTCAATTGCCTCAATGACGTACTCTGTTTTGCCTACAAATTCAATGATACCATTCATGATTCCATTGCACAGCATACTTTTTATCTTGAGAGGTAGAATCTCTTTTCCAATATCAAGGAAAAAAGACTCCAAGGAATTATTGTATCTGAGAGTTGGCATATTATAATTTGCATGAATTAGGCTCTCAAAAAATATCTCTAGAAGAAGGATGGAATTAAAAGGTGGCACTGGGTCATTTAAGTTTACCTTCTCTCCTTATAAGACTTCCTTCTACTATTATCCCTCTCTCTCTAGACTTCAGACTACATGTAATCCTTCTTTGCATTTCAGATATCTGAAGTAGTGCTGTGCAATAAAAATAATAATGCAAGCCACATACATAATTTTAAACTTATTAGTAGCCACATTCAAATAGTAAAAAGGAAAATGGTGAAATTAAATTTACAGTAAAATTCATCTTTTTGTGTACAGTTATATAAGTCGTGCTATATGCATATTTTTGTATAAATACCACCAAAATTACGATACAGAACAATTCTGTCACCCTCCAAAATTTCCTCACACTACCCTTTATATTTAAACTTTCCCACCATCCTTCATCTCTGGCAACCTCTGATCTGTTCTCTGTCCCTTCAGTTTTCATTTTCCAGAATGTCATACAAATGGAATCACATAGTATAATCTTATGATTATAAGGTTATAAGATTATATAGATTATAAGATTATAAGAACGAGCTTCTTTCACTTAGCACAAGGCATCTGAGATTCAGGTAAATTGTTGCATGTACCAATAGCTTGCTCCTTTTTATAGCTGACTAGTATTCCATTGTATGGATGTATCACAGTTTGTTTATCCACCTACTCAATGAAAGACATCTGAGTTATTTCCAGTTTTTGGTGACTGTGAATACTGTTACTGCAAACATCTATGTACAGGTTTTGTGTGACTGTAAATTTTTCAGTTCTAGAGAAATGATTATCATTTCTAGGTAAACACTTAGGAGTGGATTGCTAGGTCATAAGAAAAAGTATCTTTAACCATAAAACAAACTGCCAAACTTTTTTCATGAATGGATATTCCATTTGGCATTCATACCAACAATGCATGAAAATTCTAATTTCTACCCACTCTCATCTATACTTGATATATTGTTATTGTTATTTTCAGTCATTCTAATAGGTGTGCCATGGGATCTCACAATAATTTTAATTTGCATTTCCCTAATGACTAATGAAGGTGAGCATCTTTTCATATGCTTATTTACTATCTATATATCTTCTTTGGTGGAGGGTATGTTCAAATTTGTTCCCCTTTTTTTAATTGTTCATTTTCTTCTTGTTGACTTTTAAGAGCTCTTTATATATTCTTGGGATTTGTCTCTATCAAATTGATGATTTGCAAATATTTTCTTCCACTGAGCCTTGTCCTCTCATTCTCTTAACAGTGTCTTTAGCAAAGCAAAAGTTTTCAATTTTGGTGAAATCCAATTTATCAACTTTTTTCTTTTATGAATTGTGCTTCTGACATTGGATCCCAGAACTCATTGCCCAACCTAAGTTACACAGACTTACTCCTATGTTTTCTTCTCAGAGTTTTATGGTTTGAAATTTTCCATTGAAGAATGTGATTCATTTGAGTTAATTTTTGTACATACTTTAATATTATAAGTCCAGGTCCTTTTTTTGCATATGATGTCCATTTGCGGAAAAGAGTACTTTTTCCATTGAAGTGCCTTTGCATTTTTGTGAAAAAAATCATTCACCATATTTATGTGGTTCTATTATTAGACTTTTTATTTTGTTCTATTGATCTGTGTCTATTCTTTTGCCAATACGACACTGCCTTGATACAAAATCTCAAAATTGAGTAGTCTGACTCTCCCACTGTTGTTCTTTTTCAAAATTATTTTGGCTATTCTAATTCCTTTGCCTTTCCAGATAAATTTTTTTTTTTTAATTTCAGCATATTATGGGGGTACAGATGTTTAGGTTACGTATGTTGCCCTTGCCCCCCCTCCAAGTCCGAGTTTCAAATATGTCCATCCTTCGGGTGGTGCGCATTGCACTCTTTGTGTATGAAAATACCCGTCCCCTCCTCCCCCCTCCCCCCTCCCCCCTGCCCAACATCCAATAGATGTTATTCTTATATGTGCATTTATGTGTTGATCAGTTAATGCCAGTTTGATGGTGAGTACATGTGGTGCTTGTCTTTCCATTCTTGGGATACCTCACTTAGTAGAATGCGTTCCAGCTCTATCCAGGAGTATACAAGAGGTGCTATATCACCATTGTTTCTTAAAGCTGAATAGTACTCCATGGTATACATATACCACATTTTATTAATCCACTCATGTATTGATGGACACTTGGGTTGTTTCCACATCTTTGCAATTGTGAATTGTGCTGCTATAAACATTCGGGTGCAAGTGTCTTTCTTATACAGTATCATTTGGTCTTTTGGGTAGATGCCCAGTAATGGGATTGCTGGATCGAATGGTACTTCTACTTGTATCCAGATAAATTTTAAAATCATGTTATCAACATCTCCCAAATCCTGCTGGAATTTTTATGAGGACTGTACTAAAAATGTACAATATACGGAAAACTGACAACTATATTAAATCTTCCAATCCATGAATATAATATATCTCTCCACTTACTGAGGTCTTCTTCAATTCCTTTCATCTACACATAGATCCTAAACATACCTTATTGGATTTATAACTATTTTTTTTGGAGGGGAGGTATTATAATTGGTACTATTTTTAACTTTCTGTGTCCAATGGTTCCTTGCTAGTATAAAGAAATATGATTGATTTTATGTTGACTTTGTATCCTGTAACCTTGATAAACTCACTTATTAGTTCTAGTATTGGAAATTTCTTGGGATTTTCTTGAGATTTCTTGGGATTTTACACAATCAACTTATATGTGAATAGGGACAGTTTTTATCTCTTCCTTTCCAATCTGTATGCCTTTTATTTCTTTTTCTTATCTTCCTGCAACTTCCAGTACACTGTTATATAGGAATTGTGAAAGTGAACACCCTTGCCTTGCTGTTAGTCTTACAAAGGAAAGCATTCAGTCTTTTAGCACATGTGATATTAGCAGTAGGTTTTCTGTAGATGTCCTGTATCAGATTCAGGTTGAGGAAATACCCTTCCATTCCTAGTCTGCTAAGAGTTTTTCTCAGGAATAGATTATAAGTTTTGTTCTATGTTTTTTTCTGTATCTACTGATATGATCATATGGTTTATCTTATATTATCCTGTTAAGAGTGAATTAATAAATGAAAATTTTATCTTTAGAAAATGAGAAAACATCTTTTATCCTGCCAGTTTAACCTAAATCTTTGCATTCACATGCTTTTTTTCTTAAGCTTCTTCCAATAGAGAATAATTGATTATCACTTTTTTCTATTGTTCCACATCTCTTTTTCTTCTTTGTACATGCAAAACTACTTAGTCTGTATATTTAAAACAACTTTTTTATCCACCTCACTATGATATTTAGTTTACAGAATATGAAATGGAAATACACAGTATTCTATAGGCTACACCTAAATCAAGAGTGTGTGAGTATGTGTGTGTGTGTGTATAAAAATCAAGCTTATTTACCAAATTTTCCTTTGTTTTTCCAGATTTTTGCTGTATTTCATGACAGCAATCATTACTGATTTGTTTTAAAATTATATTTAATTTCTAACTACTTTTTACAACTACAACAGTAATCATGGAAAGGTTGAGAAAGTTTACTTTCTTTTTATGGTGTCAGATGTACTGTGGTCATTAAAAACAAAGTGATAATAAGTTGCACTAATGAAACAGTTTGTGAATATTCATTAGAAGATTATTAAGACAAAAATTTTCTGCAGTAGAATATTTATTGCTCAATAAAGTAATGCTAATTTATAGCATTTGGCTTAACATATTGTTATTTTATGCACTGAAATAAATATACAAAAATACAAGGTTAAAAGTTCTTTTAAAACATCTGAAGATGGGACATTATACCCCTTTCTTAATTAGTGTAAGTTTCTAAGAATCAGCAACAAAGCAGATTTCCTCAAATATGTAAGAATCATGTAGATTAATTTTCTGAAAACTATCTTATTATAAACCACTGAAAGAACGAGGCATGTTTAACCTGGAGAAGAGTTAAAAGAATATGTGATGGTCATCTGTGGATGATTTGGGGACTGTCGTGTAGAAAAATGCTTAGGGTATAAATAGTGTTAGTGGATAGAAGTGATTTGTAGGTATATTTTCTTTTTCAATATAAGAACTTCTTCCAGCAACTGATAACTGTCCAGCAACAGAATATGCTACTGCATAGGAAGAACATCCAAACTGTGTTTTTCCTTCCACTGTCACACAACAACAATCATCAAGACAGAAGATGACTTCTGTGACCAAATGTAGGGTTTTTTCCCCATACATCGAGCAATGGACACCTGCTGTGTATCCTCTAATTCAATTCCAACACCATCTACCTGGAGATAGTGTCAGATCCTACAAAGAGAGTGCCCAGTCCCCCAAACTGCCCCCCTTCCTTTCAGACACCAGTGGGAAATCTGGGCCTGAACCATGGGTGAAAACTAATATATATATCATAACGCCATAGCTGCCTAATGAGGCAGTGAGGATATTTTACATGGAGGTGGTCGTGGAAAGTTGATGACTTTTCTTTCTAACTTTCTCTTCATTCTCCGTTTTCTTCTCTCCTCATCAGTGATTCCTCTAGATCTGTATTGTCCAATATAGTCACTACTAGCCATATGTTGCAGTGGAGTCTTTGAAATGTTAGTCTGAATTGAGATATGCTCTAAGTGTGAAACTACACATCAGATTCTGAAGTGTTAGTATTGAAAAGAATGCAAATTATCTCACTAATAACTTTTATATTGATAACATGTTGAAATGGTACCATTTTATATATATGGGCTAAATAAAATAATTATTAAGGTTAATTAATTTATTAATTATCAATTTAATTATTAAGATTAATTATCAGTGTCTGGTAAGAAGGAGTAAGCACTCCTCTCTCACTGATTATAATTAAAAACCTAAAGATTGTTTTTTAACTATAAAGAATACATATAGCAATTGCCTGAGGACTCTAAAAAGTAATCAGCAGACCTAACTAAGAAGAATTAAAAACTCAAAGATTGACCCATATGGAGGTAAGTTTCAATAGTCCTATATCTGTTAAAGAAATTGAATTTATCATTAAAAACAATAAACAATCTTTCAAAAACAAAACTTCAGACTCAGATTGTCTCAGGTGAATTCTACCAAATATTTACGGAAGAAATATCACCAGTTCTATGCAATCTCTTCCAGAAATTGAAGAGGACAATAGTTTCCAGCTTGTTTTATGAGGCCAGCATTGTCCTGCTATCAAAACCAGTCAAAGAAAGTACAAGAAAAGAAATAAACAAACAAATGAACAATAGACCAACATCCCTCATTTGAAGAAAGAAGCAAAACTCTTAGAAAAAATTAGCAAATCAAATCCAGCAACATAATAATGCATTATGATCAAGTGGGTTTTATCCTGGGAATGAAAGACAAGTTCCACATTTGAAATCAATCATTGTAACTCTCCATATTAACAAACTAATATAAGATAAATCAGATGATCATATCAATAGGTACAGAAAAAAACAATAAACATTATTCAATTTATAATCTGTTCATGAGAAAAACTCTTAGCAGACTAGGAATGGAAGGGTATTTCTTCAACCTAAACCTGATAAAGGACATCTATAGAAAACCTACGGCTAACATCACACGTGATGAATGCTTTCTTTTCTAAGACTGACAGCAAGACACGGATGTTCACTTTCACAATTCCTATATAACAGTGTACTGGAAGTTGCAGGAAGATAAGAAAAAGAAATAAAAGGCATACAGATTGGAAAGGAAGAGATAAAAACTGTCCCTATTCACATATAAGTTGATTGTGTAAAATCCCAAGAAATCTCAAGAAAATCCCAAGAAATTTCCAATACTAGAACTAATAAGTGAGTTTATCAAGGTTACAGGATACAAAGTCAACATAAAATCAATCATATTTCTTTATACTAGCAAGGAACCATTGGACACAGAAAGTTAAAAATAATATCAATTATAATACCTCTCCTCCAAAAAAAAGAAAAAATAGCTATAAATCCAATAAGATATGTGTAGGATCTATGTGTAGATGAAAGGAATTGAAGAAGACCTCAGTAAGTGGAGAGATATATTATATTCATGGATTAGAAGACCTGATACAGTTAAGATGTCAATTTTCCCTATATTGTACACTTTTAGTACAGTCCTCATCCTTTTTGTTCAATGATGACCCTACAAGAAGGCAGCATTTAGTCTGGGCTTCTAAAGATCAGTGCCATGAGATGGGACTTCAGTACTTCTATTTCTAACCCATAACTAATAAAGGAAGGCAGCATTACCTGTGCCCAAAAGGTAAATAAAGAAACAAAACACTGAACAAACAAACAAAGCTACTTAAAATAGAGAATGGTCCAAGCTATTAAAGTTGCCTGATGTGCCAACTTGGTCAACTGAAGGCATAGCATGAGCCCTGGGAGGGTCTGGCTCAGCAACTCATTACAGACAGCCAGACATTTTTGCGAAGTGCAGCAATTTCTCACAAGAGTTATAGCTGGTGGAGTGAGAGGGGAGAAAGAGTAAAAAGACTGGCCTGAGGCCCAGAGTAAAAAAAGTACAAGATAAGCTTGAAACATCTTGCTATGCCAGAAAGCAAGAAAGCTATCAAAGGCTTTGGGAAGCCATCATGAAGAGGCTTCCACTAGCCAAAGGTGTGTCAATTTAAGCATTAATAATAAAAAGTGTAATAGAATGAATCACATCAAATGATTTTACACTCATGATTTAATGATACTTTTAAAAATCAATAGTTATCTTCAGAAGATGCAAAGGAATGCTACATATTCTTTCAAAAATCAGAAAATAAAGGAAAATAATCTATCCTATCCTTCCTAAAGGAAACGTACTCAGGATTATCAAATAGTTGATCATGAAAAACTTCCAGGATAAATGAAGAAGAAGAGATGATAGAATATCACCATTTTGCAACTCTTAACAAATTAATGGATCTAAGCAAAGACCATTAAAGGCTGCTATATCAAAAAAATAACCAAACATTATAGGTCTTCTAATGAAAGAATATGTTACCCTATGAAGTATTCTTGCCAAAAAAATAAACATGAACATGAGTAAGCCTCTAGATCAAACTACCAATTCATACAGGATATACAGAAGCAAAGAAATATGTTAAATGACACTTATGGGGTGAAATCATCAAAATTCAGACAGTAGAAAACTGTAGAACAAATGGCCCAGTTTCTTCACAAATAAATTTTAGAAAAAGAAGAGAGAAAAAAGAATGAAAAGGAGAAGAAAAGAGAACAGGAGGAAGAAGAATATGAGGAAAAATGGGAAGAAAAGAAAAAGGAGTAGGAAAAGGAAAAAAGAAAAAGAAAACAGGGGAAAGGGGAGATAAGATGACTGTAAGTACGATATCTCAATGACATATCAACTTATTGCAACGTATACTATCAGTATCCAAACAAATTGTAAAACACACACAAATATTTCATACATGTATGTATGTTTCATACATGTATATGTGTATATGTTTATGTATATATATCGAGCAGAAAATTTTGAATACTGAGTAGTAATGAAATATTTAAGAATTAACATTGATTTTTTAAAGTATGTCAATGATGTTAAAGTTATGTTTAAAAAGAGTGTCCTTATCTTGTAAAGATACATACTGAATATTTATGAATGACATTAATATGACACTCTGAATTTGCTTCAAAATTTATCTAGGAAAATGATGATGGAGCATACATGCAACATGATTGACCATGAGTTGATAATTGTGAATCTGGGTGATAGGTACATAGGAGTTCATTATAGCATTCTCTGTACTTTTGTAAGTATTGAAATTTTCCATTTAAAAAATATTTTAAGTGATTTTCTCAAAGACTCCACATATTACCACCAAGACTTGATCTCAGATGATAAACCAATATAATTTATGCTGAAATAATTTTCACTCAGCATACTTACAGAGTTGGAAGAGAACTTATAACAAAGGCAATCATATAATTTATCATACAAAATGGGATACCCAGAGTTGGAAAGAAGGCATTATTAATACTCAACTAGGACAAGATATATAATAAGGGCTATGGTTAAATAATTGCCCTCCACATATGTTAATCAGGTCAGTTTCTGACATAACTCAGAATTATCCCTTAAAACATGCTACATCTCTAATAAAGAAGTTATATGGTATCTATTTCAATTTCTTTAATAACAAAGACCTCATTATTTCCCAAAGCAGTTCTTTATATTAAAGGATATCAATTATGAAAATCTCTTGTACACAGTCAAAATCTGCTTCTTAATAACTTCTACCTAGTAGGATTGGTTACACTTTCTGGAAAAAACAAATGTGATGATTAGAAAGAACCCTGAACTGAGAGTAGAGAACTGGATCTATAACATTAAAGTGATGAAATCTTGGACAATTTATCCTCTCTGAGCCTCCATTTCCAGTCCTTTCTACCTTTAAAAACCAGCACTCCAAGTTTCTTAAAGCATTGCCTAATGTGTCATGATTTCTGTCAAGCACACACTAAATTAACAATGTTGTTCCTACACTGCAGTGCCCAAATGTCAACACAACACTCAGGCATGGTCTGTCACAGGCACAGCACAACTTCATTCCATGCCGTGGACCCAACGTTTCTGTAAATTTAGCACAAGTTTGTGTAGCTTTCTCACAGTCACAACACATTACTAGTTCATACTATATATCCCAGATCTTTTTGTATGTAACTGTTTTCCTGTACCTATACAACTAATTTTTGAAAACTAAGTAATAAATGTCTTAATCCGTTTTGTGTTGTGGATATGTGAGACTGGGTAACTTATAAAGAAAAGAGGTTTATTTAGCTCACAGTTCCACAGGCTGGGAAGTTCAAGATCGGGCAGCTGTACGTGGTGGCTTCTGGTAAGGGTCTCATGCTACATCAAACATGGCAGAGAAACAGGAGGGGAACCAGATTCACAGGGGAAAAGGGAAAAACATAACAGGCAACCACACTTTATAACTACCCATTCTCTGGAGAACTAATCCATTCCCAAGAGAACTAATCCAGCCTCCAGAGAAAGATGTTAATCTATCTGTCTTAATGACCTAATCACCTCTTAAAGGTACCACCTCCCAACACTGCCACATTGGGGACAAAGCTTCAACATGAGTTTAGGTGGAGCCAAACCATATTCAAACCATAGCAATGGACTTTACCCATTACATTCTGTTGTATCTGATTCAACATACTTACCTACTGAGACAGACTTAAATTTTGTTTGTCATATATTATAGTAGCTATCTCTTTAAACATGAATCCATAAGTTGAATAAGTATGTTCATTATCATTCACAAAAATGTTGAGCAAAACACAGTCAAAAATATGACCTAGAGTATTTCATTAGAGACTTTCCAGTGACTGTTCAATTCACTGCAAATCTACTTAACCGTTTTTGGTACAATAACATATTACATCCAGAAAGACACCAAAGGGATATTGTTAAATCTTCTGCTGAAATGATTTGCTATGTCAGCTGATCTACCATGAAAAAAGAATAAGATTAGTTGTTGGCTACTAAAGATATAACATGAAAATTCTCCCAAACAATTTAATAATCAATTCTTAAATATTACCCAATATCAATATAAAAACTAAACAGTAATTTTAAGACTATATCCCTCCTTCCTTTCTTTAAATATTGGGACTACAATTTGCTTCATCTATAGTCTGCTGTCATTATCCACAATTTCTTCACTCAGATGATTATTGTGGTAATTCTAGTAATTCCATTTGTCAAAAAGATCACCACTACAAAAGGAATTTTGGTATACCTAATTAATTCAAACAAGAATTCTGCTGAGAACTCCTTAAAGTACCATGAAACTGTCATGCACATGAGGAAATAAAGTTGTTTTGTCCCTAGGATAAAAAATATTTTTTAGATGAGCATTGTAACGTTGTCTCATGGACGATAAAATTCCTTTTAATGATAGTAGCTATATATGCACTTACCAAGGACACTCCTAAAGAAATTGCTACAATAGTTAGTAGATTGGATGACATCAAAGAGTCTTTAGCTCTAAATATATATATATAGTTCTTTCACTTTAGTTAATTATCAGGATGACATAAGTTCTGACAAATCCATCTTTAAGAGGTATTGTAACAAAACTAGTAAGTTGAGGGGAGAATATTCTATTTTAATTAAATTTGCTTTCAGTCATATCTGATTTCTTTCAGATCCCTTGTTCCATAAAGTTCTTTCACTTTAGTTAATTATCAGGATGACATAAGTTCTGACAAATCCACATCTTTAAGAGGTATTGTAACAAAACCAGTAAGTTGAGGGGAGAATATTCTATTTTAATTAAATTTGCTTTCAGTCATATCTGATTTCTTTCAGATCCCTTGTTCCATAAAACTGGGTACTTAAAGCATATGCTAACATTAAAACCTTTTGAGGATTTCATTTCTAAATAAATTTTAAGTACATTTTAAAACGAAAACTCAATTTTTCCACTCACAAATGCTCAATGAGTTCAGCTATATATATCTGGTCCATCTTATTATCTTGACCTTTAAGTTATCTTGATCTTTAAGTTTCTTCCCTCATTTTTCTCACATTAAAGAAAAACCATCCAAATAATTTTAGAAAGTACTGTAGTTCAAAACTTGTTTAATTTATGAATCAAACAGATATAATTAAGACAATTAAAGATGTATCAGGTCAGATAATATTCCTGAATCATAAATCCATATTACTGGGTCAGGGCCTAGAAGATAAGATCATATGCTAACTACAGATGCTTCTCGAAGTACAATGGGGTTATGTCCCAATAAATCCACCATAAGTTGAAAATATGGTAAGTCAAAGTGCATTTAATACGCATAACCTACTGAATGAACATCATAGGTTGGCTTACCTTAAACATGCTCAGAACACTTACGTTAGCCTACAGCTGGGCAAAATCATCTAACACGAAGTCTATTTTATAATAAAATCTTGAATATCTCATGTAATTTACTGAATACTGAAAGTGAAAAATAGAATGATTGTATGGGAACTCAAAAGTATGCTTTCTACTTGAATGAGTATCATTTTTTCGCATCATGATAAAGTCAAAAATCCTAACTTGAATCATTGTAAGTTGGGGACTGTTTCTTGTCTTCAAAACGCATGCAGTAAAATACAGCATTTTTAAGACTATTCTCTACATCTCCAAGTTGAAACTGAGCTTTTATCTCTCATGAACCTGAATAACTTCTCACTCTATTGTAGCAAATTCTGCTTGTGATTTCTGTCCTGAGAAATAGACAAACAAAACAAAAACAACCAACTACAAGTTGTTGCTCCTCAAGTGTCTAAGAGATGTCCACACAATAACGGAAGGTTTTCAGTTAACTTCCTGATCAGATATTAACCGTGACCACCACCTTTCCCAGATGACGTATGGCAGAAGGCACTAAGCATTTGACGTCGGGTTTACTTCCTATTTAGCAATACCATTGTTTGTTCTTATTTCCTACATAATTTTCTCACTGTGAGCAGCCAACTATCATGTTGATTTGCTCTTATCTACTTCTACTGAGAAGTAGATTGTTATTTTATCGTAAAAAAGACGATATTTCCTAACTTGTTACAGTGGAAAAAGCACTGGGCTTTGGACTCAGAAGTCCTGGATTTGAGTTCCAGGTCCCTGACTTCCCAGTTATGCGACCTCAGGCTAGACACTTAGGCCCTGTGAGCCCTCTCTTAAATGTAAAGCAAGAAAATTGCTGGGAGATTAGAATGAGATCATTTAAGTAAAACTACTTTGGAAAATATGGAATGCTATAAACTGTAAATACTTCTTTAGCTGAATTATACAAAGCAGAAATTTAAGGCTGATGTGGCACAGCTTGACACAGACAAGTAACACTTGCCAAAAAATCAGAAGAAATAACCACAGAATGCTAGCTGGGGAGAAAAAAACCACACCAATCTTTCTTTCAATTCTGAGTTCATTGTTTAACAATGAGTCTTTTGCTGACTGCATGCACAGGCACAAACCAGAGCACCAGCAGCAGAATTAAGCTTGCACACAAAGGACAATCTTAGACTGGGCCTTGTACTTTAGCTCCCACAAAACAGTGCTTGGAAGATCATGCAAAAATCTACCCGCTTTCATAAAATTTGTGAAAATCAAGCATTAGCCCGTGGAATTCATGAAAAGAAAACTGAATAATACTTTACTGTCAAATAACTCTAAAATGCCTTGCAACTGGATCAAGAACGACGAAAAAAAAATGGCATGAAGGATCCTTTGAGTTCACACACGACAGATCTAAACAGTAAGTCTAACAATGAACAAAAGCAAGTCCAGTAATTCACAGAAGCTGAAGTGGGGAACAAAATCTATTGAAATGAATGAAAAATTAAGATGCTAAAAAATAAGGGTGAATAAATTAAAATTCTCCAAAAGTAGATATAAGAAAATGCCTTTCAGAAACAACAAATGAAAAAATGAAAAACTATGACCAGAGTAAAAACAGTTAAAGGCATACAACCTGTAGCCAACATTCAGTGACAGTACCAACAAAAAAAGGAAAAGAAAAGAAAATCAAGCAAAAGAAAATGGGCAGTTTTTAAAAAGCAATAGCATCACAATGGCAATTATTCTGATAACTTAAATTTAAGTTGATGATAACAAAGGACAAAGACAGTCACGCCTCTGCCAGGAAAATTACGCAAGTCAAACAGAAAAATCAAGCAGAGTCTGTAAAAGCAAGTTATCTCCACGTACCATAATTTTCAGGGAAGGAGCAGAAAAAGAAGCAAAACACAAGTCACAACAACTCAGAAATGCCAAGGTCACCCCAACACAGTAGGAAAAAAAATTTGAACATTAAGAAATGGTAAAATGGAAGCATCTGAGAGAGATCAAAACCGAAATATAGTAAGAAGACTCACACCTCTTATAACCCGGGGGCAAATTCTACCTTCTGACTAGAATACATGAAGTAAAGATTTGATATATCATGGTCATTCTGTCATGAAAATACCATTCTTTTATCCAATAATAGTATTTTAATAAGGCTCTATAGCATCCCTCTTTGTAAAACATTAATTAAATGGTTTTAACATAAATTAGATATCTCGTTTCACTAAACGGAAAATTGTCTACAACTTGCAGGATTCCCAGGCTATTAGGACTACATTTAGACATGGGGCATGTAATCCTTCACAGAAACAGTAAATTGACTTGCATGTGGCTGGTGACCAGCTTGCTGGATGCCACAGAAAACAATTCTTACTTTTATAGAAGCAATTCTGCCATTCAATTAGCAACAGTCACTGAGTCCTCAATTTGGACAAAAGCCCTCTGAAGCTTCACAACTCAAACTGTAGATTTGTTCCCCTCTCCTCTCAAAAAAAGCTGCTATTTAAAATCAAAGTCCCCACTCTAAAAGTGGGATCCTTCCATTTCACAAAACCACAAGTGGCTCTGGGTTATTCAGATTCCTCAAGAATCATCCTGAGGTTCAGTACTCATAAACACAAAGTCACAGTGGATGCAAGGCACTCCTCTGGAAAGAACCACCTCTACTTCTCAAGGGCTCAAAATACTTCACACTGATAGTATATACTGTGCACAAAATTCTCCTGAGGAAGGCAGGCCACACCACACATAATGACAAAATACCAAGCCTCTGTTTGTCTTTCCTCACAAGAGTATTTGTTAAAGGCAAGGAGCTAAAGGCCAGTAATCTGTACTGTCTTAAACACTCTCCACTAAGCAGCCAGGCCCTTTGTAGACCCACCACTTCTTGGTAGGTGACCTCAACTCCAACTTCATAAATATATATATTTAATGGTAATAGATCATCAGATGTGAATTCTCCACCCTTTCTCCTCAAAATTCACCCATTTCTTCCCTACTCCTTTTGTCTTTTCCTCCTCCCTCAAGAGAATTAACCTCTGTATCTCTGCTCCTATTCCCATTTCTTCTACCTTCCTAAAGGTGCTTGTTTCACTCTTATTCTTCAGTGTCTATGTTCCATTTACTATTGCTACCTAGAAAACTACCTCAAAACTCAGAAGCTTAAAACCACCACCATTTTATTATGCTCACAGATCCCGTGGGTTAGAATTTCACCCAGAATGCAGATGGGTGATTTTTTGCTCCTCACAGCACTGACTGAGATCACTCAATGGTATTCAGCTGGTAAAATTCAGTTAGTTTTAAGGGATCAACACAATTTCACTCACATGTCTGGTGCCTGGACTGGGATAACTCCAAGACAAAAACTGCCAAGTGCAGCACCTACATGTGGCCTCTTCATGTGGCTTGGCCACCTGACAGCACGGCAACCTCAAAGTAATCAGACTTCTTATGTAGTGGTACAGGCCTCCAAGCGTAAGAGTTTCTGCTAGCAAGATCAAAGCTACATTGCCTTGTATGACCCAGCCTCAGAAGTCATGCAGCATCATTTGCATCACACTCTATTAGTCAAAACAGTCATAAGCCCACCTAGATTCAAGGGGAGGGAAATTATACTCCAACTCTTCAAGGAGGAGTAGCAAGGTCACAGTAGAGAAGAGCACATGGAACAAGAGATACTGTCATGGCCATCTTAAGAAAATATAATCTGCTATAGTCTCCTACTTCACTGACTACTTCCTTTCAGTCTAAAATCACGCTCACTCTACTCAATTAATTCTTTTTTAAAATATCTGTTTTTAGTGCTGTCCATAGTAGGCTTAGATAAATAAATAATGAGAATGTACTTACAGGCAGGGGTGAAAGATTCAGCAACTTAGAAAACAGAAAGCAGATTATGTGCCCAAGGAATGATGAGTAGACTACAACGGCAAGAACAAAGTGCTCAGAAGGGAGAGCAGCAGATAGAGTTGAAAAGAAAGGTTAGGGACAGACTGTCAAAGTAATCTGGTTCAGTGGAAAATGGTATAAACAGAAAAGAGAGTGCTGGAAAGGTTATGATGGTACCAAATGATGGAGGCTATCAAATAGTGTGCTTCAAAATTTGAACTGAGTACATTCTCGATGACTGAGTGGATAGATGGATGAAGGAATTAAAGTGCTTGGAGATTTGTGGATTCTTTTCTTTCCCTTCTATAGGAGACGGTCACCCTTGCAATTGCCTGGAATTGTTTTACCCAAGTGTGGTAAGATTGCACTATAAAAGCAGAAAAGGGAGAAATAGGCAGATAAGGAAAAATAAAAAAGAGCTGGAGAAGAAACAATTTCGTAATTTGCTCTACATTAAGATGACCAAATGGTCTTATTTCGACATTAAGTAGCATTCATTCTTTAGTCATGACATATTTTAGGCACATTGTCAAGCAACACATTTTATGTCCAAATAATCATTTCATGATCTGCTTTTCAGATCCATCCCAAGGACAGCATCAAAAGCCCTGCTATACTTGGGATATTCATCATTCTGTAATAAGAGATTAATCTATTTAAAAATTGTTCTTTACAAAATAAAATTTGTTAGTCCTATTCTAGCCCAAATGCTGGCAAACTACTTTTGTGATTTTTTTTCTGAGTTCTTTCTAAATATGCAAGTCAAGCTGGTAGATCTATATAACCTTTGTAATTTTCTTTCCCTTTCTTTAATGCCAAAACTATGCTGTCCCTTTTCAAATCTTTAGATACCTCACTGGTCCCACTAAAAGGTCCCCAAAATTACTTGGTTTTACTTAGTTCAATTAAGACTTTCCACATAAGATATCATCTCTTAGTGCCCTGTTTCACTCATTTAGTGTATATATATATATCCTGATCGTCTACTGGATGGGTCATATACTGCAATAGACCTTTGAGATCACAGGAGATTCTTGCCCCTAGAATTTAACAATATATTATTTTAGGGACTAGAGATTTGGTTTGATAGAAATAATCTAGATATCAAATTCTTCCACGTCTCAAATCCAAATTTCTTCCTTACTGCATTATTAGGGCTGTTTCTATGATGCTATTGCCTAATGACCATAAATCTGACATAAAATCAATCTTCAAAAAGTTCACTTTTTTCCTATAAAGCAGCACAATTTATCTTTCCTTTCCCTTCATTCATGTCAGAAACCAGAACATAAAAAAAAAGAACAAAAGGAGCTACATTAATGACGCTATTTTTTTTTTTTTTTTTTTTTTTTTTGAGACAGAGTCTCACTCTGGTGCCCTGGCTCAAGTGAGTGCCGTGGCGTCAGCCTAGCTCGCAGCAACGTCACACTCCTGGGCTCAAGCAATCCTACTGCCTCAGCCTCCCGAGTAGCTGGGACTACAGGCATGCGCCACCATGCCCAGCTAATTTTTTCTATATAGATTGTTTTAGTTGTCCAAATAATTTCTTTCTATTTTTAGTAGAGACGGGGTCTCGCTCTTGCTCAGGCTGGTCTCGAACTCCTGACCTTGAGCGATCCACCCGCCTCGGCCTCCCAGAGTGCTAGGATTACAGGCGTGAGCCACTGCGCCCGGCCTAATGACGCTATTTAACACTACAGAAGATAGAAGACGAAAAGAAGAATCAGAAGTATAAAAGACCTGTGCCCTCAGAGATTGTTAAGTGTGCCATTTAAAACAACACACGTATGAGTTTGTATGCTCTTCATAAACAGGTTCATCCCTTAAATGAAATGGACTAAAGATAATTCCCATTCTACAGAAAGAAAATCAAGTTGTAAAAATGTGACCTCTAAGTCATAATAAGAATGGAGGAAAATTGCTCAGTTTTCTAAATTTATAATATGGTTCACTCACTATGGCATGATAAATCAGAATAACTACAATGACACTTTTAACATTAAATTGTGAAGAAATGTGCTTTAATAAATATCTCTGTATTCCATTCAGTTTTAAAATCCAGTGTAAATACTCAAGTCATATCCAAGGTGAATAGTCTTAATGGATGTGGGTATTAGGAACAGAAAAATCCCACTGTTGAGGGAATAAAACATAGAGAAGAGATTAGGCCATGTTACTGCCCTTGACAATCAAAGCCTAGAACAAAACAAAACATAACAAAAAATCCTGTTGTGACTCTGAAGATTTAAGTATGACTTAATTTGCAATTGGGGTGAAACTTCCACTAAGGTACCTATCTGTTTTATGAAAAAACAAGACAAGATTTGCAAATGGTATTAAAGGATCACTTAAGTTTTTGCCCTAGACCAACAAAATGGTCAGGGTAATTTCGAACTGCTACTGAGTACCTTTAGAATTTGCCAAAGTTTGAAATTTTTTGTTCTTTCAAAGGAAGAAAGCAGCAATGAATAACAATAGTGTGCTTCCTGGCCTTAGGAAGAATGAGACAGGAGCTCTCCAGCTGCACTTCCTAGTGAAGTATGCCAGCTGCCTTCTGCAAACTGAGATCAAATTGCCAAGAATTTACAGGAGAGCAGTTATGATGGATGCCCTAAAATACTGACCTGTTGCAAAGAGGATGTAGTGCAAATCACACAGGAACTAACAGGAAATCGGCCCTTGGGCTGGCAACTACATATTCAAGAAGGCTAAGAATCCTGGACCTTTGACAGCCAAATTTCATCATCTACCATCGTAGGAAGAGTTATCCTTCTGAGAGAGTAGTTAGAAAAATCTTGTACAAAGCTTTTTGGTGTCCATTCCTATTTAATAACACTGCCCCCTGCCTGAACGAGTGGTTCCTTCACATGTGTTAAAAGCCCATTGAAGGTCCTAGCACGACTTGACCAAAAAGCACATGTTTATTGGCACACACCTTCATTCTCTTAGCCATGAGCTCATTGAATGCCATAAATGATTCACAGGCTGTCATGGTGGTAAAAAGAAAAACTAATATTTGGAGTTCACCAAACAGTGAGTCATACTCCTGGGAAGAAAAGAAATCCTTACAATTGGCAGCCCTTTGGTATGAAATTTTAAAAATTGTTTTTAACATTAATATTAATTCCATGAAAGTTGCCAAAAAGAAAATGATTGAGAAACATGATATTTGGTTGGCTTATGCCATATAAAAGTCCAGTTCATGCTCCAAGAAAAAGAATGAGTAGGATATCTACTACCTATTCCTAGACTTGCCTTCTGCACTCACTGCTGCCAAGTTACTCATTCTCCCACACAGCACTTTCCATACTAATTTTGACCCTTAAGAATCAAAAAGAAGTCTTGCCTTCTTTGCACCCAAATGCCAAAATGGAATCTTTTAGTATTTCACCTTTATAAAGGGAATGTTTGAAAACAGGCCTGTTTGGCTGTGACATCAGTGAGTTGCTGAGGCCTCCAAGGGCCGGAGGAAGCATTCCCAGTCCCTCGCAGTGCTGCTGCACTCCTACGGTGCAATCTGGCAATGGCCAGCGACCAAATCTTTAAAGCTGTTTTATGGTATTTAACATATGGTCATAAATTGCTCAGTGCTCTAAAGAGGGGCTAAATTTGCCGCCCCTATTGATGAGACATGTTCTTATTTATTTAAATTTAGTGGCAAGCTGGCATTTCTCCAGATGGAGAGGTTTAGGCATAAGTACAAAGGAAGAACTAACTAGAAACAAGTTGTAACTTTTCTATACGCTGAATGCAACCACACAAACTTAGGTGTATGTGCCTACATTTGTGCACCACTATCAAACAGAGCTTTCTATATAGGAAGACAATAATATGGAAAGATTTTAATGTCTAAGAGTCAAGGAGGAGGAAAACAGAAATTTTATTCAGACTGGATAAAAATTTTTTTTTAAATCCCTCTCTCTTTTTTCTCAGGCTAGCTCTATTCCCACCCATCTCTCTTCCCTGTCCTTTTATTCCCCTCACAAATTAGATATATCTGGACTTCATCTGATATCCCACATCTACAAAACTCCCTGGAACTTACTAAATCTTCTAGCATCCACCTTCCTATTTTGCCATATTTTTTGCTAAGTTGTTTATTTTTTTTAGTGGTTTTAATTCTCCATCAATAAAAACATGATCCTACCCAAAACATTTTGTTCCTTTCTTTTTACAAGCTAGCCCTGTAGCCAAAGGCAGAAAAAAAAACAAGGATTTTTTTGGTTTTGGGTGAAACTGTTATTAATGATATTAACGTGAAGGGTATCAAAAGAGAAATGTGAAGGGTAAAGAGACTACTGGTTTTCTTTTTGATGTGCCAATAGAGAACTGGCTGAAGAATCAAAAGATGATTATACTGCAGAATGTGAAGAAGGATTTCAATATATTGGAGGTTTGGCAGCAGCCTAGGAACAGTATTAAAAGAACTATTCTATGAAGAATTAGGCTGTTTATATCAGGCAAAAGTTACACTTTTTAAATTTCAATATATAGAAGAGTCATATCTGACATATCTTGTGGGAGAATGAAAATATGAAATCTCAATGATTTCCCCCAAGGCAAACTAATCTGAAAATCAAAGGAGATTAGCAATCAGACATTGCCACATAAAGCCTGCTGCATACCCTGAACTGATCTGGAGCATCTCTCTGACCTAGAGTGGCCATGAAATGTCCCAAAAGGTCTTACACAACTTCTGTCTGAAATATGCCAGAGATGAGAACAGTTCAATGTCCTTAAGGGCCAGAATAATAAAGGACTAGTTTACAAAAATAAACAGAAGTACATCGGGGCCCAGTGCATGCTTCCATTAAGGGACTAGTTTCCTAAACACTCTTTTATTCTAAGGTCAGACCAGAATTTTAAAATCTCTGCTTTACCTACTCTGAAAAAGTATATCAGGCACCTCTCTTCTGATATGGAGACACTATTGTCGGTGCCATAAACTTGCAAAAAAGGGAATCACCCTGAAATACAAAGATAATTAACAGAAATGTAAGCATTTATTGACACTAACTATGTGCCCTCCCAAGATGCTCTATATATACTCATTTACCAATCAACCTGATATATCAATAATCACATTAAATGCAAATGGTCTAAACTTCTCAATTAAGAGGCAAAGACTGTCAGATTTAAAAGATCCAATTATATGCTGCCTAAAAAAAACTCACTTTAAATATAAAGAAACAAATAGGTTAAAAATAAAAGAATGGAAAAAGATGTACCATGTTATATTGATATCAGTCAAAGTTGATTTCAAAGGAAATAATGTTTCCAAGGACAAAGAGTATCGATTCAAGAGGGCATAACAATCCTAAAAGTTTATGTATTTAATAACATACAACAGCAAGAACAAGTAGACAAATCCACAATTACAGTCTCCAATTTCCACACCCCTCTCTCAATAATTGATAAAACAGTGAGGCTGAAACTCAGTAAAGATATAGTACACACTTAAACACCACAAACCCACACTTAGAGAATTCAGTATCTCTCTTTAAGTAACTAAAATAACAACTAAACAGAAAATCAGTAATAAGGCCAGGCATGGTGGCTCACGTCTGTAATCCTAGCACTTCGGGAGGCAAAGCAGAAGGATCACTGAAGGCCCAGTAGTTCACAACCAGCCTGAGCAACAACATCACAAGACTCTGTCTCTATGAAAAATAAAAAAGAATTATCCAAGCATCTTGGTGCACATCTATAGTCTCAGCTACTCAGAAGGCTGAGGCAAGGGGACCGCTTGAGCCCAAGAGTTTAAGGTTGCAGTGGACTACGATGATGCCACAGCACTCTAGGCCAGGTAACAGAGCAGGACTCTGTCTCAAGAAAAGAGGCTGGGCACAGTGGCTGACACCTATTAATCCAAGCACTCTGGGAGGCCAAGGTGGGAGAATTGCTTGAGCTCAGGAGTTCCAGAGCAGCCTGAGCAAGACCCCATCTCTACTAAAAAAACAGAAAAATTAGCTGGGCATTGTGGCACATGCCTGTAGTCCCAGCTACTCAGGAGGCTGAGGCAAGACGATCACTTGAGCCCAGGAGTTTGAGCTGCAGTGAGCTGCGATGATGCCACTGCACTCTACCCGGGCGGCACAGTGAGACTTTTTGTCTTAAAAAAAAAAAAAAAAAAAGAAAGAAAGAAAGAAAAAGAGAAGAAAAGAAAAGAAAATCAGTAATCATATATTACATTTAAACAACTCTATTTACCTAATTGAGTTAGGTAACTTCTATTTACCTAATTTGACCTAATTGTTATTCATAGAACATTCCACATAAGAACAAAAGAAAACACATTCTTTTCAGTGCATATGGAACATGTACTCAGATGGGCTATATCCTGGGCCATAAAACAAGTCTCAATAAATTTAGAAGGATTTAAGTAATACAAAGTATGTTCTCTGACCACAATAAAATTAAATTCAAAATCAATAAAAGAAACATATCTGAAAAATCCAGAAAAATCTAGTTGGGAAACTAAAGGACACATTTCTAAATGAACCATAGGTCGAAAAAAAAATCTAAAGGAAATTTGGAAAGTATGAAGAATGAATATAAAAACACAACATAGCAAAATTTATAGGTTATAGCTAAAGCAGCATTTAGATGGAAATTTATAGCACTAAAGTCCAATATTAGAAAAAAAGAAAGATCGCAAATCAATGACCACCTTAATAAATTAGAAAAATAAAAACATATCTCCACAAAAGATATGTATAAAAATATAATGGCAAGTTTATTAATAATAGCCAAAAACTGGGAACAATACAAATGTCCTTCAATAGATGAATGAATACAAAACTTTAATATATCCATATGTTACACCATTCAGCAATAAAAGGAACAAAGTACTGATATAAGCAATAATATGGATGAATCTCAAAAACATTACACTGAATAAAAGAAGCCATACACCAAAAACCACATCATATGCTTCCATTTATATGAAATTCTAAGACAGGCAAAACTGCTTCACAGTTTCAGAGAAAATAGAAGGCTCAGGGGTTGAGAGGACAGTAGTGGAGAGGAATGACTTGGGTGGGGAAGAAAATGTTCTGCATCTTGACTGTGATATGGTTACAAATGTTTGCAATTGCCAAAACACATGGAACTGTACACTTAAAGTGGATACATCTTATATGCAAAGTTGATATAAAAAAGAATGGGATATAAATTCCTACCTCAGAGTTATTGTGTTGATAAAATGAAATATTATACATAAATAAATATAACTATAAATAAATGCTCAATAAGTTTAGTAATTATGTATCAGGCATTTTTTAATAAACTATAATCAGCACCAAAGACAGACCTTATACTGTTAGGTATAATTAAACTGACCTTACACACTTAAATTAGTATTAGTTGCTATCCTTAAGATATTTCTAATACCCCATGAATTCCACGAAAATAAAATATTCTGAAACACCAAGACAAAGGAATCCTAAAAATCTAAGGGAAAGATAATGTCTAATCCACAAAATTAGCACTTCTTACTTGCCTTTCAATGAGCACTTTTTAGAACATTCACTAAATCAAAGGTGACCTGCCTTCTTAATTAGCCTCTAAAAATACCTTGAATGCTAGATGATAATAATCTTTAATTAAATGAATCTTTTTAAAAGATAAAAATAAAAGTAAAATGGACAATGCTATCAAGGGAAATTATAATGTCTTTCAGCATGATGCAAAATACTAAGTCCCTAGACAGCATCCAACTTTTTACTTAGCTCAACTATTGCAAGTTACAGTAAAAACGGTTAACCCCTACACTGCTTGCAAGGGATCTTGGAGACTAGAAGAGAGCTGGTCTAAGGAGCCTCCTAAATAGAGAGCACACCCATTAAAGCGGCAGGTTTGTGAATGCAAATGAAAAACCAAACACATCACAAAGCAGGCTATTTTATTATTTCCTTGGTTTGTCCGGCTAAAGCCAATACACTGTGAGCAAAAGCAGAAGAGGAAAGGCAGGGTATTAGGGAAGTACAATGAACGAATCAGTTGTGCCAGGCTACTTTTGACACGATTGTTGTTAGCTGAGCTCCAACTGGAGAGAATTGGGAGGCTAGAATGTCAGACTATGACTGGCCTTAAATGCTAAGCTAAGGGATTCAGTCTACCAAAATGCTGAAGGTGGGGCTGGAAGGGGTTAAAGCATCAAGATTACTCAGTTAACATTGCCCAAACAGATCATTTATTTGAAATAGTACAGGAAATTTTTCATAAAATAACATTGCCATCCCAACAAAAATGCCAACAGCTATAACCACAGCTTTTAGACCTAATTGGCCAAGGTTCAAAATGTGAGGTACGGCAACAAAACAAGTAAAGTACAAAATTCTTGCAGATGAGATTCAATCAATAGAGTCTCAATATGTCTTTCAGCAGATGCCACAAACTTCACACCACTGGCTCTTTGAGGTGCCCTCAGTTTGTTCATCAGTTTCTGTTTCACAGCCATCAGTGCCAACCCCCTGAATGTCTCTACACTGTGCTGCATAAGTAAGTTTTTAGAGGACAATGAGCAGAAAAAAAGGGCATTCTGAGCTTACTACACTGATTGGCTAGAACAAATTAACATGTAATAGATCTGTGATAGAGAAGCTTTGTGGTGAAACACACACACGCACGGACACACACACACAAACAGCAGCCAAACCACTCAAGGAAATATGGCTCAAAAATGAAGTTGAATTTCAAGTACATTCAGTAAAAGTTCTGGAATGCTATTTACAATGTGTTTGTAAAAATCTTTGCATATGTTTGGCCACTATTTAATCAAATAGCGCCTTCCATTTAAATAGCAGTTCTCAGATTGGTTTCATTTTGTTGTAATCATTCTCTATTTCAAAATATATATATTTAAATTTAGTGATGTATTATTGAATCCTTGGAAATGAACGGTAATTTTACACTGATCCTCTGAGGACATGGGAGAGAATGTATTATCTAAATCATAACCTATTTTTGTCAGACTTTTTCCTCTGAAAGTAAAGTATTTCAACTTCAAAACCTACAGAGATAATTTCTTGGCATGACTTGTCCACTCTGTTGCAAATAGCTTTGAAATATTCATCATTCCCCTCAGATGATAAATAACTGCATTGCTCTATTGTTAAAGACAAAGGGAAAGTGTCTACAGTTTCATTTGGAAGCTCTTTAAAGAGAATTCCTGAAACAGGGCAACAGACACCTCTCTGGGTACCTGCCCAGCCCATGTTTACCTTGTGTTAAAACTGGCCTCTAATAACCAGGTTGATAATAATAATACATGACCCAAGACTCCTGGCCATATGGATCACAAGTGAACACTTGGTCCAAGCTGCCAAACAGACCCTTTCTCTCAGGAATTTAGACTCAGTGACTTCCTCTCTGGTAGCCTTGAATTGAGTCACTATGTAGGAGGCTTAGGAAGTCACTTCTACCCAATGTGGAAAAAAAAAAAAAAAACGGAAATCTGGGAGGAAAAGAATAAAGTGACACTAGAATATGCTGCAGGAGAAAGATGCAGACAAACCGGAACACAGATGCTGAACGGGTACTATGGCGTTTACCAGGCTTCTAGTCCCTGGTTCCAATCCCTACGAAGCCTGGCTATCCTTCCTGCTCTTGAGCATCATGGAATTTACTTGATTCCTTATAAAGAAAAATAAACAAACTCTTTGTGTCAGTTCCAATGGGTTTCTTATAACCAAATAGTCCCTCGTTCAAATAAATTGTTAGTATGAAATATAAAATTTTTAAACAAAAGATAATTTCAAATTTAAAACCAACGTTAGAAAACTGATTTACTGGCCACAAACATGTTCAATATATCTTATATATAATATTTCAGTAATCTGTTCATAGTTTCACAAACAATGTTATTCAAAGAACTTGCAGAATGATATTCTGTCACCTCCTCATCAAAGCTCATCATTGCCAGATCCAAAGAATGAACATGGTTAATTCATTCCACACTTATTAAGCCTCTCTAAATGCCAGGCACTGAGCTAGAGACTGGAAATAAAATATGCACAAAATAGCCTCACTCCCTGCCCTATTTAAATAGGGTACACAAAAAAAAAAAACAACAGTAATTTCTTCTAGAGTTAAAGGTGCTATAGAGGCCAGGCACAGTGGCCCACACCTGTAATCCTAGCACTCTGGGAGGCCGAGGAGGGAGGATCGCTTGAGGTCAGGAGTTCAAGACCAGCCTGAGCAACAGTGAGACCCTCATCTCTACTAAAAATAGAAAAAAATTGGCCAGGCAACTAAAAATAGAAAAAAAAAAAAAATTTAGCCAGGCGTGGTGGCAAGCACCTGTAGTCTCAGCTACTCGGGAGACTGAGGCAGGAGGATACCTTGAGCCCAGGAGTCTGAGGCTGCTGTGAGCTAGGCTGATGCCACAGCACACTACCCCAGGCAACAGAGTCTCAAAAAAAAAATTGCTATAGAGAGTTACTAGGGTGGCTATTTTTACAAATACGTGTTTATGTAAGACTCATGCCTCTTCCTTTGTGAATTTTGGTATCACTAGTAAATTGTCACCCCTTCAGTGGATCCTAGACCTTAACGTATATTTTATTCAAGTCAATCTTGATCACTGAAGATTCATATTTCCAATCCTGTTTAAGTAAGTACAAGTTATTATCTTCTGCAATCGTGAAATTCAAGGACTTCTCTTTACTGAAGATATCTTTTGACATTTTTCAATAGCATCTTACACAAATTAGCAACTCCTTCTTTGGCCAACAGTTGTCTCCTCACATTAAAAGAGTTGAGGAAACAACAGAATCATTCCTAATGTACAGTAATCTTCTGGTCTTTTTTCTTTCAATTATATAACTTTGAATGTAGGTAATTCTGTAGGAATCAATTCATGAATTCACGAGTAGATATATGCCCTCTCCTTTGTCGTTCAGTGTCATTTTCATTAACAGTACAAAGTATCCTTTATTCATAGATGAAACAGACTTATAAAAGTACTGTTCTCTAATAAAAAGGTATTTTAATATATAAATTTTAGTTATATGCCAGTTTCATTAATCTGCTTTCAGAGGGCAGAATAAAATATATAAAGAAAAAATTAATTCAGACTCCAAATCTGCACAGTACTGTACGTTCTTCCTGTTTTCTGAATTGTTAAGAGCAATGTTCCAATTACAAATTCCTTGTATAATAAATAACTTGTAAAGACTGAATTTCTGTTGGCAAAGGCTGATACAAGTAATGAATGCCACGTTCTTTATAACACTATATTTCAACCAACAAAAATCTGAACACTAAGATTCATTAATTCATACATGCATGCATCCATTCCATTCCTTCAACAAATATTTAATTGAAGGTCTTTACTGTGCTAGTGACCGAAGATTTAATTTCATGAACAAAACAGTCTCCATCTCTAACTTCTCTGAGTTTAAAGTTATGAAATAAAATTACTGTAAATTTCAAATACTTTGATTCAACCTTGGTTAAAATTTTAGTTTAAACAACACACCACAAGTTTTCAACAGGATTTAATGAAAAATTTTAGATAAAGAAGTTGGTTACATAAAAGTTTTAAGATTGCAAAGCACTGAGTTAGTCATTACCCTTTGCTTAGAGAGAAAAAGGAGAAAGTTAGAGAATATCTATCTACTATTTACCACAGAATATAATTTCAATCTATACTTATTTTCTTCTAGCCACAAAATTAGGTTTAACTCTAACTCTGTTTCTTTAAAAAGGCAAAGAGCTTTTCTGTTTGCTGTGATAGTATCTTCCAAGGGCTGTAAAACTATATAACCTTGCAATTAAGTAGTTTGTTTTAGAAAACTACATTTGTTAAAACATTTGTCATTGAGAATTGTATATGTTCATCTAAAGATGAATATTA
Source organism: Propithecus coquereli (assembly GCF_000956105.1). NCBI lineage: Eukaryota > Metazoa > Chordata > Mammalia > Primates > Indriidae > Propithecus > Propithecus coquereli. The sequence goes on along the minus strand of NW_012149618.1, from coordinate 3,625,732 downwards.
TTTTGGTTGTATGACAGGCTGAATTCAATCGCAAATATTACGATACTTAACTACTATGACCTTATTGATCTTGGATATATTTAAGGTTATAAAAATTGATGGAGAGCCCCAAAATAAATTCACACACCCACACCCAAATGATTTTTGGCAAAGGTGCCATGTAAACAGAAAGGACAGTCTCTTCAATAAATGGTGCTAGAACATGATAATAGCCAGGGACTTCATTCAACACTCCACTGACAGAGCCAGACAGATCATCGAGTCAGAAAATCAACAAAGAAACACTGGACTTAAATGGGACTCTAGAACAGTGGACTTAATAGACATTTATAGAACATTTTACCCAAAAACTGCAGAATATACATTCTTTTCATTGGCACATGGAATATTTTCCAAGATAGATCATATGCTAGGCCACAAAACAAGTCTCAGCAAATTTTAAAGAATTGAAATCATACCATGTACCTTCTTGGACCACAATGGAATAAAACTAGAACTCAGTTTAAAGAGGAACTCTCAAAACCACACAAATGCATGGAAATAAAACAACTTGCTGCTGAACAATCTTTAGAACAATGGCGAAACCAAGATGGAAATCAAAAAATTTTTCAAATCGAATGACAAAAGCAACACGAGCTACCAAAATCTCTGGGATATAGCAAAATCAGTGCTAAGAGGGAAGTTTATAGCACTAAATGCCTATATCAGAAAGACAGAAAGATCACAAATACAACCTCAGGTCACACCTCAACGAACTAGAAAAAGAAGAACAAACCAAACCAAAAGCTAGTGGAAGAAAAATAACAAAGATCAGAGCAGAGCTAAACGAAATGGAAACCAAAAAATAAAAAAAATACAAAAGATCAATGAAATGAAAAAGTTAGTTCTTTGAAAAGATAAATCAACAGACCACTAGCTAGATTAACAAGGAATAGAAGCAAAAGAATTCAAATAAGCTCAATCAGAAATGAAAAAGGAGGCATTACAACTGATACCACAGAAATACAAAATACCATCTGAGACTACTATGAAAACTTCTACACACACAAATCAGAAAATCTAGAGGATATGGATAAATTTTTGGAAACACACAACCTCCCAAGCTTGAATCAGGAAGAAAGAGAAACCCTTAACAGACCGATAAGTAGTGAGAATGAAACAGTAATAAAAAATCTCCCAAAAACAAAAAAGCCCAGGACCAGATACATTCACAGCCCAATACTACCAGACCTACCACGAAGAACTGGGACTTATCCTACTGAAACTGTTTCATAAAATCAAGAAGGAGGGAATCCTCTCCAACCCATTCTACAAAGCCAGTACCACCCTGATACCAAAACCAGGAAAGAAAACAACAAAAAAAGAAAACTACAGACCAATATTCCTCGTAAACATAGATGCAAAAATCCTCAACAAAATACTAGCACATCAAATCCAACAGCACATCAAAAAGATAATTCACCATGATCAAGTAGGTTTCATCCCAGGGACGCAAGGATAGTTCAACATACACAAAGGAATAAATGTGATTTACCACATAAACAGAATTAAAAACAAAAACCATAAGATCATCTCAAAAGATGCAAAAAAAGCATCTGATAAAATCCAGCACCCCTTCATGATGAAAATCCTCAACAAATTAGGCACAGAAGGAACATACCTCAAAATAATAAAAGCCATATATGACAAACCCATGGCTAACATCATACTGAATGGGGAAAAGTTGAAAGCATTCCCCCTAAGAACTGGAACAAGACAAGGATGCCCACTGTCACCATATCTATTCAACATACCATTGGAAGTCCTAGTCAGAGCAATCAGACAAAAGAAAGAAATAAAAGGTATCCAAATTAGAAAAGAGGAGATCAAACTATCCCTGACTAACAATGATATGATCTTGTATCTTGAAAGCCCTAAGGACTCCTCCAAATCAATAGCATTTCTATACACTAATAACAGTCGAACTCAGTCAAATCAAGAACTTAATACCATTTACAACAGCTGCAAAGAAAATAAAATACCTAGGAATATACTTAACCTAGGAGGTGAAAGATCTCTACAAGGAGAAATACAAAACACTGATGCTAGAAATCATAGATGACACAAACAAATGGAAAACATTCCATGCTCATGGATTGGAAGAATCAATATTGTTAAAATGTACATGCTACCCAAAGTGATTTACAGATTCAATGCAATTCCCATCAAAATACCAATGTCATTTTTCACAGAACTAGAAAAAGCAATCCTAAATTTCGTATTGAAGCAAAAAAGAACCAAAACAGCCAAACCAATCCTGAGCAAAAAGAACAAATCTAGAGGCATCAATACATTGCTGGACATCAAATTAAACTACAAGGCCAAGGTAACCAAAATAGCATGGTACTGGTATAAAGGTGAACACATAGATCAATGGAACAGAAAAGAGAACTCAGAAATAAAACAATATAGCTATGACCAACTGATTTTTGACAAAGCAAATACATATATTGGGGAAAGGACACCCTATTCAACAAATAGTGCTGGGAAAACTGAATAGCCACATGCAGAAGAATGAAACTGGATCCCTATCTCTCACCATACACAAAAATTAACTCAAGATGGATTAAAGACTTAAATGTAAGACCTGAAAACATACAAATTTGAAAAATAAACACTGGAAAAACATCTTCTGGACCTGGCCTAGGCAAAGAATTTATGACTAAGACCCCAAGAGCAAATACAGCAACAACAAAAAAATTATTTTTATTTATTATTAAGCCCTTAATTATTAACTAAAAAGTTTCTGCACAGCAAAGGAAATAATCAACAGAGTAAACAGACAACCTACAGAATGGGAAGAAATATTAGCAAACTATGCATCTGACAATGGAGTAATATGAAGAATCTACAAAGAACTCAAACAAACCAGCAAGAAAAAAAACAAATAATGCCATCAATAAGTGGACAAAAGACATGAACAGATGTTTTTCAAAAGACATACAAATGGCCAAGAAACATATGAAAAAAATGTTCAACATCACTAATCATCAGGGCAATGCAAATTAAAACCACAACAAGATATCACCTAACCCTGCCAGAATGGCCATTATTAATAAGTCAAAAACCAATAGATGTTACACATATGTAGTGAAAATAGAACACTTATACACTGTTGGTGGGAATGTGAATTGGTACAACCTCTATGAAAAACAGTACAGAGATTCCTCAAGGAACTAAAATTAGACCTACCATTCAATCTGGCAATTCCATTACTAGGTACCTATCCAAAGGAAAAGAAGTCATTATATCAAAAAGAAACCATCACCTGAATGTTTATCATAACACAATTCACAACTGCAAAGATATGGAATCAACCTAAGTGTCCATCAACCAATGAGTGGATAAAGAAAATATTTATATATATTTTCTTACATATATGTATATGTGTGTGTATATATATATATATATATATACACACACACACACACACATACACACACACAAATGATGGGTATATATGGACATAAGGTGGAACAATGGACATGGGAAACTAAGAAAAGAGGAGGGTGGAAGGGGGGTGAGGTATTAAAAATTACCTGTTGGATACAATATACACTATTCTGATGAAGGTATAGTAAAATCCCTGACTTCACCACTATCCAATTCATATATGTAACAAAAAATACTTGTACCCCGCTAAATCTATTGAAATAATAATAAAAAAATGACATAATAAATTTAAAAAATTAAAAACAAAAGACAAATAAATAAATGGTGCTGGGAAAATTGGATATTCACATGCAGAGGAATAACACTAGACCCCTAGCTCTCAACATATATGAAAATCAAGTCAAAATGGATTGAAGATTTACATGTAAGTCCAGAAACTATGAAACTACTAGAAGAAAACATAGGGAAAACAATTCATGACATTGGTCTGGGCGAGAATTTTTTGGATAAGCTCTCAAAAGCATACGCAACAAAAGCAAAAAGAGGCAAATGAGATTACATCAAACTAAAAAGCTTCTGCATAGCAAAGGAAATAATCAGCAGAGTGAAGATACAACCTACAGAGTGGGAGAAAATATTTGCAAACTACATATCTGCCAAGAGGTTAATATCCAGACTATATAAAGAACTTAAATAAATCAATAGAAAAAAATAATCTGATTTAAAAATGGACAAAAGACCTGAACAGACCTATCTTCCTCTCAAAAGAAGACATACAAATGGCGTACAGGTATTTTAAAAAGTGTTCAACATCAATAATCATCAGGGAAATCAAGACCACAGTGAGGTATCATTCCAGTTAGAATGACTACAATTGGAAAAAAAATTAATAAATAAAAAATTAAAAAAAGAATGGCTGGCCATTATTCTATTCTTCTTTTGCAAAGTTTCTTTGCCCACTTTTTAATGGGGTTATTTGATAACCAAAATGTTTGTTCCCCCATAATATCCTGAAATTTAAAAAAAGAAAAAAAAATTAAGAAAAGAAAAAAGAAGAATGGCTACAATTGGTCCTCCATATCCAAGGGTTTAGCATCTGAGATTTAACGAACCACTGACTGAAAATATTCAAAAAAAATTGCATCTGTATTGAATATGCACAGACTTTTTTCTTATCATTATTCCCTAAACACTACAATATATTAATAACAACTATTTACATAGCATTTACATTGCATTAAGTATTATAAGAACCTAGATATGATTTAAAGTACAGGTACATGTCAGAGATATTGCAGGATTAGTTCCAGATCACCGCAATAAAGCGAGTATCACAATAAAGCAAGTCACATGAATTTCTGTTTTCCCAATGCATATAAAAGTTATGTTTACACTATACTGTAACCTATTCAGTGTACAATAGCATTATGTTTAAAAATAACAATGTATATACCTTAATTAAAAATACTTTATTGCTAAAAAATGCTAACAATCATCTGAGCCTTCAGCAAACTGTAATCTCATTGCTGGTGGAGGGTCTTGATGTTGGTGGCTGTTGACTGATCAGGGAGGTGGTTGTTGAAGGCTGGGGTGGCTGTGGCAATTTCTTAAAGTAAGACCACAATGAAGTTTGCTGTATTGATTGCTGCAGGAAAGATTTCTCTATAGTATGACATGCTATCTGATGGCATTTTGCCTACAGTAGAATTTTCTTTCAAAACTAGAGTCAATCCTCTCAAACCCTGCTGCTGCTTTATGAACTAAGTTGGAAGAGGGAGCAAGGAAAATTCAGATACCAAATTGTGATCATGGTAATGAAGAAAAATATCAGGAAGGATACAAGAAAGGCAGAAGGGTGGAGAGAGGAATGGAAACCAAGCTAGTTATCTGAGACCGGGTATCCAGCAAGATAAGTAGGGATAGCGTGTTTATCAAGAAATAATTCTACGAAACATAGAGGCTGGGCGCGGTGGCTCACGCCGGTAATCCTAGCACTCTGGGAGGCTGAGGCGGGCGGACTGTTGGAGCTCAGGAGTTCGAAACCAGCCTGAGCAAGAGTGAGACCCCGTCTCTATAAAAAATAGAAAAAAAAATTAATCAGACAACTAACAATATATAGAAAAAATTAGGTGGGCATGGTGGCGCATGCCTGTAGTCCCAGCTACTCGGGAGGCTGAGGCTGAGGCAGAAGGATTGCTTGAGCCCAGGAGTTTGAGGTTGCTGTGAACTAGGCTAACGCCACGGCACTCTACCCCGGGCAACACAGTGAGACTCTGTCTCAAAAAAAAAAAAAAAGAAAGAATTCTATAAAACATAGAATCTACAATACACTGATTCTATAAAACAAGGTCAAATCCAAGAGAATAACAAAGGTAAATCCCACTGTGATAATTATGTAGGAATAGGCCCACAGATCAATCATTCAAGCAATTTACAGACAAAACGCAGAAGACAAATACAGATTTAGAACAGATAGATTTCAAGATTTTAATCTTGAAAATCCAAAAGGAAAATAACAGAAGACAAAATTTGAGAGGTGAAAGAAGAAGAATGGAAGGAAGGGCAAGGGCTAATATCTTCACCTTATAAAGTACAGAGCCAAAAGACACTATCTACGGTTAATGGGAAACTAAATAAAAGCATACCATACTAAGTGTTCATTATGACTGTATAGAGAGCATCCTGAAGTAATAGGAGTGCTAATTCTTGCTATTACTAAGAATTTTTAGAAGCTGTTCATTTAACTGTATAATACAATGCTTAAGGTGATCCTTAAAAAAGAAAAAGTAAATTTTTTTAAGCTACATGGTAACCAACATAGGAACCAATAATGGTGATATCATTAAAGAGGAAGAAGACAGAGAGAAAAGGGGTATAGTGAAAATAGCCTAATGCGTCATGTATCAGAGCAGGAAATCAAAAGATAACAATGTCTAAAATTGATAAGTCAAGAAACAGATAAAAGCATATTATTTAGAGATATGGAGATCATCCCCAGAAGAACTAAACGGAAACAATTAAAATTTATAAGCGATTCCCTGAGGAAACAGAACTAGAAAGGGGGAGAAATGGGACAGAAGACTACTGTTTTCATATATTAAAAAATTTCAGTACTAATTACATTTTTAACCATGTGAATGATTTACTTTGATCACTTCTTTTACATTAATAATTTTTTTTAAAAAAAGTAGCAATCTAATCTGTTCTACTACCTCAGACAGGTGAAATTCTTTTATATTTTAATGGTTTCCAGAAAATGGTCTAATAATGCAAGGTAGACAAGTCGGCATGCCCTAAATTTCTCATTTAATGTTGTATTTGATAAATTAATATAAAGTGATTCTATAGAATATAGTGTTGAGAACTCAGAATATTGTCCTGAGATGTGGCCCCTCCTGACATGTAATGGTAAAAACACACAGTCCATAGTCCAAAAGGCACTATTTACCCACCTGTCACATCTTTACTACCCATGTTCTTTATTCCTCTTTTTAAGAACAGAGAGACTTTAATATGCTGTTCACCACAAGTACAGGTCCCAGAGAGAAAATTCCTGGTGAGATTACCAATACTAACCAATCAAAGCTATTGTTATTTGCACACTTAAGCTAGAGCTTCCGTACTGGTAATTGTGGCAGAGAAGGGCTGATGCAGCCTAGACAGCTGATGTGGATGGTGGGCTAAGGTCAATGGTAGGCCTTACATTGCTATCCATCTGAAGTCACAAACCTGTGATCCTGGAGTTCCAGCCAGCCCACAGACACATGTGGTTTAGACTGCATAATGGTTACCAACACTATGTTTTTAATTTTGAAAAAGCAGCAACATCTAAAACTGATAGAATTCATATAAAAATTCAGACTTCCACCTTCTCTCCATAAATCAGTAGAGGCAGATACCCAGATGGGGTATCCCAATTTGTCACAACTAGCATGCTTCCCTCATTTATGTTACCAGTCTGGCCCTTGTAGGACATTTGCATTTCTGCCCCTTGCTATAAAGGAGATTACATGTTGACACTCCATGCCAAGAGTCTTTGAGGTAGGACTCTTACACTGAGGTGGCAATGGGAAATACACCACTGACAATGGATCTCAGCAACAGTGGTTCCAGAAGGGGCTTACTTAGCAGTAGTAGTGGACAGCAGTCATTCCTATCTAAAAATTACTTCTAAATAGCCAGGTATTCTAAAGCACTGAATTCTCTTTATTGGGGTATCGCATAAGAGCTGCCTATAAAGAAAAACTATGTAAGAATTATTGTATATGCCTAAAGATTAAGAATTTCTATGCATGCCTATTTGACCACCACTTATCTCCTGCCAATTGCCTTACTTTTAATAGAACCAGGATTGAATGACAGATAAGAAAAGTGGTAAATGCCAGTGATCAATATCTTAGGAGATAACAACTAAGAGCCAGAAATAAAAACTAAAGTACAAAGTCTAATGATTAACACTGTAATCTATATTTTGAGTAAAATTATCATCATTTACTTACATTTTAATGTCTCCCCTGCATATGGTATGTGCAGTTTAAATCGGTCACAATTGGGTCCAGGAGTCAATGATGTGCAGCTTTGAAAAAACAAAAGGAGAAGAGAGAAAAGATTTTTTTAAAACAAACTTTAAAAAACTCACAAATTTATAATATTTAATAAAGTAAATAAAAAGCAATCCTTATACATAGAACACTTTCTTATAGAACAAAATAAAAGTCTTCCATGGTCATGGAGGCCAAGACAGTAAGACTTTCCCTAAAGCAAATAATTTATTTATCTCACAATAAAACTTATATGCCAACTTACAACAAACACCAACAATGCTTCAACTACTTCTCTCAAGGAAGTGTATCGTGACTTTTAAAAGTAGGTGTATCATCCAAAACAGGTCTCTAGTCTTGTGTCAAGAACTGTAAAAGAGTAGCTTTATGATCATATTTTAAATATGGGCTTTTAGCTTTCACTCTGTTATTTACAAAAAAGAGCCCACTTTTGGCCTTTTTCTGATACCAAATGGTTTTCTTTCCTTCCTCAAAGGTAGAGTGCTTCCTCTAGAACTGGCATACCATAACTTTCATCTGCAGAAGGGCACAATGCATTGCACTCAATTTCAGACAAAATGCAAATTTAAAACTGGGGGGGGGTGGTGCCTTTGTTAAGTCATGTCTCAACAGTTTGGTTTTTTCAATCTATTACTTCACAAAGTTATGCAACATTCTTTGCTCTTTACAACAATTTATTGTACAAGATAAATTATGATCTTACAAGTCACAACTTCAACTGCATAACAGCAGTATTGGCTTTGTAAGTTAATAAAATACTAATATGAAGTCAACTAAGAAAATAACATGTCTTCATTTAGTTTTTAAAAAATGAGATTTTTAATTTATAAAGTAAAGTAAGGAGGCTAATTTTCCAAAACTGGCTCTGAAGCAATTCTGAAAAAGAACCTATACAAGTATCCTAACGATGGAAGCACAGGTGGAATAAACGTACAACTTCCCCAGATGGCCACTCTGAAAGGCAACAGTCATTTGAAAATAAATTTGAGAAATGTTGGCTTTAAATAAACTAAACTCAGACATCGTATTAGATTTACTATCACTTTTTCCCAAAACTGTATGAATGTGAAAAAGAACCAAATAGAAACTTCAACTCAGATGTATTTAACATAAATCACTAGGTTGATTATTCCTCTTTATCTTTAGGGGCCAACAAAAATACCAGCTTATAAACTAAACAACAAAGTTGCACTACCAATTGAATAGTAATTTTATTTTTGTACAAGTTTTAAGGATATATTCACCCTTTCCTTTCAATATGAAAAAATCCTTTTGGCACATTTTAAAAAAGATACTAAAATATTTCCCTTACAGTATAATTTTTGCTAACCCACAGCACAGTAGTTATTTTTAAAGATTGGGTGCAGTAGCTCATGTATATAATCCCAGCACTTTGGGAGGCCAAGACAGGAGGATAGCTTGAGGCCAGGAGTTCAAGACCAGGCTGGGCAACACAGCAAAACTGATCTCTATAAAAAATTTTAAAATTAGCCAGGCATGGTGGCACATGCCTGTAGTTCTAGGAGGCTGAGTAAGGAGGACTGCTTAAGCCCTGGAGTTCAAGGCTGCAGTGAGCTGTGATTGTACCACTGCACTCCAGCCTGGGTGACAGAGCAAGATTCTGTCTCAAAATAAATAAATGAAAATTAAAAGATAAAAAGACTTATGTAAAACACATAAATTCTGCCATTATAAATTATAAGGTTTAATCTAATGACAGTAATGATCCTATAAGCAACACTAAGAATTTTTTCTCTTTCATTATATTCAATCTGCGATGCTTTAAAATGATGAAAAGTATTTTGGAAATAAGGTAGCCAGAAGAAAAGAAAAGGAATAAGAAAAAGAATAAAATGATGAAAAATAGCATTCATAATCAAGTATCTTTTGGGGGATTGGAGATCAAATTATCTATCTGCATAGCTTAAAGACTGAAGTTAGTACAGGAAATCATCAGGAGTAATCTGATTCTAGTTTGATAACTCACTCCTTCAATGTGCAATTGTTTTGTTTCTGAATGTTTACATTCACTGTTGGGCTGCACTTTATATTATTTATCTTTTAACACATTAACTTTCATTTGAGTTGTATTTAAGGTAGGCTAGTTTTGAGCCCGGGTCCTCCTGAAGCATATGTACCTCACACATCGTTTTACCTTGGGAGCCACGTGGTATGGAGGCAACTCACGCTGCCATGCTGTTAGCATATATGTTACGTGATGGGTGTCCCCCTGGGCAAAACCCTGCCGTCGGTTTGTGAAAATCTTACTTGCTGATGTTCTTATTGTTACAATATTCACAATTTAATTGCATATAACTCACGCACAGAAAACAATAAAAAATAACAAATTTGTCATTAAATCAGATTGTTTTGTTTTCAAAGTTTTTATTCTATTTTCGTAATAAAACACCATGGCCCCAAGGAAAAAAATTTTTTTTCTAGTGTGGCAGTCAATGTGCTAAAAAAATGTTTTTAGAGACAGTGTCTTGCTATGTTGCACAGACTGGAGTACAGTGGCTGTTCCAAGAGCGACGCCTCAAGCAATCCTCCTGTCCAGCCTCCCGAGTAACTGGGACTACAGGCATGTGCCACAGCAACCAGCTATTTACTGTATGCTTTATCCAGGACTGGGAAAGTGTTTTTGTGCCCTGTCACTTCGCCTTGCTCCCTTACCATATCAATGGCTGGTTCTAGCAACCTCAGGGTGTTAAAAAGTATGTATCTGCATCTGAGTGATTCATTCACTGATTATTTTGCATTTAGCTAAGATTTACTGAGCATTGTTCTAGGTGTCAGGAATGCAGGATGGACAAGACAGACAAGAGCTACAGTCTCATGGTACTTAAAATCTAGAGAGGGAAGAAGAAATGATAAAAATAAGCAACAAATACATAAGATGGTTTAAGATTGTTAAATGCTATGAAGAAAATAAAACAGAGTGCTGCAATAAAACAGGAGCTACTTTACACTGGAAGATCAGGAAAGACCTCTGGAGGAGGTGAAATCTGAAAACTGAGTAACACAAAGAGGCCAACCATGCAAAGTTCTGGGAAAGAGCATTCTAGGCAGAGGAAACAGCTGGTGCAAAGGCTCATGAAAGCAGGAACAAGCTTGATGTATCTGGGAAAGAAATCTTGATATATCTGGGCAATGCAGCTGGAGCAGAATGAATGAGGGAGAGAAGAGCAAAAGATTAGGAGAAGTCATAAGCAAGGGATAGATCACATGGGAATTTGTAGGCAGTGGTAATTAATTCAGCTTTTATGCCAAGCGGAAAGGAGGATTTTGAGCAGAAGAGTAATACTATCTGATTCTATGTTTTTAAAGACCACTTTCTCTACTGTATAGAAAAAGAGACTGTTAGAAGTAAAATGGAAACAAGTAGACCATATAGGAGACTATTTCAGGCAAGAAAGGCAATGGATCCTTGGACTAAGGTAGTAGCAGAATAGACAGAGACAAATGGATTCATTGAACAGGGATGACTAGGAGAGGAGCAAGCGTAGGGAGAAGGGAAATCAAGAGTATGAAATGTGATATGATAGCCATTCTATGGAAACAGAGTCAGCTTCATCAGTGGGCTAGCCAATCCATAACAGCCACTAAAAGTTCACAGAAAACATAAAAATTTACCAAAACTCACCTTGGAGAGAGTACTATATAACGTTGGATAGATTACTTCCTTAAAGTGGGCACGGGGGCAGAGGAGAGTAATACTCCCCAAGAGCACACTTAAGTCAAAATGGATAATCTCCAGTGAGCTGCAGGGCTTCTGCTTTGCTGAGAAGAATATACAAATTGGAGGCTAAAAGCTGAACTGGTCAAAGCAACAGAGGAAAGCTGCTATCAGTAGATCTCTTTCTCTTTGTCCTAAGCAGAACTCAGATTCTCCTCCAATGAAATGTTGAGCAAATTATTCAAAATACCTGTTATGCTCTATCCCTATTACCTAGGATAAATAGGTTTATGGTAAATATGCCAATGCCATGTACCTAAAGCTTCTGTTAAGATTAAACTAAAACGTTTCCTCTTCTTAAATTACCTCTAAAAATGATTTTGGTCACGTTACTTAATTTACTATGAAAATTCAAATTGCACCCAAGGAAGGCATTGGTTTTTCTGTTAATTAAGAAAGAGCATGGGTTTTAAAAGATTGAAAAACATGTACATAGCATGATTTCACCTGTGGGAAAAAAAGAGATCTGGGTATGAAATTACCTACACACATAAACAGATTTCAGAAGGAGAGTCACCAAAACATAGCAAGATTTAGGGTGATTTTTTATACCTTTCTTCTGATTACCTTTCTGCACTGTTTTTTAATAATGAACATGAACTATTTTACAATTATAAAAATATTTTAAGGCTAAATACATCCTTTTATATTTGACTAAGGAAAGTTGGTTATAATGGCCTGATTTATCTTTTTCTTCTAAAATACTTCACTACTTTTCAGAAGGAAAGAATGCAGGGTTATATACCGATAAACAGTCTTCAAGTAAAGTATATGGAGGTCTTTCTTTATATTGCATTATCACAAAACTTCGCATTTCTAACATTATTATCTTTCACAGTTTCTTTGGTTCAGAATTTTTGGAATCCCTTGGCTAGGCAGTTCTGTCTTTAAGGTCTCTCGAAGTTGCAGTCAGAAATCAGTAACAGATAACTAATACAGCAGGGAAATTCATTCAGCTAGAAAGGTATTTCGTTACACAAGTATGAAAAAAACTACTAAAGAAAAAGCTACTGTCTTCATTAAAATTATATTTGTATAATGGCAACTTGTCCTCACACATAGTTAGATCCAAGGTTTAAAAAACCAATATTCCAAACTAAATAAATATTAATCAAAATTTATTTTTAAATGATTTAAAAATTGCTGACAGTTACAGTTTAATCTCAAATTTGTTCCTCAACTCTATTTCATCAGTGCTCAGTACATGTCCAGCACTGTGCTAAGTGCTGAGAAGACAGCAGTGACAAGAACAAAAAGCATATCTTGGCATTAGAATATAAAAAGGGTTTTTGAATGAAAAACTACGCTGCAAAAATGTATCTTTTACCAATTTCAAATTACCTCAATATACTAGGAATGCACTATTGTGAAGTTTAACATGTGGCAGAACAAACGGAGTTAAACTCACATTCTACATATTATGCAAATGGAAATTATCAAATGGGAATCCATGATAGCATCAAAGGAGGTACTTTAGTAGTTTATTACAGAAATTGAAGTAAACATTGATACAGTAAAATGCTAAGCATAATAACTTTCACATACTCTCATCCCTATAGTCTCTTATTTTACATTTAATCACATGACTCCTAGTATTACTCTTTATCTATTTTCTAATTGTGGTTTGTTTTCCCAACCACATCAAGATTCTGATATGAGGAACTGTTTTATACTTCTAAAAATTGTTCTAGTACAGCACCTAGCACAGTGCTAAGCATCCAGCACTGATAAATTATATAGAATAATCATGGAATTATATAGAATAATCATAAACTACTCTCAAAAGATGTCATTTAACAGATGATGACACTGAAGCCGAAGGGATATCATGGGCATTCAGTGAGAGCACTGGGATTAGAAGCCACTTCCAAGGCACTCTGGCCACATCCCCTTGGCCTATGCATCTTTAAATCTCCAGTATCTAGAACTGATGTTTAGGAGACGAACACTCCAACAACTATGCATGGGGATAAAGGTTTGCTGTATGAATGCATAAACCTTGACTCCTAGTCTTATGCTCTTTTTATGAAAAATAAAAACTGCCGATTTAAAGGCAATCATAGCAACAATAAAAATAAATAAATGGGACCTGATCAAATCAAAAAGCTTCTGCATAGCCAAGGAAACAATCAATAGAGCAAACAGACAACTTACAGAATGGGAGAAAATATTTGCATGTTATACATCCAAAAAAGGCCTAAAAAACCAGAATCTACAAAGAACTCAAGCAAATCAGCAAGAAAAAATCAAACAACCCCATTAAAAAGTGGGCAAAAGACATGAACAGAAGCTTTTCAAAAGAAGATAGACTAACAGCCAATAAACATACGAAAAACTGCTCAACATCTCTAATCATCAGAGAAATGCAAATCAAAACCACAATGAGATATCATCTAACTCCAGTGAGAATGGCTTTTATCAAAGATCCGAAAACAACAGATGCTGGCATGGATGCAGAGAGAAAGGAACATACGTTGTTGGTGGGACTGCAAACTAGTACAACCTCTATGGAAAGTAGTATGGAGATACCTCAGAGAACTAAAAGCAGACCTGCCATTTGATCTAGCAATCCCATTATTAGGTATTTATCCAAAAGAAAAAAAGTCATTTTATCAAAAAGACACTTGCACTCAAATGTTTATTGCAGCACAATTTAGAATCACAAGGATGTGGCATCAACTCAAGGGCCCATCAATACATCAGTGGATTAAGAAAATACAATGTATATACACCATGGAGTACTACTCAGCCAGAAAAAAAAAATGGTGCACTAATACCTTTTGTAACAACCTGGATGGAACTGGAGACCATTCTTCTAAGTGAAGTATTGCAAAAATGGAAAAACAAACACCACAGGTACTCACTATTAAATTGGAACTAATTGATCAACACTCATGTGCACATACAGTAGTAAAACTCAGTGGAAATCAAGCAGGTAGGAGGGGGGAAAAGGAGATGGGTAAATTCACACCTAACAGGTCCAATGCACACTATCTAGCTGATGGACACACTTACAACTTTGACTCAAAGTGTACAAAAGCAATTCATGTAAACAAAACGTTTGTAACCCCATAATATTCTGAAATTTAAAAAAAAATTATGGATTTTACTGAAAAGGTTTTTCACCTCCTTTGTCAAATTGAGTCATAAGAACTATAAACTCTTTGGTACTTTTGTAAATGAGATTAATTCCTTAACTTTTTTCTCAGATAGTTTATTGTTAGTGTATAGAAATGCAAATGATTTTTGTATGTTGACTTTCTGATCTGCAACTTTACTGGATGGGTTTATGGGTTCTAACTTTTTTTTTTTTTTTTGCCATAGTCTTTGGAGTTTTTTATACATAAGATCACTTCATGTGTAAGCAGAAAGACTTTTACTTCTCCATTTCTGATTTGAATGTCTTTTTTTTTTTCCTTGCCTAATTTCTCTGGCTGAGTCTTCCAGTATTATACTGATTAGAAGTGATCGATTGGGCTTCCTTGTCTTTCTCCTAATACTAGAGAAAAAACATCGAGTGTTTCACTGTTGAGTATAATGGTATCCCAGGTCCTTTATATATGGCCTTTATTATGTTGAGATGCATACTTTTGAATGCGTATTGTTTTGAGTTATCATGTATGTCTTGATTTTGCAAATGCTTTTAATGAAACTTGTGAAATGATTTAAAAAAATGCTGATTTAACTGGAATTGGGATGATGCTCTCATCCTTACCTCTAAGAAAGGTAAAAGCGTGATTATTTGTGAAGGTCCTCCCTTTAAAGAGCTGTAACTACAACCCAGAATTTAAACTTTAAGTCATTACCTAAAATTATTCTATTTTCACAATAAATAATAACAATGGCTAACATTTATTGTGCATTTACTACGTGGCAGGCACTATTCTAAGTTCTTTAACTATATTAGATGATTTAAACTTACACCAAACTTCCAAGATAAGTTCTATTATTATCTCCATTTTCCAGATGAGGGAACTGAGGCACATAGGTGATAAGTAATTTGCTAGTAAGTGACAGAGCTGGGATCTAAACCCAGGATGTCTAGCTCCAGGGCCCATTTTCTTAATCACTATACTAAACCATCTCTCAATAATTAAAGAGGAAACCATCAGAATTAGTGAAAAATATGAATTATAAATTTTTTCAACAAATGATATTTTATTAAAGTACCTACAATAATGAATAATAAACTGACAAAAGTTGCCAAAAAGAAGTTCTACTATATTTGCTTTAAAGAACAGAAAATTATTTATCAGTAATAAGTATAAGAGCTATATACATGTAAAGCAATGATGCAAAAGAGGGACAAGGCTCTTATAACTTAATTACATAGGCTCTACCATGTTGACACTATCGATTGATTTAGCAAACTGTTTAAATAAATAAACTCCAAAATTTGGATTTGATACCTCTTTAAAGTATTACTTATTCCTAGTTACTAAGATCTGACTCAAATTATTAAGGTTTCACTATAAAAAGGAAAAGCTGGCAATTTTACTGCACTTTATAGGATTTTAGTGACAGCCAAGAATTGATCTGGATTAACAAAGCTATATGAAGATAATCCACAACCTTTAAAACATGAGCATTTTTAAAATAATACAAAATATAAGAAAAGATATTCCTTCTGGCTTAACACTAACCTTATTTTTTGATATACTGTCTGGAAAAAATAATGACTTAGACCATTTCTATTCTTCAAGCCACCTAAAAAGAACAAAGTAATTCCGAGTTCCTTCCCTGAGTCTACGTCAGTTTCCTTTACCCTGACTATTAATTTACCATTTGGCATGTTCTCCTATATAACTTCCTGTTTTCTTGATAGTCATGTTTGTGCTTAACCAACAATATTTAACATCACCTCAGAAGGAAGTCTTCAGCTTTGGCAACCTAAAATAACAGGTGATTGTGAAATAAAATAGGTTTAAAGACCGATAATTCCCTTTTAAATAACTATTAAGTCACATATTACAGGAAATTGCTGTTAGCTAATATTTTCATGTTATAGAATTAATTTATTTTCTCTGAATTAAATTTAAAATCAATAACTCCACTTAGACTAAATCAGTTTCAAAAAATATCATGGTTTCTAGACTGAATGCACCAGTAAAGAAGCTAGAAGACTGATGTAGGGTATCTTAACAGCTATCTAAATAATCTACAAAATGGGTATTTTATCTACAAAAGCATTCAAACTTCTGATTCACAGATTCTTACATACTCAGCCTTGGAAGGGAATATGGGCCATCTAAATGACTAAATCAAAACTCACAAGGTCAAGTCTTAGGCCCTTCAAGGAAACACATGAATTAAAATTGGTAAAAGAAGGCAGTCAAATTACACTGAGGTAGATTTTTTACACTGTTCTCCAGGGGAATGGGACTATCTATCCTATGACATGATATTCCTGATACACCAAGTATATCCTCTATCTCTAAAGCCTAAAAACTATTTCTATTACCCTACTAGAAAATGATAGATTTAATTCTTATCACAGGATTCCAAAATGCCATTACCAAAATAAGTGACTAAGCCCAGAATGTTTTAAAAATTACAAAATTAAATTATTCAAGAAAATGTGTTTGCCAGTTCATGTGGCATCAACTGTTATTCTCAGCTTCTATGCCATATCTCCATTTATAAAGGATAAACTTCAACTCTACTTTAAAGTAGGGAGTATTTTTAAATGTTGGTAGGTGTCCCCACCACAAAAATGTGGTTTAAATTACAATATGGTTTCAGTAGGAATGATGGGCTCAAACATTATTTTTAACAGCTAACGAGGAAGGGGAAAAATCCTTTAACTTTTTCAGATAGATACTTAGCTCGTTCATTTTCAACCTTTATTTTTTTCTAGTATGTGCATTTAATTCACTCCATTAACAGAATAAGATAAAATGAATAGGATTATCTCAATAAATCTACTCATGATTTTAAAAACTCTCTGTAAACTAGGATAAAAATTAACTTCCTTAATCTGATAAAGGCTATCTACAAAAAACCTACATCATACTTAATAACAAAATGTTAAATTTTTTCCCTTTGAGAAAGAGAACAAGACAAGAATACCTACTCTCATCACTTTGATTCAACACTGTAGGACTGGAGGTCCTCGCCAGGACAGAGGAGCATGGAGAAAAAAAGGGTATAAAGATTGGAAGATTGGCATAGTGGCTGACCCTGTAATCCTAGCACTCTAAGGGGGCTAAGGGGGAAGAACTGCTTGAGACCAGGAGTTCAAGACCAGCCTGAGCAAAAGCAAGACTCCATCTCTTCAAAAATTAGAAAAATTAGTCAGGCAGGGTTTGGAAAACCTGTGGTCCCAGCTACTCAGGAGGCTGTGTCAAGAGAATGGCTTGAGCCCAGAAGTTTGAGGCTGCAGTGAGCTATGATGGTGACACCACTGCACTCTAGCTCAGGCCATAGAGCAAAATCTTGTCTCAAAAAAAAAAAAAAAGATTGGAAAGGAAGAAATAAAACTTCTTATTTTCAGAAAATATGACTGTGCACTTAGAAAATTTATTAAACGTTCATATGCATTATTGGAATTAATATGTGAGTTTAGCAAAGTTGCTAGACAAAGCATACACAAAAGTCAACTGTATTTCTACGTACTATCAACAATCAGTTAGAAAATAAGACTTTCAGAAAGACGCCATCTAACATAACGTCAAATGATCAAATACACAGAAATAAATGTCACAAAAGACAGGCAAGATCTCTATGCAGAAAGCTATTATTAAGAAGAAAATAAAGAAATGAATAGAGATATCATATTCATGGATTAAAAGACTTGCAATGAAAAGATGTCAATTCTCCCTAAATTGATCTGGAATCTGGAAGCCAGATTCTAAAATGTAAATGGCATGCCAAGAACCAAGAAGAGATCGGATTCTCTTGAATAAGAAAAACTTGGTAAGATTACTCACTATAACCAAAAGGTGGAATCAGCCCAACTGTCCATATATAGATGAATGGATAAACAAAATGGGGTACTGTATATACACACAATGGAATATTATTCAATCTTTAAATGGAAGGAAATTTTGACACATGCTACACTGTGAATAAACCTTGAGGATATTATGCTCACTGAAAAACAACAGTCACAAAAGGACAAATACTGTATGATTCCACTTATATTAATATAAGGTACCTAGAGGAGTCAAATTCACAGAGACAAAAAGTAGATAGTGGTTACCAGAGGTTGAGGGGAGGGGGAAATAGGGAGTTATTGTTTAATGCAGTACAGAGTTTCAGTTAAGGAAAACAAAAAAGAGTTTTAGAGACGGATAGTGGTAATGATTGCACAACAATATGTATACACTTAATGCCACAGAACAGTACGCTTAAAAATGGTTAAAACAGTAAATTTTGTGTTAGGTATATTTTAACACAATAAAAATTTGGTAGGAAAATTTGTTCTACTGAATATCAAAAATTATTATAAATATTAGTAATTATACACAGATAGACAAATAAACCAGTGGAACAGAATAAAGAATATAGAGACGGAGCCTCACAGAGCTGGACACTTGATTTAAGACAAAAGAAGCTCTGCACAGCAGTAAGGAAAGGAAATTGTTTTCAATAAATGGTGTTGGATCAATTGGACATCCTCATAGGAAAAAATATGACACTTGACCCCTTATACCCCATGCCATCCACAAAAATCAAGTTCACGTAGATTGAAGTTCTGAATGTGAAAAGTGAAAGAGAAATATTAACTGGGGCGCGGGGGCGGTAAATAGAAGAATATCTTCAAGAACTTGGAATGTACAAAAATTCCCTAAAAGAACCATAAAAGGAAAAGATGGGTAAATTGGGTTATATCACTATTAGAACTTTTGTTCACCAAAAAACACCATTAAAAGAGTGAGAAGATAAGCCACAGATTGGAAGAAGATATTTGCAACACACAAAATTCATAAAGGGCTTGTATCCAGAATATATTAAATACAAAGAACTTCTACAAATCAGTAAGAAAAAGACAAGTAAGTTAATAGACCAGAAGGAGCACTTCGTAAAAGGAGATCTAAGTGGCCAATAAACATATGAAAAAGTACTTAATCTAATGAGTCACTAGGGAAATGCAATTTAAATCTACCATTGGGTACCACTGGTACCACTGGTACCACTGTGTACCACAACACAAACACCAAGATGGTTAAAATTAAGCTGATCATACCAAGTATTGATAAGGATATAGAGGTCAGGAAATTCTTATTTATCTGCTATTGATAGATGTATAAATTGGTATAACCATTATAGAAAACTATTGGGCAGTATTTATTAAAGCTGAATATATGCGTGCATACCTCTGACCTAGCAATTTTACTCCTAAAATGACCCCAATTGATATGTGTACATATGCTCACCAAAGATAGATACAAAAATGACATAGCATCAGAGTTCTCTGAAATAGCCCCAAACTGAACAATTAAAATGTAATTACAAAGTGAACACCCAAGTGCCCATCAGCCATTCAAGGAAATAAATTAGGATGCAATCATAAAATAACATATTACACAGCAATGAAATAAACTATACCTACATGTAACAACATGGGTGAATCTCACAAATATATTGTTAAATAAAAGAATACATTCCATTCCCCATTCCATTCCATCTGGTTTCAAAACCAGAAAAAAAAAAAAAAACTATAGTGTTCTGTGTACTAAATGATAAAAGTATTATATAGAGAAGTAAGAAAGTGCTTACTATAAATGTCAGAATAATGGTTTACCTACCGGGGAAGAAAGGAATGGTGACTGGGAAGAGGCGGGGGTTCCTGGAGTGTTTCCAACACTTTATTTCTTGACCTAGGTGGTGGTGACACAGATGCTCAGGTTTCAGTATTTATTAAGATATAAATGTATGTTTTACAGTATCTATGGTTTAACAAGCCTTCCAGGTGATTCTGATGCACACTCAAGTTTGAGAACCACTGCTTTAAATGTGTACTATGTCTGGGCTTAGTTATGATCTTAGTAATTTGAGCTGGATTTTCTATTGTTATTGGATCAGCACAACCTCCTGCATGTGCAAATTTGTATTTTTCTTTCCAATGATAGTAAATCATTTTGAAACACCTTGTTTTCATACTCTTCATTTTTTCTTTAATAGAATTCTTTGTAACACTAGTGAGCTAGAAAGTTTTCCAGAAATTGTGATTGGGGATACACAGTTTTCCCTCAAATCAAATTTACAAATATTTGTTGAACATTACTGTGATGGATACAGAAAGTGCTACATACTACAGGTCAGTAGTCAATCTAGTAAGCATGTAAGACAATCCACTGGGGTACAGAAAAAAAATCACAGGGGAGCTATAATATATATATATGTATATATATGTGAGAGAAGGAAATTAATTCTTACCAATATAACATATAGACTGACCCTTAATCCTTACCAATATAATATAACATATAGACTGACCCTGGCACCCTCGGCTAGTTCCCACACAGTTGTTCAATTGCCCTGAGAGAAGAGTGGGAGTTCCACAACCCCAAGGGGTTGAGGGTAGCACTTTCGATTATTCAGTTGCCTTCAGCATACTGTGATATGCTTTATGGATGGAATCCATTCTCTAGTTTTAACTATACTAAAACCCTGGAGAAATAGACAAGAGGGGTAAACTGATTCTTGCAAAGAATCTGTGGCTAGAAAATAATACCAATAGCCAGGCGTGGTGGCTCACACCTATAACCCCAGCACTTTGGGAGGCTAAGGCAGGAGGATCGCTGGAGCCCAGGAGTTTGAGGTTGTAGTGAGATATGATCATGCCACTGCACTGTAGCCCAGATGAATGAATGAATGAAAGGAAGAAAGAAAGAAAAAAAGAAAGAAAGGAAGAAAGGAAGGAAGAAAAAAGAAAAGAAAAGAATACCAATAAAGCAAGTCTAAGCAAATTTTCAAAAATATCTTTCACATAATTAGTGGATAGCACTGAAAACTAGTCTTATGGCATAGTGTAAGCAGTCAATCTTGCATTTCCACCATTAGGATCTATATATTTTTTTCAGATTTCTTTTTC
>NW_012149618.1:3597847-3602648 GCF_000956105.1 Propithecus coquereli | reverse complement strand
CTTTATATTTTATATAATTTGTATACTATTTACCTAAATCCCACCATAATTCCTGCTCCATACAGGGAAGGACTGGAGACTATTTACCTTCGTATGCTCCAGTAGTAGCTCAGATTCTCTTTCCCTGATTAGCTTTCATGCTACATGCTTTATTTATGTTTGTATCTCCACAGTGTCTCACACTTACTGTGTGCTCAATGTATGTGTTTCTTATAAAAAATATATTTGAATGAATATGGACAGTACAATGGCAGGGTAAATAAAAGAATAGATGGAAAATCAGCAGGGATGGGGGGGTTAGAAAGACAGGGATAAGAAAAAAAAACAATAAGAAAAAAACAGGGAAAGAAAATTGTGAGAAACTAATTAGTGAGATTACAAGGTGGAGGTAAAAATAGAGAATGAGAGAGAATGAAAGAGTGGGGAAGAAAGGAAGAGGAAGAATTAATACATTCCAAGCTGGGTGTGGTGGTTCACACCTGTAATCCTAGCACTTTGGGAGGCTAAGGTGGGAGGACTGCTGGAGGCCAGGAGTCTGAGACCAACCTGAGCTAGAGTGAGACCACATCTCTACAAAAAATAGAAAAATTAGCTGGGTGTGGTGGCGTATGCCTGTAGTCCCAGCTACGTGGGAGGCTTAGGCAGGAGTGATCGCTTGAGCCCAGGAATTCAAGATTGCAGTGAGCTATGATGATGCCACTGCACTCTAGCCAAGTGATACAGCGAGACTCTCAAAAAAACAAAACAAAAAAATAGATTCTGAAATGTCACTAAAGGATTCCCTCTCCTGTTAGTGAAAAGTGCTTTCTAAAAATGGAAGAAAAAAGGTTTTTAAACCTTCAAAGTCTTATATTTAAATGATGAGAAAAAGAGTTAGTACCTGCTATATGAGCATCCCTGCAACTACAGGGTAATGAGATAAGTGTGCCATCCACGTGTTTTTGGTTGTTAGGTAGTTTTGAAGGATTTTTTTCTTAGATTGCTATTTGAGATGCTACTATTACACACTAGGAATTCTAAAACCTTGTGCAAGTTAAATAATCACTCTCTTCCTCGGTTTCCTCTTTTGTAAAATGGAGATAATAATCATGCTCTATGGAGCTTCTATGAAGATCCACCGACTTGGTACCTATAAAGTATTTGGAACAGTGCCTGGCACATAGCACGTACTTACTGTCATGAGTATTCAAAAGTACAAATTGCATGGCCAGGTGCGGTGGCTCATGCCTGTCTGTAATCCTAGCACTCTGGAAGACCAAGGCAGGAGGATTACTTGAGCTCAGGAGTCCAAGACCAGCCTTAGCAAGAGAAAGACTCCGTCTCTACTAAGAATAGAAAAAATTAGCCGAATGTGGTGGCGCGAGCCGGTAGTCCCAGCTCCTCAGGAGACTGAGGCTGGAGGATCACTTGAGCCCAGGAGTTTGAGGTTGCAGTGAGCTATGATGATGCTACTGCACGCTAGCCCAGGCAACACAGTGAGATTCTGTCTCAAAAAAAGAAAAAAGTACAAATTGTAAAACCAAAAAATAAGAAGAAGGAGAGCCTATCTTTGATATTATTTTCATTAACTCTTCATTTTACTCGGGCAATAATTTTCAGAATTAAAAAAACTTAGTTGATCTTCTTGCCTCTTCACTGGGCTACTTCCTTTCTTCATTCCACAGACAAAAATTCTCCGAGGGGGTCCAACCATGAAAAGATTGAATCAGAGCAGAAAAATAACTTTTCAATGTCCTAAAGCAAATCTAATAGAGCCCATAATGTCCCTCACGTTACACAGCAAGAGATCCACAGGGGAACAAAGAGAAGAGTATCAAGATAGAATATTTAAGTAGTCAGCTGAGTAAGAAAAGACTAGAAACAGCTGTCAGAGAAACAAATAAGGAAAGTGTCTAGTCTAGACCAGAGGCTTTCAAACTTTTTTGACACACAATAATAAACTTTTATATCACTAGTTTATATCAACTTCATTAGAGATATAGGTACTGAGTAGTATGGATATATATATATATGTACATGTACATGTACATGTGTATATGTGCATATACAAATTAAAATAAAACTTTTATGCAAGAATACTTAGCTTTATTACATGAAATGCACTGATACTTTTACTCAATTTCATTCTATTTCATTTTTTAAAATACAAATCAAGACCCACTAAAATGATTTCATAACATACCGGTGAGTCACAAGCTACAATAGTTTGCAACCCACAGCTCTGTCCAATACAACCTCACAGAATGTAGCTTCCAAGAAAACGAAGGAAACAGTACTTTACTCCACACTGTTCAAAGCCATTTCTTGAATACTTCATTAAGTTCTAGGTGTTACACTTTAAGAAGCATCGGAGACTAACTGGATCACATTCAGAAGAAGCCAACAAAGATGGTAAAAAAGATACAAATTGGCCAAGCGGGTGGCTCACGCCTGTAATCCTAGCACTCTGGGAGGCTGAGGCAGGAGGATCACTTGAGCCCAGGAGTTTGAGGTTGCTGTGAGCCAGGCTGATGCCACTGCCCTCTACCCAGGACAACAGAACAAGATTCTGTCTCAAAAAAAAAAAAAAAAAAGACACAAATCACATGATATAAGCAGTCCCCAAACTTTTCAACACCAGGGACAGGTTTCAGTTGAAGACAGTTTTTCCACTGATGGGGAAGGAGTGGGGCGTGACCACCTCAGATCATCAGGCATTGGATGCTCAGCAGGAGCGTAACCTGTAGCCATCGCATGCACAGTTGGCAGCGTGGATCACGCCTCTACAAGGGTCTGATGCTGCTGAGGATCTCAAGGTGCAGGGGGCGGGGCGGCGAGGCTCAGCGGTGTTGCAAGCAAGGGCTGTGGGTGCAGGTGGGGGTTTTGCTCGCTCTCCCACCACTAGCCTCCTGCTGTGCGGCCCAGTTCCTGGCAGGCTGCGGACTGGTGAATATCAGTGGCCTGGGGATTGGGGATCGCAGTGTTAGCCTACGGAAAAGAAATAGTACACATGATAGCTATCTTCATTTATTAGAAGTGTTGTCACATGGAGGATCAGTTAAGCCTCTATATTGCGCAAGAGGTAGAAGTGGCAGGGAAAAAGGGTTTCAGGTCAACACAGGAAAGCACTGTCTAACAGTATTAGCTGGCCAATGCGCTGCCTTGGGACTAAAGGAGCTTCCCTGTGACTGGAGATACTTAGGCACAGCCTGGACAGTGGCTTGGCAGGGAGGCATTAGAAGGCGTTCATACATCACATGGTGGCCATTAGAGTGTAATGCCTTCCAATCTTGAAATTCTATAATTCTAGAGTAGATTAAGACAACATTGTACTTGAATATGACTTCTAAAGCCAACACTAGTTCCTAATTAAGTTTTTAAAAAGAAGTGAATTCTACCATGAACCACATAAAACAAAGCTGAAATGGCAAATGCTATTTTCTTTTAACAAAAACAATGGGACAAAAATTGGCAATGTGCCTAGTACAGTCATTAAAAAATCTTCATAAGTTACAATTAGAAAAAAACTGAAATGTCACCTGAGTCACCTTAGAAAATGTTAATCCATATATAGCTTTAATAAGCAAATAGCAAAAATAATCTTTAAAATGTACAGAAATGAGTGTTTACAAAAGACTATATTATAAATATTCCCTCCTTACTTAAAAGCCATGAAAATAGGTAGACAAAGTAACAATGTTCTTTCTGAGTTTTGATCCAATTTTCAGTTAGTTGGTTCAAAAATGAAAATTTTAGTAATTTTGAGAAAAGTATTTTTATAACTATCTACTATATTTTTGATCCAAGTTTCAGTTAGTCCAACTAACTGAAAATTTTAGTAATTTTGAGAAAAGTCTTTACTTTTATAACCATCTACTCTATTTTTTTCTACCGTATTTGTTTCAAAAATAGTATATCAGATTACCCAATATGTAGTTAGGAATTACTTATCAACAATGTACTACTGACTCCCCTCTGAGACAGACTTCTAATAAAGGCCAACTCCTAGACTGTTACAATGTAGAAATCTTTCTAGAACAGTCCTACTCAAAAAGGACTGGTTCATGAACCAGTTTTGGTCTATAAATCATTACTAACCTGTAATGAGACATGTACAGAAATTGAGAATAAGAATTTTAAAACTTTTATAGGAAACTGTAAAAGTAATGTTAAGTCAATAAAAATAAGAAAGCCAAGCCTTGTATTTCATGCCTTTTGTTTCATTTTTCTAGCAATTCAATTTTATTATATTTTACAAAATTATCAGTTGGTGACTAACTGGAAATTTTTTAAAACTCAGGTCTCTCATCAAAGTTTGAAAAACATTTCTCTAAAGATTTTTTTAGATGCTGAAGGTCCTTGGATATGAAGATAAACTGCTTTATTTTGATGTCCTCCAATCTCCCTATTCATCTTGGTTTTCCCCCAACAGTAACAAACACTATGAATTTATTTCCTTCCAAGTGTTCTTTTGATATCTCTATTAAGTTGACAGCAATATCAATATAGTTCACTGCCTAAAATTTATCATCAATTATCTGACTACTCAGTATCTCTAACACTACTTCATTTTCATCCAGATGTACCTCCAACATATTCTTTTTAAGAAGATATTAATTTGATGACCCATTTTGGAGGCATCCCCCAATCTTGCAACATACCTGCTGGCATATCCATGGCAATCATTCATAATTTTGAGGACATTCTAAAGGTAGAACAGCTCAGTTTTAAACCCCAGGCCTCTATATCTAAAGTGATGACCTGTTGTGTACTGAATTCATGAACACTCTTCAATTCTGTCAATACACTGATATTTCTAGTC